>NC_067484.1:81758832-82062582 GCF_947179515.1 Apodemus sylvaticus
TGGCAGAAAATGTCAGCTCTGGGCTTTGGCAAGAGGGCCTGGCTTTGCTGTGAGGACTTTCTGGTTTATTTTCTTCCCCTCAAGTGTGACCTTCCTGGTTGAATTAAATCATACTTCAATTGTTGCCTCAAGTAAAAATTGTTTGATTAAAAAAATGTGCTAAAAATAATGCATTTAAATTAACTCAGGGAAGTCCCTGGATTTTGTTTGCAAGTTGTGAACTCTCATCCAACCTTTTCACAGAGTGTGCAGTGAAGACACACAGGCCTGGATTGTTCTGGAGCCTCACAAGCTGGCCTTTCTGTGGATCAGGAGGTTCTGTGTGTGTGTGTTCACTGTACTATTGAACGACTTTACTCATCATGGCCTGCCTGCAGGTGATTTATTTGTCTCTGCCACATGGTGAATTGTGGCATGGGCTTCCAGGGGCCAAAAGAGAAATCCAGCTCTTAAAAGGAAAAGTATTTAGCTAGGTCAAAGAAAACAGATTTTGGAAGCTTAGCCTTAAGATCACTTGTTGCTTTTGCAGGGGACCCAGGCTTGGTCCCAGCATTCCCGTGGTGACCCACAGCTAGCTCGGTCCCAGCATTCTCGTGGTGACCCACAGCTGTCTCTAACGCCAGTTCCAGAGCATCCAGTACCTGCTTCTGACTTCATCAGGCATGTATATACATACACGCAGGCAGACTCTCATACATATAGAAATAATTAATATTTTAAAAAATTTTTATTTTTTTCTTATGACCACACTGTTATCAAGGCTGTGTTGAGGTGAGTCCTTCTGATACCTGCTGCATGTCTTCCCTGGAAGAGAGGAGCCTGGAGGTGACCAGAATGTTAGAGATATACCTTGCAGAGCTGGGGCGAGGAAGAGCTACTTGCCACTGTAGTTACTTTTCTTGCAGTGACCAAATGCCCGATAAGGAATGCATGCCCGTTGTGGGGAATCACAGCACAGGAGCGTGAGGCAGCTGGCCACACTGCATCCGCGGCCATCCCACAGAACAGACCAGAAGTAAGTCTAGACTGTAACACCTCAAAGCCTGCCCCAGTGACCCAGTTCCTTCAGACAGGCTCTACCACCAATAGGCCACCCACCGTGGGCACCAGCTGCTCCAGCAATGTACACTCAGATCACTACACCGTGTCTCCTGGGGTAAAGCATGTATCCGCCCAGACTTCAAATGTGCTAACTGTTGATGGCACTGCACAAAGGGCCAAAGTATTTCCCATCAGATAGCACTTTTCTGAATGGCACCTCTTGGGAAGAGATCACAGGACTTGACCCAGCATCAGATAGGACCAGGTGGCCTACAGAGGCATCACAATGATGGCCCCCCCCCCCCCACATGAAACAGTCCATTTCCAGTAATGCTCTCAACTGAGAGAATGCATGAGCCTCATTTGGATCCCGGTTCAAACAAAAAGCTTAAACTATTTATGAGACAATTATAAACTTGATGGACTTTGATATGTGAAGATATTTATGAATATTAATCAAAATGCTGGTATACTGTTAAAAAAAAGGTTCATATTTTAGAGGCAAAGGCTGAAACATTTATGGACAGAGTGATATTTTATCTGGGATTTGTTTTAGGATGATGTGGAACCAGGAAATGAATGGAAAAAGTGTTGAGACAGTATTGGCCATGAGCCATCTATTGTGTGCGAAGAAGTTCCTCACACCAGTCTACTCTGTATGTGTTTGAATTTCTCTGTAATAAACTTAACAACTACATGCTTTGTGGGGTGTTTTTTATTTGCTTGTTTTTGTTTTTTTGAAACAGCCCTGAGTGTCCTGGAACTCACTTTGTAGACCAGGCTGGCCTCAAACTCAGAGATCTTCCATCCTCCGCCTCCCAAGGCAGGCACCACCTGTCTGGTATTTTATTACTAACAGTTGAATAGAGAAATTACTCAGTTCCCGAAGCTTCCCAGACAGTAAGTTAGGAAGAAAGAAGCACAGGGCAGTGAAACTCCTCTAAATGCTCTGAGTTGGTGTCACCTTTGTTGTGCTGTCCTGGAGTCAAAGAACTCTGTTGGTCAGCTTTCTGTTGCTGTGAGAAAACAGGAAAAGTTAGCATATTCATGATCTGGTCAGCCCTCAAGTGGTCAAGCCCACCATCTGAGGACCAAGCTTTCAGTTCATGAGCCTTCATGGGATATTAATCAGTCATACCCTTGACAGAAGCACATGGAGGACGTCTGGAATCTGTCAGCACAAATCTAGAACAAGTCTGTCTGAAGAACTTCCCGGACAGCCAAGCAAGGCAGACAACAGAAAGAGGCAAAGCAGCACATTCCGAGCATCGTCTCCAGAATCTAGCATCATCTCGGAAGGGGCTTTTTCCTTAGAAAGACCAGAAATGCATCTCTATCTCCAGCTAGCAGTTTCCTCCCATTTGTTTTCATGAGAGGTAACAGTCACCAAGGCCTGGCCCTTGTAATGCTCCACACTGCCAAGTTCAGGCCACAGTCACTAGCATCCATCCCTCATCGCCAGGGGACATTAGCTCTCTGAAGCCCTGAGCACAGGCAAACCGTTGGGGTGAGAGGAACTGCTTCACTGAACGTAAGCTGGCCTTGCGTCTTACCAAGGAAGGACCTGAGCAGGGGAGGGGACATGGCCCTACAAAGACACTGTCATAGTGAGGTGTACTGGCTGACTTTGTGTCCTAGACACAAGCTAGAGTCATCAGAGAGAAAGGTGCCTCTGCCGAGGACATGCCTCTGTAAAATCCAGCTGTAAGACATTTCATAATTAGTGATCACGTGGGGAGAGCCCAGCCCATTGTGGGTGGTGTCATTCCTGGGATGGTGATCCTAGGTTCTATAAGAGGCAGGCTGTGTGAGCTATGGGACACAAGCAGTAAGCACCATCCCTCCTTGGCTTCTGCAGCAGCTCCTGCCTTTAGGATCCTGTTCCTGGCCTGACTTCCTTCAATAACAGACAATAAGTAACTGTTAAGCTAAATAAACCCTTTTCTCTCCAACTTGCTTTCTGGTCGTGGTATTTTGTCACAGCCTTAGAAACCCTAAGACATGAGGGTTACTGTTGCTATAGTGACCGTGACCAAAGCAACTTGGGGGAAGAAAGGAGACAAGAACCTGGAGACAGGAGCTGATAGAGAAGTCACAGAGCGGAGCTGCTGACTGGCTTGCTCCCCATGGCTTGCTCAGCCTATGTTCTTATAGAACCCAGGACCACCAGCCCCACAATGGCACCTCCTAGAATGGGCTGGGAGCCCCACCCTTCAATTGCTAGTTAAGAAAATACCTTCCAGAGGATCTTATGGAACTCAATTGAGCATCCTTCCTTTCAGATAGCCCTAGCTTGTATCAAGTTGACATAAAACTAGCCAACCTATTGTGTCTGTCGTAGAAAAATATCCCAGGCTCTCCCCTGGTCCACAAGGTGTGCTGTTTGGCTCAGCACTCAGAGTTAGGCTTGAGTTGCATTTTGTTCCACCTCCACAAGTTACCAACCAGGTGGTCTAGGCCAGTCTCTAGTTCAGTCTTAATTTATGAATTCTTCATAAAATGTACATCCCAACAGACTCCACAAACAGGGTTCGTGTTGAACTGGAAAGACTCAGAGCCTTCCACTCAGCCCCTTGAAGTCTGCCCGGGAGCTCCCACCTCCCATGGTCCCAGTTGGAAAGGTGGGCCTCCCCGTCCCCCGGCCAGACCCTCCTGCTTGGCTCTTTCCCTCATTCCTCCTGGATGGAAACTTGCAGCCCATGGGTGGCAACTGAACACCCGGTGACAGATCTCTGGCTTGTCTCTGGTTTCTGTCAGCTGTTGTTTCTGCTTATCTTAGATGTGTACCCCGCCTTTTAGTCTGTGTGTTTTAACAAGCCAGTTCTTTTTTATAGGCCAAAGGTGGGTATAGATTGAGTAGCTAACTAAACAAATGTTGAGGATGTAGCTTGGTTGGCAATGTTTGCCTAGCAGGATCGGAGCCCTGAATTCAGTCCCTAGTGCAACAGAAAACCACCCCTGGGGACACATGCCTATAATCCCAGCATTTGGGAGGTAGAGGCAGGAACTCAGAAATTTAAAGTTAGCCTCAACTGTGTAGTGAGTTTGAAGCCAGCCTGGGCTACATGAGACCTTGTCTTAAGAAAGGATGAGAGGGAGGGAGGGGGAGGGGGTGGGAATCCGGAACTGAGACGGGAGGGAGTGAGGCATGGTGAGTAGAGAGCAGAGACACTGATGGACAAGCTTCTGCAGAGTCAACATCAAGGATCCCAGCAAAAGCCCTTGCTGGTCCTCATGAGCATCCTAAGTTCTTTATGTGTTTGGTGTTCCTAGTGTATCCTATCATGATCTGTTCCCCACGGATAGCAGGCCATAAATGCTTAAAAGCAAACAAAAATGAAGGCCAGTTGTCTGCTTGTGCTGGAGACTAGGTAGGGTGGAGACAGGGAATCCTTCCTACTGTAAACACAGGACTCCTGGATCCACCTGGGTTTCTTCCATGACTCAGTGGCCTCTGCTCCAGCTGCAGACAAAGCCCTTCCTGGAAGAGCCAGTGTTTTCCTGGCCTACAGGATGCTGGCTGTTGACAGGTGCATGGTGTGCGCCAAACACAGCTCTCTTCGCTGGGCTCAGGAAGATGAGTCACATCCACTTGGCGTCTTGGCTCTTTCCATCGAGCACGTGGGCCAGCATGGCCTAGAGTTGTGCAGTGTGGAATACTGAAGGGCTTTTGCGGCTCTCCAGTCAAGACCTTCACGACTGATAGCTCCCCTAATAACTGGGGAGGAAACTGGTCACCAGAGATCAAGAGGAGAGTGTCTGATTTGGTCAAAGAAAATAACAAAAAGGATGCCTCAAAAGATTTCACATGTACAGTGCCCACACTTCTTGCTTGACTGATATATTTTGTAGAGGGTTTGTACCCTGTGCACTTTTATGCCTTTCTGTGAAGGAAGAAGTCTCAGGCACAATGGGTCACTCTCACAGGGAACACGGTCTGAGCCTGCCTGAAGCCTCTAGGGATGAGGTAGGGAGGGTGTGTGTTGGATCTCCCGGGACCACTGCTCCTCACCACTCTCCCCTGGCTATGGTCCCTCCACAGGGAGGGAGTGGATTGTTTAGGGTGGAGGGTGGCAGAGAAGGGGACCTTAAATATTTGGAAAGTGGGGGGAGAAAAATTCGAGTTAGCTCAAGGTTAAAAGACAGATGACACTTTCTCCTGGGACTCGGGCTCACATGCTTGGTGTGACACCTTTCTCCTAACACTTCACTCCATAAGCCCACCTCATCCATGAGGATATGTGCCTGCTCTCTCTGACCCTGAGTCAGAGCGTTCCAGCCATTCCTGATGGGGCAGTGGACCTCCTAGGAGAACATCTTTCTCACTGGGTGTCTCCTCACAGCAACCATGAGCTCACGTCACACCTAGGGAGCTTGAAGTTCAAGGGTAGCATGGCACAGCTTCTGGGGAACAGCGAGCGTTACGAGCCAGGCAGCCATGTCTGTGTGCAGACACCTCAGCCCATTCCCTCTGAAGAAGATTGACCTGCAACTCCCTGAAGAGGGCAAGGAGGAGACAGGACTCTGCATGGGTAAGCACATCTAAATCATCCTGTGTCTTAGTTAGGATTTTACTGCTATGAACAGACACTATGACCAAGGCAAGTCTTATAAAGGACAACATTTAATCGGGCTTGATTACAGGTTCAGAGGTTCGGTCCATTATCACTAAGGCAGGAGCATGGCAGCATCCAGGCAGGCATGGTACAGGAGGAGCTGAGAGTTCTACATCTTCATCTATGAAGGCTGCTAGTGAAAGACTAGCTTTCAGGCACCCACACTCACAGTGACACACCAATTCCAACAAGGCCACACCTCCAAATAGTGCCACTCCCTGGGCCAGGCATATTAAAACCACAACATTCTGCAATGCATGATTCCACACCAAAATCTGTGATGGCACCTAGGAATTCAGCCAAATGTGTCCAGACAGTGCTGAAGGGGGACTTTTGAGACTAAATTGTTTTAACCAGAGGCACCTGAGTAAAGTTTGTTTCCCACTAGCATACAGATGGGCTTCAAACCTTCTGAAGGCCTAAAAGAAGAAAAAGAATGAGGGCCATTCCTTACAGATATGCATGTCCTTCCTACTGATTCCCCGAGGAACCCTGACCAACACCCTCTCTTGGAAGGGAAGGCTGTGTGGACGCTTTAATTAAGCCCACTTTTCATTGGCATTACAAGGCCTCACAGTGAGTCTCACAATCATATGTGCTTTGTAAATCTCTGGGTAAAACAACCAGTTGCGAGAGAAGATAGTTGATGTCTCTGTCAGTTGTGATATTTCTTTAAATGGTTGTTCTGTTCCTTCAGGAGCCATTGAATCTAATAGAACTGAACTTGGGCTGATGGGCCTGCAGGCCAGAGCTGGGAGCAGCAGGCAGTGGTCTTATTTTCATTTCAGAAGATTGCTCACCCATTGTCACCAGGAAGGCTAGTCTTTGGTTTTCCTTTTAAATCAAGGTAATAGAAGATGGGAGGTCTGGGAGATGGCTCAGTCGGTAAAAAAAAAAAACAAAAAAAGTGCTTGAGGACCTGAGATTGAAATTTAGCACCCACCCAAAGAGTGGCAGGGCACACTTGTGCCTATAGCTGGGGAGGTGGAGGCAGGAGGATCCCTGGGGCTTTCGGCCTAGCCAGTCTAGCAGAACTGGGGAGCTCCAGGTTTGGCGAAAGATTCAGAGTGATAGAGGAAGGCGCCTGACATCAAACTGCCTCTACACACATGTACACACGCTACATGTGCCCCCATACATGTCCAACTGCACACATATCACATGTGCCCCCCCACATGTCCAAATGCACACATATCACATGTGCCCCCCATGTCCAAATGCACACATATCACATGTCCCCCATACATGTCCAAATGCACACATATCACATGTGCCCCCGGACATGTCCAAATGCACACATATCACATGTGCCCCTGTACATGTCCAAATGCACATACACGTGCCCTTTCACACATCCAAATGTGCATATACACATATGACCCTGCACACATCCAAATGCACACACTTTAGGGGGGTCGTTTTTTGTGCACTGTATATTCAAATCCTGATTTCTGTACCCAGAGATCTCTGGTTGTAGTCTGGATTTTTGGTATCATCATTATTACGAGGCATCTCCTGACTCCATATTTTGTAAAACATTGTATTCTATCACTTTCTGATTGGTTAAAATAAAGGGATAAACAACCTATCACTGGGTAGGCGAGGGAAGGGTGGGACTTTGGACCCAGAGGGAGGAAGAGCATCTCAGGTGGGACGTTTCAGATCAGGAGTCACCGTCAGAGCACAAACGGAGAAAGAGTTGCCAGAATAAGACCAGGAGGGCAGGTGGTGGCCACAGGCTGGGCAGAAGTCTAAGCTACCATTGTTGGGTTAGAATAGCTCAGAATCTGCCCAGCTATAGTGCCAGAAGGTTAGAATAAATATAAAGAGTCTGAGTCATTAGTTGGGAGCATGGGTGGGCATAAAAAAGCCTTTACTTAGATGCACACTAACACACACACACAATCAGTGTAAGCTGGGGCTGTAAGGGCTAGAAGATGAGCTTACTGTAAGGAAGACAGGATTGTTGCAAGTTCCCGGTGTCTCTTGGTAATGCAGTCCCTTCCTCAAGGAAGAACCACGCCCCATTCTGTACTAGGTGACAACCTGGTTGTCTTTTTCCTTTTCCTTTCTTTCTCTTTTTTCTTATCTTCCTCCCTTCCTTCCTTCCTTCCTTCCTTCCTTCCTTCCTTCCTTCCTTCCTTCTTCCCTTCCTTCCTTCATTCCTTCATTCCTTCCTCCCTTCCTTCTTCCCTCCCTTCCTTCTTTCCTTCTTCCCTCCTTCCTTCCCTTCCTTCCTTCTGTCCTTCTTCCCTCCTTCCCTCCCTCCTTCCCTTCTTCCCTTCCTCCCTCCTTCCCTCCCTCCCTCTCTCCCTTCCTTCCTTCCTTCCTTCCTTCCTTCCTTCCTTCCTTCCTTCCTTCCTTCCTTCCTTCCTTCCTTCCTTCCTTTTTGTTTGTTGAGACAGGGTCTCTCTGTGCAGCCATGACTGTTCTGGAATTTGCTGGCCTCAAATTTGCAGAGATCTACCTGGTGCTCCAGCCTCTCAAGTGTTGGGATTAAAGGTGTGTTGGTCACTTTTGTGATCAGGTCACACACTGTCTCATCAGTGCCTACAGAACAACATTCTTGCTTCATTATTAACCATGGGGGGAATAGTCTTGGGGACCCAAGCTACATGAGTCAGTGGCCCAAGCCTGTGCTGAGGCCTCTGGGGAGGGAGAGTTGTTGGGGGATGGAGGAGCATGCTGGCTCCCCACCCCACCATCCTCACCACTTCTGAAGAACAGATCCTGATGGAAGCTCTGCATCCTTAACTCACAGTCCTCAGAACTGCATGCTGGGTATGGGAGAGTGCGTAAGTCCCACTGACATCTCTGGTCTAGTATTGCCTGAAATAAGTTGTACCCAGTGTCATAGTCCCTTTCTCACATTATGACAACTCCTTCTCTATCCCTGCTTCCTGGAGTAGCCAATGATCCCTCAGTCTTCAGTTCAGCAGTTGGAAACTTCCATGCCCCTTCCCCGACCCCGCCGTCCTCCCATGGACCCCCACAGCACAGCTGCCTTGCTCACCAGGCTGAGACCCTCTGCTCTGGGAGACAGATTCCCTGTAGACTCTGAATGCAATAGAGCTCTGGAAAGGTCTCCCAGCTGCAGTGCAGCATGTCTGTAATCCCAGCACTTGGCATGTAGACACAGAAGGATCAGGAGTTCAAGGTTATCCTCAGCTATATACTGGTTTGAAATCAGTCTGGACTCCATGAGACACTGTCTCAAAAAAAAAAAAAAAATCAAAAGAAGTGGTGAAAGGAAACCCACATGGGGGTGAGATGCAGCTTGAGTGACAGAATTCTTGCTTTGCTTAGCATGCATGAGCCAGGCTCAGTCCCCAGAGCCACATAGAATCAGGCCCAATGGTGCACTTGGGAGGTAGAGACAGGAGGATCAGAAGTTCAGGGTCAACCTTGGCTACATAGTGGGTTCCAGGCCAGCCTAGAGTACATGATAGTAACCGGTAAGTATTACTAAGATAGGAAGAAGGGGGGAATTTCAATGGAAGGAAATAACTAGAAACTCCTTGGCACCTGGCATCAAGCAGAATTTGCAGAGTAATGAGTAGTGGTGGTGTAGGGGGTGGAGTGGGCAGTGAGATGGTTCAGGGCTAAAGGTGCTTGTTGCCAAGTCTTATGATCGGTGTCTGGTTCTATGTGGAGAGAGAGAATTGACTCCTGCACCTGTCTTCTGTCTTGTTGTCTCTGTCTTTGTCTCGCTGTCTCTGTCTCTCTGTCTCTCTCTGTCTCTGTCCCTCTGTCTCTCTGTCTCTCTGTCTCTCTGTCTCTCTGTCTCTCTCTCTCTTTCACACACACACACACACACACACACACACACACACACACACACACACACACACTAAATGGATAACTGTAACCTAAAGTGGGAATATTGTAAGGGTAACCCAAGAGGACATTGGATGACACTACTCATCTGGATAAAACTGCCCGTGACCATACAGAGGACACTTCTAATTTTATACTTCTAATTTACGTCTTCTTCTCACGCATTTTCTAAACCCATCTCCATACTGTTGCTTCTCTAGAATTTAATAATTGAAACAGAATGTGGTCCTAACTATATATTCATAATATAATTTATAATTACGTTATATAATTTGGAATATTATATAATTTGAAATTTAACATGATATGATTGTAGTTTTATTTCAGAGACTACAGTCTACCTGATCTCGAGATTTTTGGTTGATACAAGTTCAAGATCATTTGGTTTAGATGTTGACAGCACAATCTGTCTGTTTATTATGCATCTATGTGTTGTGTGCAATTTTAAAAACTGTCTGCTTGCTCCAGCTAGGCTCTGGAATCAGCAGCATCCACTAGCTAGTCAGCCCCAACGGCTAGTCAGCCCCCACGGCTAGTCAGCCCCTATGGCTAGTCAGCCCCCACGGCTAGTCAGCACCCACGGCTAGTCAGCCCCCACGGCTAGTCAGCCCCCACGGCTAGTCAGCACCCACGGCTAGTCAACCCCCATGGCTAGTCAGCACCCACGGCTAGTCAGCCCCCATGGCTAGCTAACACTTTTCCCATAAATGCCAGGAGCAGCGATTGCTCTACACCGGCTGGGCTGCCAGTGATGGCTCAGCGGTTATGCGCTCTTTCTTGCCCACCTGAATAGTTGTGAATGGAAAACACTGGACAATCTTAATGTTTTAAAATCAGCCAAATGATACAACCACTGGTCTCAGAATCTATTGTCCTAAACTCATCAGCTATTTTATATTAGGATTCATCCTATGGTGGAGTCCACCACTACGTCTAATAGCCCTGAGGCCTACATGGTGTCTGTCTTCTCCACTCCACAGCCTGGCTAAAAAGCCCTTATTCAATCTCCTCTCCTCTTCCTCCTGGGACCCAGAAAATCTGCCCCATATCTTCGGCCAACAATGAGCTTCTGTTGCCTTTATTTTTGCCCATTCAAACAATTAGGGAATCTCCCCCTACATCTATGTGTCTGTCTGTCTGTCTGTCTATCATCTATCTACCTATCTTCTATCTTCTTTCTTTCCCTCCCTCCTCTATCTTTAGTGCATGCATGTGTGTGTGTCTGTGGTATATGTGCATGTGTGTTTTTGGTATATGTGCATGTGGAGTGCAGGAAGGCCAGAGATGGACTTCAAGTGATCCTGCTCTATCGTTCTTCATCCTAAAAGACCTTGAGGCAGCATGTCTTACTGAACCTGGAGCTACGCTAGTGGCTAGTGAACCCCATTGATCTCCCTGTCTCTAACCCTCCAGGGATGGGATTGCAGGTGCACAGAGCCACACCTGGCCTTTCACGAGGGTGCTGGGTATCTGATCTCTGTTTTTCATGTGTATGCATTAGGTGCCTTTCTCTGCTGAGTAATCATTGACCATCATTACCTATCTCCACTTTATTTTGTAATCTATCCACGAGGATTGGCAAGACATGCCCCTCAGCAAGATGGTGTGGATAGTGAGTCCGAGTCTGAAGTGTGTGATATCACAGACTTCACTACAGCCTTAGAGTGGGAAAAGTTTATTTCAAGAGATGAAGAAGTCTTGAATGACTGGAAACTGTTTGGACACTCTCTGAGAAAACCACTGGAAAAGGCTTCCTGTTTCTGTCTGCACCCAGAGCTGATCCTGTGCCACAGAGCTCCTTACCCAAATACTACCAGATGACAGTGGATCTCCCAGGAGTGCAGACAAGTCTGTGAGCACAGGAAAGATCAACACTTCTCAAATTCCTGGCCCAAGAAGGACCCGCCCAGAGGCATCAGGACACAGGAACCAAGCAAGGAACAGCCTGGGACAGAATCCTTCCAGTTTCCATCTCCACCCCGGACCTGACCCTGTACCACAGCTGTCCATACCCAAATTCCTCCCAGAAAGAACTGGTCTCCCAGGTGTTCTGACACACAGACTTGCAGGAGAGACACAGGCTTGCAGAGTCAAGGACAGCCAGACCAGCTAACAATAGAGACAACCAGGTGGCAAGAGGCAAGGGCAAAAACATAAACAGCAGAAACCAAGGCTACTTGGCATCATCAGGACCCAGTTCTCCCACCACAGCGAGCCCTGGTTACTCCAACACATCAGAAAAGCAATGCTCTGACTTAAAATCACATCTCATGATGATGATGCAGGACCTTAAGAAGGACACAAATAACTCCTTAAAGAAATATAGTAGAACACAGGTAAACAGGTAGAAGACCTTAAAGCAGAAACACAAAAATCCCTTAAAGAATTTTAGTAAAACACAACCAAACAGGTGAAGGAATTGAACAAATCCATCCAGGATCTAAAAATGGAAATAGAAACAAAGAAATCACAAAGGGAGACAACCCTGGGATAGAAAACCTAGGAAAGAGACCAGGAGTCATGATTCAAGCATCAACAACAGAATACAAGAGATAGAAGAGGGAATCTCAGGTGCAGAAGACCCCATAGAAAATATTGACACAACAGTCAAATAAAATGAAAAATGCAAAAGCTCCTAACCAAAAACATCGAGGAAATCCAGGATTCCCAACTTAAAGGGCCAGTAAATATCTTCAACAAAATTATAGAAGAAAACTTCTCTAACCTAAAGAAATAGATGTCCATGAACATACAAGAGGCCTACAAAACTCCAAAAATTTCAGAACTCCAAAAGATTGGACCAGAAAGGAAATTCCTCCAGTCACATAATAGTCAAAATACCAAATGCACAAAACAAAGAAAGAATATTAAAAGCAGTAAGGAGGAAAAGTGAAGTAACATATAAAGGTATACCTATCATAATTACACCAGACTTCTCACCAGAGACTATGAAAGCCAGAGAATCCTGGACAGATCTCATACAGACCCTTAGGGAACTCAAAGGCCAGCCCAGGTTACTATACCCAGCAAAACTCTCAATTAACATAGAAGGAGAAACCAAGATATTCCATGACAAAACCAAATATACACATATCTTTCCACAAATCCAGCCCTACAAAGGATAATAATGGAAAGCACCAACACAAGGAGGGAAACTACACCCTAGAAAAAGCAAGAAATTAATCTTCTTTCAACAAAGCCAAAAGATAGCCACACAAACATAAAAATGACAGGAAGCAACAATCACTATTCCTTAATATCTCTTAACATCAATGGACTCATTTCTCCAATAAAAAGACATAGTCTAACAGACTGGATGCGTAAACAAGTCCCAATATTTTGCTGCATACAGGAAACTCACCTCAGGTATAAAGATAGACACTACCTCAGGGTAAAAGGCTAGAAAACAGTTTTCCAAGCAAGTGGTCCCAAGAAACAAGCTTGAGTAGCCATTCTAATATCGAATAAAATCAACTTTCAACCTAAAGTTATCAAAAAGATAAGGAAGAACACTTCATATTCATCAAAGGAAGAATCTATCAAGACAAACTCTCAATTCTGAACATCTATGCTCCAAAGGCAAGGGCACCCACATCCATAGAAAAAACTTTACTAAAGCTCAAAGCACACATTGCACCTCATGTAATAATAGTGGGAGACTTCAACACCACACTCTCATCAATGGACAGATCATGAAAACAGAAACTAAACAGAGACACAGTGAAACTAACAGAAGTTGTGAACAAATGGATTTAACAGATATCTATAGAACATTTTATCCTAAAACAAAAGAATATACCTTCTTCTCAGCACCTCATGGTACCTTCTCCAAAATTGACCATATAATCAGTCACAAAATAAGCCAAAACAGATATAAGAAGATTGAAGTAATCCCATGAACCCTATCAAATCACCACAGACTAAGGCTGGTCTCCAATAGCAACAAAAACAACAGAAAGCCCACATACACATGGAAACTGAACAACACCCTACTCAATGATAACTTGGTCAAGGAAGAAATAAAGAAATTAAAGATTTAGAATTTAATGAAAATGAAGGCACAACATACCCAACCTTATGGGACACAACGAAAGCAGTGGTAAGAGGAAAACTCTGAGTGCCTCCAAATAGAAATTAGAAAGAACATACACTAGCAGCTTAACAGCACACCTGAAAGCTCTAGAACAAAAAGAAGCAAATACACCCAAGAGGAATAGACAGCAGGAAATAATCAAACTTGGGGCTGAAATCAACCAAGTAGAAACGAAAAGAACTATACAAACAATCAACAAAACCGGGAGTTGGTTCGTTGAGAAAATTAGCAAGACAGAAAAACCCTTAGCCAGACAGCCAGAGGACACACAGACAGTACCTGAATTAACAAAATTAGAAAAAGGAGATATAACAACAGAAACTGAAGAAATTAAAAAAACAAACAAACATCAGATCCTACTACAAAAACCTATATTCAACAAAACTGGAAAATCTGGATGAAATGGACAATTTTCTAGGCAGATACCAAATACCAAAGTTAAATCAGGATCAGATAAACCATATAAACAGTCCCATAATCCCTATAGAAATAGCAACAGTCACTACAAGTCTCCCAACCAAAAAAATGCCCAGAACCAGATGGGTTTAGTGCAGAATTCTATCAGACCTTCAAAGAAGACCTAATACCAATACTCTTCAAAGTATTCCACAACACAGAAACAGAAGGAACACTACCCAATTCATTCTATGAAGCCACAGTTATACTGCGCATTTTCCTTTGGAGATGGAACAGTTTTTGTCTAATTAGGAACTTGTCACAATTTCCTTCATAGAGCACTTCATAAGAGATTGTTTTTCTACTTCTATCATGTTTAATGTTGCAAATTGATTTTAAAAACTGGTTGAGTGCATATTACTTTTAGCTTCAGAAGACATCATGTATATTTAAGAGGCATTTAACTATTATAAATTATTTTGATGTCTTAAAAATGTCAATACTGAGTTGTCTATTTTAACATAAATTTTATTAGTTTAATAAAAATAAAAATAATAAAAACTCTACACTTTAAAGGGATGGCAAGACATATCCTGTCAAATGAAGGTTTAAATGATTGTCAAGGTAGCTGGGCGTGGGGACACACGTGCAATCACAGCACTTAGGAGTCTGAGGCAGAAATATGAGTTTAAGGCTAACCTGAGCAATACAGCACATTCAGGCCAGCGTGACTCACATAATGAGTGTCAACCTTATCTCAAAAGGGAGCAAGGAAAGATGTAACAGTGGTAGACCAAGGGATAGGGATAGCCAAGAAGACAAGACACTGATAAACATGCAGGTCAGAAGGATCCAGAAAGATGGTGGGAACTGTACTTGGCCAACCACAGCAGGCTCTCTTCGTCAAAAATGGTGTTGGACTATTCCGGGGAATGAAGTATTACAGAAGTGTATTATTGTGCTGTAATCAGAAGCAGGGATGGCACACACTCGATTTTTTGAGGACACAGAAAAGGTAAGAACAGAACACTCTCCCTGAATGATAATCATTTCCTACAGCAGTTTTTAAAAAGTTTGTGACATGTATGGAGGAGAAAGGACAAGGCAAAGCCTGAGCAGGCGGTGGCCTGGTCCCCAGAGCCAGGAGCCCAGGCCGCACCAGTGACTCAGGAGGCAGGAATGCAGGCCAGGCTGCCTGCAGCTGTGATAAGGACAGGATAGGACTCTGCGGAGGACATCCTGCAACGGCCTTGGGACTTTCCATGTGCGAGCAACCCACAGCCCCCAAGAACTCTGACCTGCACGAAAGGCAGTGCTTGAAGATAAGCAATAAGAATCTAGAAAAGTGCTCTCTCCATCCCTTTGCCCACTAGCAAAGTCCAGTGGGCCACGTGGATGGCAGTGTTACATTCTGCGCATGCGCTGTGCTGAATACTTGCCAACGCTGCACGGGGGCATTCCCAGTCCCTGAACCCATGGTTCAAATTGCAGGATGTTTCTGCTGCTGCTCTGGTTTGTGTCGTATACATGTCAGGCTTGTGTCTTAATGGTTTTAGGAGGCTCTGCCTAAGCCGGGTGACTCAGCGATAGAGCAGTTGCCTAGTATGTTCAGGGTCTCAGAGTTCAACCCTTGTTACTAAAAACAAAACCAAAAACTGAAGAAGCAGGATGCTCTGCAAAGCAGGCCTCATTCCGAACATAACTTGTACGTCCTAAACAAATGCCCACAATGATGAATGGTCCACCTGAACTTCTGCTGCTGTCATCGTCCCTAGAACGCTGGAGCTTTGTTGCTTGACATCCTGTCAGTACCCTTCCTAGGCATCTACCCAGTAAATGCCCAGTGAATCCAGGGGGCGGGTATGTCCTCCCTCCTGTGACCCAGTCACCTCCATCCAGCAATGGGTGTCAATGAAGCTTCCTGGGAGGCAGACGAGGCAGGTAGACCCTGTCTAGTTAAGTTTCACTCCTTTTCTCCATCGCTGAATCCAGAAAGCAGCATAATGCCACCCACAGTACGAAGTCACCTTGCAAGCATGTGTCCTGATAAGACGTGAGGATGGTACTTCACCACCTCTTGTCGTCCTCCTCCCAAACCCAGTAACTCCAGACTAATCCTGAGAACAGACAAATCCTTCTAAAGGGCATTCTATAAAGTGCCTAATGAGCACTCCTCAAAACTAGCAAGGTCATCAGAAAGAAAGAAGACTGAAGAAAAGATGTGCTAGCCAAGACGATCGAACCCCAGGAGCCTGGAGACTGAGTGTGGTGTGGGACCGTAGTGGGATCAAGGCTTGGGAAAGAACACTGGGTATAATCCAAGGAGATCTGGACCAACTTTGCACCTTAGTTAATAATGTATTGATATCAGTTTATTAATTCTAACAAATACTCTATAGTAAAGGTCAGATGGCAGCAATAGGGAAATTTAGGTATTGGGGTTATGGGAAATGTGTAGAGTTCTGTGCCTAGTCTGAAAATCTGAACTATTTTATAACCTACATCAAGAATGAAGCCAGCCTACAGCCAGCCCCATCCCCACCGGCTGTGGAGTAGCAACATCTCCATCAGATATCATGGAGGGAAACCTCCACATTGTATCGTTTGCTTCTCTTCTTACGATGACAAACAATCCCGTGAGAGTAACTGAGGGGAAGAAGATTGCTTCCGGGTCACAGTTCGAGGGTCCAGTCCATCCCAGCAGGGCAGGTTGGTGGCATGACTCGGTGTTAGGCAGTTGGCCACCTTGCACCCAGAGGCAGAAAGCAGACAAAGAAGAATTCAAATGCTGGTCTCACTTCCTCCTTTTTATTCAGTCCAGGAACCCAATGGATGAAAATGTGCTGTTCATTTCTTTTTTTAATTTATTGATATATTTATTTACATTTCAAATGATTTCCCCTTTTCTGGAGCCCCACTCCCCGAAAGTCCCATCAGCCCCCTTCCCTCCCCCTGTTTTCCCACCCAGCCCTTCCCACTTCCCTGTTCTGGTTTTACCCTATACTGCTTCACTGAGTCTTTCCAGAACCAGGGGCCACTCCTCCATTCTTCTTGTACCTCATTTGATGTGTGGATTATGTTTTGGGTATTCCAGTTTTCTAGGTTAATATCCACTTATTAGTGAGTGCATACCATGATTCACCTTTTGAGTCTGGGTTACCTCACTTAGTATGATGTTCTCTAGCTCCATACATTTGCCTAAGAATTTCATGAATTCATTGTTTCTAATGGCTGAATAGTACTCCATTGTGTAGATATACCACATTTTTTGCATCCACTCTTCTGTTGATGGATATCTGGGTTCTTTCCAACTTCTGGCAATTATAAATAGGGCTGCTATGAACATAGTGTAACATGTATCCTTATTACATGCTGGGGAATCTTCTGGGTATATGCCCAGGAGTGGTATAGCAGGATCTTCTGGAAATGAGGTACCCAGTTTTCTGAGGAACCGCCAGACTGATTTCCAGAGTGGTTGTACTCATTTCTAGGATGTCTGTTCCCTCCTCATTTAAACCTCTCCAGAACTGCTCTCAAAGGAACAGGCAGATGTCTCCCATGTGATCCTGAACCCTGTGAAGTTTAACCATCAGTGAATCTTGGCATGGTGTTCCAGCTCACAGGAATGCTGAGGCGCCCGGCTCACAGAGCAAGCACTGGCTCTTTATCACCAGCCTCTCAGATATCCATTACACCACCCACAGGACATGCACTTTAAGATCCTGCCTTAGCTTATTTTTGACTCAAGAGACAAGACATTACGAGATAGAACATGAGAAAACAAGACATTATTGTCAAGGTGGTTTCTGCCTTAAGGAATGGTGTATTGCAGAACTCCCTTAAGAGATGTTGTACTGGCTGGTTTTGTGTGTCAACTTGACACAGGCTGGAGTTATCACAGAGAAAGGAGCTTCAGCTGGGGAAGTGCCTCCATGAGATCCAACTGTGGGACATTTTCTCAATTAGTGATCAAGGGGGGAGGCCCTCTTGTGGGTGGTGCCATCCCTGGGCTGGTATTCTTGGGTTCTATAAGAGAGCAGGCTGAGCAAGCCAGGGGAAGCAAGCCAGTAAGGAACATCCCTTCATGGCCTCTGCATCAGCTTCTGCTTCCTGACCTGCTTAAGTTCCAGTCCTGACTACGTTTGGTGATGAACAGCTGTGTGGAAATGTAAGCTAAATAAACCCTTTCTTCCCCAACTTGCTTCTTGGTCATGATGTTTGTGCAGAATAGAAACCCTGACTGAGACAGATGTTTTGGGAAGGACTCCGACTGCCCACTCACCCCACTCCATTCTCCACAGTAGAGACTGAAAGGAAGCAGTTGTTTGCAGTGGTAACCAGCTGTGACAAACCTTAGCCCCTATCTATGTGACTGCAAATATAGAACCTGGCCCTCCCTTTCCCTTCGGCGATTTGTGAATTTATAAATTCACATCACTCCGATTTTCATCCAGTGCGAGTCTTTCAGGCTGCAGGTGCTCCACAGGGAGACAGGATTGGAGAAGGGGAGGAGGTTAACCAAGGGGGATATTTAAAGAAACATTTTCCTCATCTCCAGAAGAAATGCCGTAAGTATAGCATTAGAGTCTTTTTAAAAAAGATTTCTGTTTATTTAGTTTTTATTACTTATGTTTTGAAACAGGTCTCGTGTATTCCAGGCTGGCCATGAATTTGCTCTGGAGCAGACGGTGACCTTGAATTTCCCATCTTTCTGCCTCCATCTCCTGTGTGCTGGAATCACAGGCGTGCACCACCACACACAGTTTGTGAAATGCTGGTCTGGCATGGGACCTTGAATTTCTGTTAGGCAAGTGCTCTCCCACAGATCACATTTCAGCTCTCTGTTCTTGTTGCTTTTGTGTCCTAGAAGAGTACAAATGATTCCCAGGAACTGGGCTCATGGCTGTTATGAGCGAGCACGTAGGTGCTAGGAATTGAACCCAGGGCCTCTGGATGAGCGGCCGGTGTTATCAGCCACGGAGCCATCTCTCCTGCCCTGGATGGACTCTTTGTTTATTATTTTGAGACATACCCTTATGTAGCCCAGGCTGTCCATGAACTTGCTATATAGCTGAGGGATGGCCTTGAACTCCTGCTTCCCAGCCTCCATCTTGGTCTCAAATTACAGGTGTGCACACCAAGCTCAGCACCACGGTCTTGATTTGCCTATGTGTGGCACATCGCACGCACACAATGTAACTGTCCTCCCAGAAGAAAGAAGCAAGCAGGCAGGCACACCTTTGAAAGGCCGAGAGACACCATGAAGTCCGGCATGCTTGGGTCAGCTCCGGAAGCCCGCCGCCAAAGCAGCTGCTGCGTCGCTGCGTCGCTGCAGTTCGGTTCACCTTGTGTCTCTCCGGCTCTCTTGTCTCCAAAGCTTCACAAGGCGGTGGCGTCCCGGACTCCTGTCTTCTGCCCTTCCCAGGCCTCTTCCTGCTGTGACCTGCACCTGTGTAGGAGCTAGGATGGAAAAGCAGAACAACCAGGCGTTTTTGCCTATGTCTGCACAGTTGTGCTTAGTGAGGGGCCATCAAAAAATCAGAGCAACTAACTTCAACTTGTGAGGGCTGAGGAGGTGGCTCAGGGAAGTGTGTGCCACGCAATTGTGAGCCTTCAGTTAGACATCCAGAAGCATCCAAAAGCAACTTAGAAACCTCAGCGCTCAACCTGGGACCTGTTAACTCATTAGTCACCAAACAGAAATAAGGGAACTGCCTGCAGGGGCATAGAGAATCAGCTTTGGGGGATTTGGTGTTCTCTGTCTGTCTCTGTCTGTCTGTCTCTGTCTGTCTCTGTCTGTCTCTGTCTCTGTCTCTGTCTGCCTGTCTGTCTCTCTCTCTCTCTCTCTCTCTCTGTGTGTGTGTGTGTGTGTGTGTGTGTGCGTGATTTCTCAGATGCTGTCCATTCTGTGTTTGAGACAAGGTCTCTCACTAGCCTGGAACTCACTAGGTAGGCGAAGCTGGCCACAGTGCTCGGGCCACAGTGCTCTAGCCACAGTGCTCTGGCCACAGTGTTCTGGCCACAGTGCTCTGGCCACAGTGCTCGGGCCACAGTGCTCTAGCCACAGTGCTCTGGCCACAGTGTTCTGGCCACAGTGCTCTGGCTGGGAAGGGCGGAATCTATCTCTGCCTTCTCCAGTGCTGGGGCTACACACCTATACCAACCCCGAGTTGGTTTTCCGTTTGTTTATTTTTGTCTTGTTTTTGTTTCACCTGGGTTCTGGATGTCTAACTGAAGGCTCATGATTTCATAGACCACACCTTGCTGAGCCATCTCCTCAGTCCTCACATGTCCAAGTTAGTCACTCTGATTTTTTTTGATGGCCCCTTACTCCTCAAGTTGGTTTTGATCATGATATTTCACACAGCAACTGAAACCCTAACTAAGGCTGTGTGTCTCGCCTGTAGTATCCTGTGAGCACCTGTGCTTCTGTCTTGTGAGCATTATACCCATAAACACCGATCTGTGGGTCTTACCAACACTACCCATGGGCAGCCATACTGGTGTTTTCATTTAAATAATTTTTTTGAATGTACATCTAGAAATAGAATTGCTGAGTCATAAAATAACTATGTTTGGCAGTATCAGGAACTACTGAGCTGTTCTGAAGAACGGTGTCACCAGGTCACACCCCACCAGCAATGTGCAAAGATTCCTGTTCCTTCAAGTACTCAACATCTCTCGCTCATGCTGATTCTGCTTTACGGTGTGAGGTGTTACCTCACTGCACTTTGTGCTACACTAATGACGCTGAGCCTCTTTTCTGCCATTATTGTCCCTTTGTGTTTGTGGGGAAAATGTGTGAATCCTATGGCTGTTTGCTATTAGTTTGGTGTCAGTTTCTGCTGTGGAGTTAGATAGATCTTTCAATATTCTGGATCCTAGACTCTTACTGGATAGATGGCCTAAGGCTTTGCTCTCTTCTAGAAGCTACCTTTTTGCCTCTTGTGATCATGTAATTTGATTCACAGGAACTGAAAGTGTATGGAGGGTAGATGGTTGATGTGTACATGTATGTGTGTGATATGCGTGTGTGTGTGTGTGTGTGTGTGTGATAGGCATATGTGGGGGCATTGTGAATATTTACCAACTGTTGAGTAGTCCCTCTACCTTTGTAGTGAAATGGGATTTGTAATAATTTTACTTTTCAATTATTTATTATTGGTACCTAGAAATAGAGTCAATGGTTATGAAAAGCTCTTGTATGCAGACATGCTGGAAGATCACTCAAAGCTTCTTTTGAGTTCTTGCCAGTTTTAACCTCCAGTTACCTTCTTTGTTTTTCTTTGTTGTTTGTTTTTGTTTTTGTTGTTGTTCCCGTGAATACTGGTTTCCAGTAAATGTGGACTGTACTGTTCAGAGTGGACACTCTTGCTACACTGTCCATTTGCAGAAGAAACCTTCTGTATTGTATGGTACTGATTGGAAGGTTTGGAAGGTTTCTTTTAAAACTCCTTGTGTCAGACTGAGGGCATGCACTCTTTCTACTATGCGGAGAATCTGCATCACGACGAAGCATTAAATTTTGTTCAGTGTTGTCCTCATGTCTACTGACGTGGTTGTATGGTTATTTTCTCATTAATTCTGATAATGTGATGGATTATTCTAACTGATTGATGGTGAAATAATAAAACAATCTTGCATTCCTGGGAGCAGATCCACTGGGTCATGTTGTATTGTCTCTAAAAAAATATGCTCAAAAATATGATATTATTTTGTTAAGAATTTTTGTGTCTGTATCCATGAGGAATATTGGTTTGTGGTTTTCTTTTCTTGTAATGTCTTTGTCTGGTTTTGAATTAAGGTTTGTGTTGGTCAGATTTCTGTTACTATAACAAATACCTGAGATTATGAATTTACAGAGCGAAAAGGGTTATTTTGGCTTGTAGCTTTGGAGGTACCAGTCTATGATGGATTGTCCCTATTGCTTTGGGCCCTGGGTGAGGCAGTGCAGGACAAAAGAAACACGTTGAGCCAGAATTTCGTAGCACATGGCTAATCAGTGAAGGGAAGGAACAGTTAATGTTTGGGGTCTCATGCAGTGTTCACCATGCTAACCCCATTGTACGACTGTGAGAGAGTAGGATGCCTCAGATCCGTGTGCAGTCTTAAGGCACCGGAAGCTGAGCCCTCCTCTTTCTTTTCTGCCCAACTCTCAGGACTGAAGTTGGACACGTGAGCTCCGTGTGTCTTGTGTCATATGATGTCACATCTTCAGCAGGACTTTTGCTAAGGCAAGGTTCTCTGCCTCCTTCATGGTCCCAGCCTTCACACAGAGCAGTCAGCAGCTGTCATTCAACATGTTGCACGAGCAAACCGTGATCAAACCAAGATCTAAAATATCATTGGTCCTTTTCCAATGACAGAAATGGAAACTATATCCTGGGAACCTGATATAGGCTTGTGTCCACCAAAGCACCAAAGTCCATCAAAGGCTTATATTAAAGCCCAAGATTACAATATATTTTGAAAGAATACATTTAAGAAGTCTTCATAATGTCATAAGGGTAGAATCCTGATCCAATAGGATTAGTGCAGTTACTTTTCCTTTGATATAATAAAATGCATGAAGCTGGGCAGTTTATAGTGAAAGCAGTTTATTTAGGCCACAATTTGTGAGGCTGAAAGTCCAAAATCGGATTGAACCATTGACTCAGCCTCTGATGAGGAACCTTGCTAAGACACCTCATGATGGATGACATCAGAGAGAGAGAGAGACAGAGACAGAGACACAGAGAGATTACTTGGGAGACAGAAGCTTACATCTTGATCCACAAGTACAAGGCAGAAAGAGAGAGAGATACTGGGAATGGCTCTGCTTTTTGAAACTTCAAAGTCCATCTCCATAGACACACCTCCTCCAAAATGCCACACAGTTCCACCAACCTTTGACCACATATTCAAATATGTGAGCCTATGGGGGCCATTCTCATTTAAACCACCATAGGCAACAACCCAATGACCTAACTGCCTCTCACTAGGTCACTCCCTTACAGGTTTAACCACTTCAACACAACCACCTGGAGGCTGTAGACTGCACCTTGGCCTGTGCTACCTCTCCAGTTGCCCTGAGCTTTGAGCCTTTGGGTTGAGGAGTTACAAGATTCTGCTGAACATGATAGCTTACTGCCCATAGTTCCCCTGTCTTACACATAGCCTCAGCAGAGGCTTCCAGGCAAAGGCTAGATTATAGCTAAGTAGTTTGGTAGATCTGGCCTAGTGTGGGAAGAAGAGTGTGAAGAAACGGAAGGGTAATCAGGAGAAAAACAGATAGGGGATAAAAGTGGGGAACAAAGCCATGGAGGTGTGATCATAGAGGGTTTCAAGTTACAAGGCCCTGGGATGAGAGAGGACACAACTCTTATACACAGGAGTATCTGAGCCATCTCCAGTAATTCTAACAGTCAGAGCCTCTACACCTGGATGCCCATCACATAGATGGATGCTCATGGACTTTACCTCAGGACCAGGTGACAGAGGGGAAGAGTGTGTATATTAATAACCTTTCCCATTGCTGTGACTAAAATAAATGACAAAGCAGATGGAAGGAAGGAAGGAAGGCAGAAAGGAAGGAAGGAAGGAAGGAAGGAAGGAAGGAAGGAAGGAAGGAAGGAAGGAAGGAAGGAAGGAAGGAAGGAAGGAAGGATTTGCTTTGGCTCAGAGTTTGAGGGCATACAGGCCAGCCCACCCGGAAAGCATGGTGGGATGAGAGGGAGCCTGCTGGTCCCACTGCGCTCACAGAAAGCAGAGAGAAACGACCTGTGGTACCCAGGTCACCTTTTCCTTTTTATTCAGTCCAGGACTGACGGGCAAACACCCTGCTAGACACACCTCAGGATGGTTTCCATGGCAATTCTAAATTGAGTAACAGCACAGTGTGTGTAAGCTTGGGCGCATCTGGGCTTGGTAAGGTTTCTTCAACTCCACAGTCTTTGAAGCAGCAGCACCGTAGCTGGACTGACACCATCTGGCATCAGTGGGAATGGTGTGAATGCTTTCATTTTAAGTCAGGCCAAAGCATTACTTTACAACATTATCAAATTGTTTCTTCCAGAAGTCACCTAGTAAGGACAAATGCCAACCAAATGTCCAAGGTGAAGGAGAGCAATAGAATAAGAAAGTAAGAGATTGATTTAGATAATAGTAATACCCATCTCTTGCCCAGGCCCTGGCCGGCTGAGTACACAGGACTCTGATTTTGTTCCAGAAGCTTCTGCAGAACCCAGGCATGTTTTCAATGTCTGCTCCCACCGTTGAGCTGGCCTGTTGCCGGGACAGGGAGTTTTATTTATTTGGTTTTCACTTTCCAGCATGAAATACAGACCTGTCTTGGCTCCCTGACATCTGGGTCCGTGTGGACGTTTCTAACTAGAGTCTTTCGGCTCATTTGTAAAGTGAAGGCTTCCCCTGGGACTGGTGGGCGCCTGGAAGCTTCGCTGGCGCGTTCCGCTCACATCACAGCTCCGCTTGGACAGCTTACATGGAATACCAGGAAAGTTGGGCTCAGCTTCCCCGCGGTAGTGAGCTTATTCTGGGCTGGTGCTACTTGACCTTTTGAAGTAGTATAATTTTCTCATACCTCATGGGCTGCTCTGTCTGGAGATCTCACGGTCAGGTCTGACCTCTCATCATAACCAAAGTATACAATTGTGGGTGTTGAGGTCTTTGTGTGTGTTGGTAGAGAACTGGCCTCAGATCTGTTGTCTGCATCAGTGAACCTTAAAAGTATTCTGGGGGCAGGGCCGTGGTGGCACACACCTTTAATCCCAGTACTTGGAGGCAGAGGCAGGCAGATTTCTGAGTTTAAGGCCAGCCTGGTCTACAGAGTGAGTTCCAGGACAGCCAGGGCTACACAGAGAGACCCTGTCTCAAAAAAACAAAACAAAACAACAACAACAACAAAATGTATTCAGGGGATAAGATGGCAGGGAAGGGCAGGGAGGTTATAGTTAAAAGTAAAAGGATCAGAGGTCCTTTAAACGTTAATTTGCAAATAGCATGCAACCTAGCCATTGTATTCATAGGTATTTATACTGGAGAAATGAAAATGTGTCTTTATACAAAACCTACAGGTGAATTTTCATAGCATCTTTGTATATAATGGCCACAAACTTGAAACAGGATAATGACCTTTCACCAGAAGGTGGCTGGACACGCTGTGATATATGCATGCCATGGAATACTGCTCAACATCTAAAAGGAGAGCAAACTATGCAAACTCACCCAGTGAACCACCTGAGACTTGTTTTCAGTGGGGGAAAAAAACCCAACCTCTCAAAGGTTACATACCATGTCTTCACATGTACATAATGTTCTTGAAAGGTCAAGGTTATAGAAATGGAGCAGATGTGAAGCTCCTGCAGGATATGGAGGACGGGGAAGGGACGTGCTTGGCTATAAGAGGGAGGATTGGAAGGGCTGCTGTGTGGGGAAACTTTTGCACTTGACTGTGTAAATGTCCGTATCCTGGTTGTGCTGCTATGTGTAAGATGCTGCTGTTGGGAGAGGATGTCCCCCAGTGCTAGGGTGACACATGATGTCGCCTAGCGCTAGGGCGACCCAACATGTCCTTGCTGCTATCTTTCATGCTTCTCCAGGATTCCAAGAAGCCCTGGGGTTCCCTGGCTTCCATCAGCCTCACTCATCTCGGCTCCGTCTTCACACAGTGTCTGCTGTCTGCCTGTGTGCCATCCCCCCCCCCCTTTCTATGATGCCGGTCAGTAGATTAAGTCCCACCCTAATGAGCTCATGTCAAGTAATTACTTCTGCAATCATCTTATTTCCAGATGGGAGCGCAATCTAAAGATCAGGGCTTCAATAGATGCTTTGGATGACACAGTTCAGCCCACAAGCAGTCCATCCTTGGGAACAAACAGTAACGAGAGGGCAGCCCTTCCTCTGAGGAACTAAGCTGCAGACACTGGACCAGGACAGCCTCTCTGAGCTCCGGTTATAGCCACACCCTGAGTCAGCTGACTCTGGATCACTCCCACTGACATCTTTGAAATGCATTTATTTATGTATTTATTTTTGTTTTTTGTTTTGTTTTTTTTCTTTGAGACAGGGTTTCTCTGTGTAGCCCTGGCTGTCCTGGAACTCACTCTATAGACCAGGTTGGCCTGGAACTCAGAAATCCGCCTGCCTCTGCCTCCCAAGGGCTGGCATTAAAGGCCTGTGCCACCACTGTCCGGCTTGAAATGTATTTATTGCAACTGTTTCTGCAACTTTTTTTTCCACAGAAAACTGATTTTATTTTGTACTTTTTCAACTGACAATGTTTATGACCTTGGGAATGCTGCTCCCTACCAGACATATTTACTACTATGAAAATGAGCATACATATTCAGTTATTTATTTTAAAACTTAAAGTATGATTATATCATTTCCCCTTCCATTTCCTTCCTCCAACGCATTCTATGTCTTACTGTCTTTCAAAATTATGGTCGCTTTTTCTTTGTTATTGTTAGCTTAGTTACACACACACACACACACACACACACACACACACACACACGTACTGCCCAGTCCATGTAGTATTACTTGATGAATGTCTTTTCAGGGCTGACCATTTTGTATTGGATAACCAATTAGGGGCTCATCCCCAAGTATTTCATAGTTGTATTGTAGTCTTGTAGTTCTTTGTCTATGGGGAGGGTCCAGTGAGATTTCCCCTTTCCATGATGTTGTTGCATGTTTCTTTGGGTCTTGTTTAGATAGCCATATTGTTGCAGTATCATGGGTGAGTTTTTCCATGTCATTTCCAGGAGGCAATCTCATTTGATTCTCACAATCTTTCCTCTTCCTCCTCTTCTGCTATGTCCCTCAAGCCTCAGGAACAAGAGTAGCATTGTGGTGTATCAATTATGTCCAGGCACCCCATAAGCCATACACTGTTCTCTGCATTTTGACCGGTTGTGGTTTTTGGTAATGGTCTCCTTCTGTTGCAAAGAGAAGGCTTTTTTGATGATGGGTGAGAGCTGCACTCTCTGTGAATGTAAGGGTAGATATTTAGAACAAAGTTAGGGATTGTGCTGGTTTAGTGACGTGGCAGTTAAGGGTCCTCTGAGATCCATGACTTCACTAGCCCCAGGGAGTTAGCTAACTTTCCAGTACCAGGCATGGTTTCCCTCTGGTTGAGGGAGTCTTAAGTTCAATTAGAGAGCTGTTGCTTACCATTGAGACATGAGTGCCGGTACTGCCCTGCAGGGTTATCATGTCATGCTGGTTATTGTAGTTCTTAGGTGTTGCAGCTGTGCTGTGGAGTCAAAATTTGTTTTGAAAAGTCAGTTGTATGATGTGATTTTTTTTTTAAAACTGTCTTATGAGAAAATGTTTTTCAGAAACAGACACATGAGAGGATGTTTTGCTGAGAACAGAAGTGTTGGGTTTTTTTGGAAGCAGCCTCGAAAAATGACATGTGATGTTTTGGTAGAGCAGATGCTTTAGAGAACATGTGATGATTTAAAAGGGTATAAATATGACCCAACAGACTGTGGATGATGCCGTGTGGTATTGGTACGCCTTTCCTTTTTCTTTGCCAGTCATCCTTGGGCTTTGCTGATACTGGTCTCTGCTGATGACACTGTGTGGTTTTGGTATGCCTTAGTGTTCTTTGCTGGCCATCATTTGTCATAGCCTCATGGAGAAAAATGTACCAAAAAAATCCTTCTGGTAGTATTTTAGGTTTGTGGTGTTTCAGCAGCTTCTTGCTGCTTTTTTGGACTGATTGACAGAGCCAGAGGGTTTCTTTTGGATTGGCCTGCCATTGCTGATTTATAAATGGTGTTTACGAGTGGATCAACCCTGCTGCTGCAGATTTGTGTAAACTGACGATGTCCTGACAACTTAAATTTGCTCCAAAAAAACCTATTTCTAAATAGGTCAACATCCTCCATTGCTCTATTTACCTTTCCTTTCTACTACTTCTGGTGGGTGGTGGGTTAGTAGGGAGGTTAAAGCTTTTAAAAACCCTTATTAAAAATAGGTTTTAAAAAATATAAGCCTGCAGGGTGGGATCTCTAGTTGCTGTCTTTCCTTGAGAGCTTGCATAGCACCTTCCATTATTAGAACAGCTAATCTTTAGGAAGGAGGTTTCCGGTCAAATCCTGGTCAGATCCTCTAGGTCTTATATCTGAAATACATGTTGTCTTTGAAATTGGAATTTACCTTCAAACTCCGAGGGGCAGCCATATGATAGCCTATATTATTTTAGGAGTCTCTTAGACAACCCTGAGCAACAGCTCAAAAGGTTGGAGCTTTGACTGGTATTGAGGATTTTGTTAGATAGTCTATGACTTGGGGTAAGTATTATTGGACTCAGTGGAATAGCCTGATATATATATTACGCATACATTATAACCACTTTTAAACTAAAACATGGAGATGTTTCTATTCCTAAAGACAATGGCATTTAGTTAGCAGTGAGTTCTTGAGAGCCGAGTAGGTCTAAGTGCCTTGTCTTCAGCTCTTCTCATTCCCCGAGTCGGGGAGCAGAGGACGAGGATAGATCAGATAATGAGGAGCCAGCAGAACCTTGGTTGGCTTGGGCAGTCTCTAGGGAGCTATGTAGGTCCTGACCAGAGGAGTGACATGGGAGAAACAGTGTCTCCCAGGCTAAGGAGGGCAGGCGAGGACACAAATGACCAGTCTTCAGAATCGTCAAGATGGGGGCGGAGGTAAGCAAACTATTAAATGTCTCTTGGAAAGTTAGATATGAGCCATGGAGCCCTTCCAAGAGATGGAGAGGCTCTGGCTTAAAATTCAGAATCTGCAGGGCAGATGAGCAAGGACTGTGCCAAGTAGAAGAGGACAAAGAGGTGAAGTGTGTGGTGCCTCCAACAGGAGCGCTTGCCTTTTTCTCCTGCTTTGAGGGCCCTAGAAAAGGCGAGCATGTCCTCCCGATCCTCTTCCCGTGTTGTACCAGCTGCAGAATAAATGAGCAGGCAAAAGGGCGTGGGTTGGAAAGAACCCAAGAGAAGTGGTCAGGCTCATAACTTTACATTGACCTCAGCAGCTCTCCTATTTTGGTGACGATGGAAAATACACAAATCAAGACCTCAAGAGGCCTGCCTCCCACAGGGTGGCAGGGACGCATTCATGATCCGCTTCAGTAACAAAGTCGAAATTAAATTGGGAATTCTGTGGTCTGGGCTCTCATTAATGTATGTACTTGTTGCTAAATTAAATACTTGAAAAAATTTCCTTCTGGGAAAATGTGTAACTCTTGCTGTTTGGACAAATAGACTTTTTTTTTTCAAATCAAAGATTCAGTTCTTCAGTATAAGCTCCTAATGCCTGTTGAAGAACTCGCTTGGTTTCTGAGGGTGAAATGCCAGTCATGCCATTGCAGTCTTGCTAAACTTTACCTTGATTTTGACTACTTTTTCATATCCAAGTGCTCTAAAATAACTGGTTTTCTTTGGGAATACATGGAGCTGAAGCAATTTTTATGGAAGCAAAGTTGTCAACAGAGCCTCTTCTCTCAACACAATGGAATGGAATCATTGAACAACAAATGAAGAAACTCAGTCAGGCTTGCCACACTGAGTAGGGATGGGTCCGTGTGGAGTTGTTCTTGATTCCCATCATAACTTAAGGGGAAATTTACACAATGTCCGGAGCCCTTGACGTCCTGAAGATGAAGGAGGAGTTTGTCCTCAAATTCCTTGCTGTGGGAACCCACTTGGATGGCACCAACCTTGACTTTCAGATGGAGCAGAACATCTACAGGAGAAAGAGTGATGGCATCTACATCATAATATGAAGAGGACTTGGGAGAAGCTCTTGTTTTCTGCTTGAGCTGTTGTTATCTCCTCCAGGAACACTGGCTAGTAAGCCATGCTGGAAGTTTGCAGTTGCCATTAGAGCCACTCCCATTGCTTCCTGCCTGGGACCTTCACTAACCAGCTCCAGGCAGCCTTCAGGGAGCCACGGCTTCTAGTGGTGACTGAAGCCAGGGCTGACCAGCTCCTCACAGCAGCCTCTTATGTCAAGCTGTCCACTGTTGCTCTGTGAAACACAGATTCTCCCCTGTGCTGTGTGGACACTGCCATCCCATGCTACAGCAAGGGATGCTCACTGCATGGGTCAGACATGGTGGATGCTGGCCTGAGAAGTATTCCACATGCGTGGCAATATCTCTGTGAGCACCGTGGGATAGTATGCCCCGATCTTTACTTATTCAGAGACCCAGAATTGGTTGAGAAGGAGAATCAGGCTGCTATTGAGAAGGTTGTGACCAAGGAGGAATTTCAGGGCAAATGGGCCACACCAGTTTCCCGAGTTCACTCCTGCTCAGACAGAGGTGGTGACCTGGTGCCCAGGTGCCCTCTGTAGCCAGCCAGCAGTCCCTGCGGGAAGACTGGAGTGCCCAGATGGCCACTGAGGACTGCCCAGCAGCTCCCACAGCACAGGCCACCGAGTGGTCTTGAGCTGCCCTGCAGACACCTGAGCAAAGGGGAGAAAGGTGGAAGGGAAAGTAAAGTTCCTAGAAGATAAAAAAAAATAAAGTCAGAAGCTCAGTCAAACAAACAAACGAACAAGCAAAGCCCCCTGTGAGCGCAGGTGACGCTGTGGGCTTCGTGGCGCCTTCCCCGCCTTGGCTGTGTCCTCTGAGCTCGCTCATCACTGTGTTTTCAGTCAGGGTTGAAATGGCCCTCACTTTAGTTAGGACGTAGGGAAACCCGGAGTCAGCAACCAGTGGGAAAAATCTCACCGATCCGGCCTGACGTCGTAGTCTTGGTTAAGATGAGTGATACTGGGCTGGAGGGAAATTCTGGACTATCCTGGAGCTGAGGTAGTACGACGGGGCGTGGTCAACATTTCATCTATGCCCGGCTGTCTGGCAGCCTATGAGCCTACACACCAAAGACCCAAAGAGGTCTGTTGTTAAAGAAACGTTGGGTCACAATTGAAAATGGCTCGAATTTTAATACATTCCATAACTTGAGCAAAGGAACAGAACTTTCTGAGAGACACCTCCCCCCTTCCCAGTCCAGAAGCCGGTTTCACACTCCAGTGTGGTGGTTTGAATAAGAATGGACCCTTATCTGGGCTCATACATTTGAGTGCTTAGTCACAAGGGAGTGGAACTCTTTGATAAATTTAGAAAGATTAGGAGGTATGACCTTGTTGGAGGAATCGGGTTGCGCACATGCGTGCGTGTGTGTGTGTGTGTGTGTGTGTGTGTGTGTGTGTGTGTAGTGTAGCTTTGAGGTTTCAAAACCCATGTCAGATGTCAGGTACATGTTCTCTCTGTCTCTTTGGGGCTAAAGATCAAGATGTAGCTGTAAGCTCCAGCTCTGGTGTCATGCCCCTGCTACGACGACGGTAATTGACTCAGCCTATGAAGCTGTAAGCAAGCCTCCAATTAAATGTTCTTCTTTTTTTTTTTTTTTTTTTTTTTTGGTTTTTTGGATTTGGTTTTTTCGAGACAGGGTTTCTCTGTATAGCCCTGGCTGTCCTGGAACTCACTCTATAGACCAGACTGGCCTCAAACTCAGAAATCCACCTGCCTCTGCCTCCCAGAGTGCTGGAATTACAGGCATGCCCCACCCCCACCCGGCTTGTCTATAACTTCTATCCCAGGGGATCTGATGCTCTTTTCTGGCATTCATGGGCACTAGGTACACACAGGGGAAACAAACATGCACAAAGGTTCATACTTATAACACTCATACACATAAAAATGACTTGAAAACCTACACACACACACACACACACACACACAGCAATAGTAAGATTCTCAGAGGAGGAAAAGAAAACAGAATCCAGACTTGATTTTATATGTTTCTGAAGATATTCACATTTTAATAAAAAAAACAATCTCGTGAACTATACAAGAAGGCAGCAAACTGTGACCTTCCTGGGGAAAGCCCGTGGAAAACCGCCGTTTGAGTGGTCCAGATGTTGGATTCAGCAAACATTTGAAAGCTGCTATTTGAAATATGTTTTTAAAAAAAGTGGAAGAAAACCACGTTTAAAGAATTTAAGGAAAATATTATGAAAATGACTCGAGAAGTAGAAATATCAATAAAGAAATAAGATTTTTGAAAAACCACATGGAAAAGTCTGGAGTCAAAAAGCGTTGCAGCAAAAAAGCAACATGGATTGCACGGGGTCAGGAGTAGACTCGAAATATCTGAGTTTTAGTGAGTCTGCAGGGAGATAAGCTGCTATCGTTTCTGAAAAACAGAGAAAAGTAAAAGGTTTGGAGTCCTCGGGAGCAAATGGAGAGCCCACCAGCTGCAAACAATCACAAGAAATGGGAGGGGGGGAAGAAATGCCAAGACACTGGCTGAGCACTCCCCTAACTTGAATGAAAAGCATTAATTTGAGGTTCAAGAACCCAAAACTGGGCTTTCTTTTTAATCCCAGTGACCATCAGTGCCCTGGAAACCAGACATGACTAGTCAATCCCAGTGGCCATCAGTGCACTGGAAATCAGACATAACTAGTTAATCCCAGTGGCCATCAGTGCCCTGGAAACCAAACAAGACGAGTCAATGAAGACATGGGTCACATAGGCCCACTTAGAAAAACTGGCTTTCTTTCTTTTTTTTTAATTCAATATATTCTTTATTTACATTTCAAATGATTTCCCCTTCCGTGGATTCCCCCTCTCTGAAAGTCCCATAAGCCCTCTTCCCTCCCCCTGTTCCCCAATCCACCCCTTCCCGCTTCCCTGTCCTGGTATTCCCCTACACTGCTTCACTGAGTCTTTCCAGAACCAGGGGCCTCTCCTTCCTTCTTCTTGGGCTTTATTTGATATGTGAATTGTGTCTTGGGTATTCCGAGCTTCTACGCTAATATCCACTTATCAGTGAGTGCATTCCATGTGTGTTCTTTTGAGACCGGGTTACCTCACTCAGGATGATATTCTCCAGTTCCATCCATTTGTCTAAGAATTTTATGAATTCATTGTTTTTAATGACTGAATAGTACTTCGTTGTAAAAAAACTGGCTTTCGTTAAAATTTCTTAAAGGAATTTTGTTTTGAGGTGAGGGTTCTAGGACCTGAGTTATTTTCTTTTCTGTTTAAAAATGTATTGCAGTCTTATATATAAACGAGGTTGCTCTCCATAAAACAAAGCATTTTCTACAATTGAAAACAAAAGTCCCCAAGAGTTCCAAGGGGGAAATCTTCACCTAATTGCATCAAATTGTCAAGAAGAAAAAGTAAAGTGAAAAGCTGAAAATGAGAAAAACCAATTGTTGCCTTAGAAAGCAACCATTTGGTGGTGGCCTACGCCTATAATCCCATCACTCTGGGAGGCAGAGGCAGGCGGATTTCTGAGTTCGTGGCCAGCCTGGTCTACAGAGTGAGTTTCAGGACAGCCAGGGCTACACAGAGAACCCCTGTCTCGAGAAACCAAAAAAAGGGGGGGGGGGAAGCAACCATTTAAAAGCCTCTGCTCTCTTCAGCAACAGTGGAGACGAAGGGAGAGGACCAGCACCTCAGAGAGCGCGATGAAACAACTGGAAGCCAAATAAATTTAGCAAAGCTAACATTCAAACACGTTGTCAGATAAACAAGGAACGAAGTACTGTATTGCTAACGGTCCTGATTTAACGCCCCTAAAAATGCTAAGAGAAGTCTTTTGGTGCCGTAGTCAGCTTGCTCACAGTAACAGCGCTGAAGTGATCGATCAGATCACTTGGGGAAAAGGCATGATATAGCAATTTCCTGCAGGCTGCCATGGCCACTGGCCATCATGGAGGAGAACTGGCAGTGGTGACCTTTGATCTTGAAGCCATGGCAACAAAAAATGCGTAGCAATGTAGCAATAGCTGGATCTAAGCTGCTGGTGATAGGGTATTAACACTCACCTTTAGAAAATGAGGACAACTAGACTCCTTCTTGAGAGTCCAGCTATGCACCACCACCACCACCACCACCACCACCCCCCAGTGCCTCTGCTGTACGTGGTTTTGGGGGGTTCTGGAGGAGCAGGGTGATGGAAGGTTAACTGAAAGAGGGACCTTCTGGTGCAGGATGGCTCAGTGGATAAAGCACATGCTGTAGCAGCTTAAGGACCTGAGTTCTGAACCCAACATCCACATAAAATCCGGCTAGGGCAATGCAAATCTGCACGCGTAGCCCTGGGTTGCTGGTGAAAGGCAGAGCCCGGGGCCTGTTGATGTCATGAGCTCTAGGGATAGAAGACATCAGTCTCTGGCCTTCACACCTGCAAGCATGCATGAACAAATGCACATGCATGTACACATACCACACACATGTGCATGCATGCACAGACACACGCAACAAAGACCCAGAAAAATTACAAGACTTGTATGCTAAAAACTAGAAAATGTTGTGAGAAAAATTAAAGGTCCAAATAAATGGAGAAATGTTTTGTCTATGTGGATCCCAAAAGCACTGTTATTAAATGGCAGTTAGCTGGCAGAGGTGGTACCAGACACCCGGAGTCCTAGTGTTCAGGGGACTGAATCATCAAGATGAACTGCATGAATTTGAGGTGAGCATGGGCTACATGGAGAGACCCTATCTAAAAGCAAAAATGCAGTTCTCCCTAAATATGCTATAGATTTAACAGAGTCCTAATCAAAACCCTACTGGCAATCCAGTCCTGAATGCATATGAAATGTAAAGGTCCTAGAAAAAGAGCTAAAGCACGTTTTAAAAAGGAAAACAAATTTGGAAGGCCCACTGTAGGTGCTCAAGGACTACAGCTGCATGTGATGATACACACTTGGAATTCCAGCACTTGGGAGGCAGAGGCAGGAGGATCATTTTAAGTTATAGATCAGCCTGCTGTAAAAAGTTCTAAGCCTGCCAGACTACACAGTAAGATATTTTCTTTAAAAGTCCTTCCCTCAGAAATAACAGAATGAACAAACAAACAACCCCCCAAAGCTGTAGTAATTGAAGCAATGGTAGTAGGAGTGGTGTAGCTTGGTGTAATGTGTAGATCATGTGTATAGGTAACTGCACTAGCCAATCGACGTCTGGGGTTGGCAAGACAGCTTAGAGCTTGACACCAAAAAGAACGCCTGAGTTCAATACCTGGGCTCACATTGTGGAAGGAGAGAGGCGCCCCACAACTTGTTTTCTGGCTTCCATTCATGTGCTGTGGTGTGTGCATGCTCACAGTCTGTCTGTCTGTCTGTCTGTCTGTCTCTTTCTCTCTCTCCCCTCACTCCTCTCTCTCTCATACACATGCCCACATACCTCTCTCTTTCTCTCTCTCTTTCTCTCTCTCTCTCTGTCTTTCACACACACACACACACACACACACTCACACACATTCAAACGCACACACAAGCAAGTTTTTTAATTAAGAAAAAATTAACCTGTGTATCATGAACTAATTTTTAACAAAGATGGTAAGGTAGTTCAGTTGACAGAGAATAGCCTTCCACAGATCTTGTTAGGACAACTGACTATCTGTAAACTGGTAAATTTAAGATATATATGAAAATTGACCCTAAATCACCAATGGCTTAAAAGTAAGAATTGTGAACATATAGAAGAAAACATTACTGAAAATCTCTGCAATTAGGGAGTGGGGATAGAGTTCTTCTATAGCACTTGCAAGGCACAGAACACTACGAGCAAACAAAACAGGCTTCAACAAAATTTAAATTTTGCTTTTCAACCAACTAGTTCAAGAAAGGATCTGGAGATGCAGCTCAGTTAACTAGTAGAGTCTTCGTAGCATGAAAAGGAGCCTGCGCACAGTCCTGGTACCACATAGACCATAGAGGTTCAGGCCTATAAGTAAAACATCAGGAGGTAGAGGCAGAAAGATTGGAATTTGAAGGTCATCCTCATCCTGAGCTACATGAGACTCTGTCTAAAAACAAACAAAAAACATATGAAGGTAGGTATAAACTATGAGAGATAGTTACAGATTTATGTGTCATGGGGTTTTGTTCCGAGTATATATAAAGATCTGAAGAGGTGGCCCAGTTCACAGTACTTGCAGGGGACCTGGGCTTGGTCCCCATGTTAGCTTCCGACAATCTGTAAGTCTAGCTACGGGGTATTCAACATCTTGTTCTGGACTGCACGGGCACTGACTTCACACGGTACACACATGTGCATGGAAACAAGTGGGAATGTCCCTAGCATCTAGGAGTCTCTACAGGTAGCAGGACACAGGGTTGCTGTCTGAGAATCTGATGTCTACATCAAATCTCTGAGTAGCTGATACGACAAGAACAGCACTTGTCTGTCATGCATTCATTGATGGGGCCATGATGTTCTGTTTCAAAAACCCTGCCTTTTTCAGAGTGAGTTGTCACCGCGTCACTGGAACCTCATTCACACATTGGATAAACTTGCTGCTGAGACTGCTCTGTGTTGGTCACCTCGCTGCCTCTTTGCATCCATCCTTCAGCCTAATCTGAGTGACAACAAACCAGCTCTGGGCCTGCCGCTCCTGATGAACCACATTGTACCTGGTAGAGACTGAACACTTGCAGAGTTTTGATCTGGTTCTTTTGAAATATAAAGCTGCATCCTATCACCCTGTCATGAACAAAACAGAAGGACAGGAAAACATTTTCCACAGCGTTTACGAGGGGTCCATAGCGAAGGCTTGTAAAAGGCAGTGCACAACCACAGTAGCCAAGAGGGAGGGGGAAGTGTGGTTTTCTGAGCTTTGCTGAATAGGAGGAATTTCTCTTGTCGGGCAACTTGCTTGGAAATAGAAAGAGGTGCAGCCGAGACATGTGATTCTCATTACCAGCTGCAGCCTTTCAGACAGGACACAGAAACAATTGGACACATTTCTATTTTAATTATAACTCTTCAGTTTTTAAAGAAATGACCAGTGGAAACCTGCAAGCCACTACAAAGCTCCACTTCAGAGTCCCTGGATTTCAGCCTGGTGAGGATTTCCTTCATCAGGGGCGTGGTCACAAGCCACAATTGATGCTTGTTGTTACAGACCTAAAGTTTTCACCCAATCAGAGATGAACCCATCTATTTCTTTGTGTCTTCCTGGCTTTTCCAGTTCTCTTCTTGCTCATTACGTTCACTCTCTCGGGCCCATAGGGCCTTTAAGATCGTCCCAAGCTCTCCCCTGACAAAGGAATAGGAGGCAGGAGCCTCGAGATGAAAGTAGAGACCAGAGCACATGCTGTTCCCCTTGTGACTGTTCAATACCCAGAAAGGATCCCCGACCTGTCTAGAGTTCTAGCCTCAGGAACACCCACGAATCTTGAGAAATGCTTCAGATCGTGGCGCGGGCTCCCACAGAGGCCAGCAGTACAGTGAGACCACGGAGCCCGAGCTCAGTCCCCGCACCATTCTTCCTCTCAGGGGCAGCAGAGATGGAAGTACAACACAGTTCCACCGGTCGATCACAGCAGCCTGGAACAGTCCTTTGGTCTGTTAAGGACTTTGACTTCAACATGTGAAAGGATGTCAGTCAGGGTGAGGCAGTATGAAGCAGAGATGGAGTTTACAAAAAGACACAGAAAGCCTCTGTAGCGATCGCAGACACCCATGAGGTTCCTGTCTCTGGATGCCCTGTATCCAGAGCAAGAGTGCACGAAGCAAGAGTGGAACTGGCTTTTCTTCGGAAGCCCAATGAATAAACATTAGTACAATCTGTGCCGTAGCCACAGTTCCCAGTGTAAAATAAGGACTCAGACGAAAGAGGAACACACGCCGCTGTTTGGCTCGCTCTGGCTTGCCCCGCACCCACGTGTCTTCCTCACACTAGTTCCACAGTTCTTTAAAAAGCCATCTTAGTACACGCTCTACTTTCGTTTCCATTGCTGTGACAGACTCTGACAACAGGCATCGTAGAGGAGGACAGCGGTTATTTGGGTCACAGTTCCACATCACAGTCTATGATTTCCAGGAATCCGAGGCAGGAGCTCGGCAGCCGGCTATATCACAGCCACATTTGGAGAACAGAAACAAAGGCTTCCATGCTGTCGTCTTGTTAACTCTCTCCATTCTTTTTTAAAAGAATTATTTATGTATTTCATGTGTGTGATGCTCTGTTGTGTGTATGCCTGCATGACAGGAGATGGTATCAGACAGAATAGGTCACCAGATCTCATTCTGGATCGTTGTGAGCCGTCACGTGATTGCTGGGAATTGAGCTCAGGACCACCGGAAGATCACCCAGTGCCCTTAGCTGTGAGCCATCTCTCCAACCCCTCTCTTCACTCACACAGTTCCGAGCCCAGTTTATGGAAAGATGTCCCCCGCACATCTAGGGTGGGCTTTCTTACCCCAGTTAACAGTCAAGACATTCCCCCACAGACCTTGTCTAGGGCACCCATATTTAGGCTGTCCATCGTTCAAACTTTTTTTCTAGGAGACTGTATGTTGTAGCAAGTTGAAATTTAAACTAACCATCACAGTGTGGAAACAGAACACCATTTAATTGCTTCCTTTGTGTAAATATGTAAATGAAAGTGTGAGGCATGCTTGGACACACACCTACACATACCAAAACACGAAAAACAAACAAAAAAGTATTGCTAGGTAGTAAAGCAAAATACATCTATTTAAACTGCTGGGGTTTTGCATTTATTTTGTGCATGCATGTATGTATGTGCATGCATGTGTATGTACGTGCATATGTGTGTCTGTGTGCATTGTATGTATGTGTGTGTGTAGGTCAGAGGACAACTAGTAGGAGTCAATTCTTTCTTTCGACCATGTGGGCACTGGGAATAAAACTCAAGTTCCTTTACCCAACTGAGCCTCAGAACCAGCCCTTAACACAACAATCATATGCTATAGAAAATTTTTGTAGTCCAGGCTGGCCTCAAACTCATGATCTTCCTGCCTCTTCCTCCTTCAGCAAATCCTACCAGTGTGCGCCACCACAACTGGCAGTGGTGGCGCATGCCTTTAATCTCAGCACTTAGGCAGAAGAGGTAGGCATATTTTTGAGTTCAAGGCTAGCCTAGTCTATAGAGTGAGTTCCTGGACATCCAGGGCTACACAGAGAAACCCAGTCTGAAAAAAAGAAGAGAAAGGGGGGGGGGGGGGAGGAAGGAAGGAAGGAAGGAAGGAAGGAAGGAAGAAGGAAGAAGGAAGAAGGAAGGAAGGAAGGAAGGAAGGAAGGAAGGAAGGAAGGAAGGAAGGAAGGAAAAAAAGAAAGTATATGAATGAGAAAAAACAAAGGGATAGTATCTAGAAACGATTTTCCAGACTTGTCAGCGACTGGAGAAGCAGCAGCGCGTGAGTGAGGGTGTGCCAGCAATCACTGCCAATGGACTGTGAGCAAGGCTAGCTTGGCTGTCATGCTTAGGAATGGCTCCTGGGCTCTCTAGCAAGTGTGACTCTTGCTGCTTTGTCATTTTGCTTTTCCTTCTTCCAGACATTCCCCAATAAACCTGAACACATGAGGTTGGACATTCACTGTGATTTTTTAAAAATTTATTTATTATATCTAAATATACTGTAGCTGTCTTCTGACACACCATAAGAGGGCGTCGGATCTGATTACGGATGGTTGTGAGCCACCATGTGGTTGCCGGGATTTGACCTTGGGACCTTCAGAAAAGCAGTCAGTGCTCTTAATCACTGAGCCATCTCTCCAGCTGTGCTCACCGTGTTTTGAAAGAGGACAAAACCACAGCAACAGTGTCCCTCACCCTGCATCTTCTCCTGGGGATGTGCAGAACATCTGTGGCCGCAGGAGAGGAGATGCTAGTCTTTCCACTCTGAGACAGCTCCTTTGTCCCTGTGTCCGTTCTTTCCATAGCCCTCTGGTGATGAGAACGCCCATGCACGGATGGACCAAAGGCTTGCCATTGCTGGTCGATAGTTGACAATCCTCCATCACGCACACAGGACTCCTGGAGTGTGGCTGAATCTCTTTAGGAAGAACAAAGGGACTCCCTTTCCAACCAGATCCTTAGTGTACAGCCTGGCACCTTCCTCATAGGACTTTGTATTTCTTAAGAAAGTTGAGAACCACTGCCCTAGAGTGTGGTTGATGCTCTGTTGGAGGAAAAAAAAAAAAACCCTGATTTTCCTTTTTCAGCAAATGAATTACAGATAGCTTCTTGGTTAGGGGTGTGACTTCGTGAGAATGTTCCCGTCTCATGGGATTTTGCCTTGTTTGAACTGTTACAGGTCTTGTGCATCCTGTCACAGACTCTGAGTTCAGATGGCATTGGGAAGACACTATTTCCTTGGAGTTACTCACCACCCCTGACTTTATGATCTTTCTTCTTTCCTCCTCCCCTTCCCCTTCCCCTCCCACTCCTCTCCCTCCTCCTCCCCCTCCCCCTCCTCCTTCTCCTCCTCCTTCCCTATAGGTTCCTAAGTCTTCAAGGGAGGTTTTAATGAAGATATTCCATTTAAGGCTGATTACTCCGAAGTCGCTCACCCTCTGCACATTGCCCAGTTATGAATTTCTGTGTTAATTACCATGTACCACAAGAGGACACTGCTCTGACTGTGGGTTGCGCAATGCCCTGACCTATGAATAAGGCAGTATGTCATTAAGAATCATTTTATTGCTATGTCCCTTTAGCACAATAATAATAGAAGATTTTTACCCTAGGCTTATGATGTAGTCTCAGGTTCTTGACCAAATTATCAGTGTCAGGTATGGATTTCATGTCATTTCATGGCCTGAAATCCAAACTGAAGATGGTTGGTTACTCCAACATATTGTAATTTGTGCCAGTATTACACCAGACTACCTTGCAGGCAGGGCCCGTTGCAGGTTGAATGGCTTGTAGCTGGGTGGTGCTGATGATTCTATTTCTCCTCTGGAAATATGCAGAGCATCTTCCAGCACCATGAATGCTTGTCAGGAGGAGTGAAGCTTCTACTTGGGCACCAGCTTGTTTTTTTCAATGTTTGATGACATGGAAATGATATCTTTAGCACTAGGACTTCACTATCAGATTGTGTTGAGTGCCCAATAACTTTGTATACAGTCTGCACGGTTTCTGTGGGGTCTGTGGGATCCTTTGGCCAAACACTCAACAAAACATAACCAATTCTTGGCTCTCAAAGTTACTTGCATAAAATGTCTAGTTGGTGCATTTTCTTGCCCATTATATGGTGACTCCATTTAACTTTCTTTCTTTCTTTTTTCTTTTTTTTCTTTTTTGGTTTTTTTTTGGAGACAGGGTTTCTCTGTATAGCTCTGGCTGTCCTGGAACTCACTCTGTAGACCAGGCTGGCCTGAAATCAGAAATCCACCTGCCTCTGCCTCCCAAGTGCTGGGATTACAGGCGTGCACCACTTTCTTTTTTTTTTTTTTTTTTTTTTTTTTTTGTCTTTTTTTTATTTGATATAATTTATTTACATTTCAAATGATTTCCCCTTTTCTAGCCCCCCCCCCCCACTCCCCGAAAGTCCCGTAAGCCCCCTTCTCTTCCCCTGTCCTCCCTCCCACCCCTTCCCAGTTCCCCGTTCTGGTTTTGCCAAATACTGTTTCACTGAGTCTTTCCAGAACCAGGGACCACTCCTGCTTTCTTCTTGTATCTCATTTGATGTGTGGATTATGTTTTGGGTATTCCAGTTTTCTAGGTTAATAACCACTTATTAGTGAGTGCATACCATGATTCACCTTTTGAGTCTGGGTTACCTCACTTAGTATGATGTTCTCTAGCTCCATCCATTTGCCTAAGAATTTCATGAATTCATTGTTTCTAATGGCTGAATAGTACTCCATTGTGTAGATATACCACATTTTTTGTATCCACTCTTCTGTTGAGGGATACCTGGGTTCTTTCCAGCATCTGGCAATTATAAATAGGGCTGCTATGAACATAGTAGAGCATGTATCCTTATTACATGTGCACCACTTTCTTAATGTTTATATTTTAGAAAGCTTCTACAGCAGTAGGTTTCCATATAGCTGGTTCTCTCTCTCTCTCTCCCTCTTCCCCTCCCCCTCCTCTCTCTTTCCTTTTGCTGCCCTCATTCCCCCTCTCCCTCTATCCCTTGCTTCCTCTCTTCTGTTTGTTTGTTTGAGGCAGAGTCTCACCATGTAGTTCTGCCTGCCCTGGAACTCACTATCTAGACCAGGCTGGCCTCGAACTCACAAAGACCTGCCTGCCTCTGCCTCCCAAATGCTAGGATTAAAGGCATGTTCAACCATGCTTGGCTTCCATAGGCCTTTCAAAAGGCCTTTAGTGCTAGTTGTCTCTCCACCTATTCTTACTTTTACCCTTTTCCCAACTCCCCTCCATATTTAATATTTATATTCTCCATTACCACCAGTCTGTCTCTCTGTAACACTACATTCTAGTTCCTCTTGCTTAGAAGGTCTTCTCCTCCAACCTGGCCCTTACTAGATATCTAACCTCGGTGATTATTCTGATTGAAGCACAGATACCTAAAGCTTGAACGTTATTACATGGAATATTTGTCTTTTGGGGTCTAGGTTTCCTCACTTAGGATAGCTCTTTTTATCTCTACCCATTTATATGCAAATGTAATTTTTAGCAGCTGAATAATATCCCATTGTGTAAATGTACTGCATTTTCATTATCCATTCCTCAATTGATGGACATCTAAGATGTTTACAATTTCTGGCTATTGGAACAGAGCAGCAATGAATATGAATGAACATGGGAGTGTCTCTGTAGACACTTAGAGTCCTCCGGGTACCCGCCCAAGGGCGATAGAGCTGGATTTTGTGGTAGATTGTTTTTCAACTTTCTGAGGAACTTCCACTCGAATTTCCATAGTAGCTGTACTAGTCTGCACTCCCAGCAGAGATGAATAAGTGTCCCCTTCCCTGAACTTCCCCTGAATCCTCCCCAGCAGGTGCTGTTCATTGTTTCATTGATTTTAGTCATTCTGGGGTAAGATGAAATCTCAAAGTGGTTTTAATTTGCATTTCCTTGGTGTCTAAAGATGCTGAGCATTTTAAAGTGTTTCTCAGCCATTTGTCTTTCATCTGCTGAAAACTTGATTTAGTTCTCTACCTCATTCTTTTAAAGTATTATTGGCTTTCTTGATGTTCAGGGTTTGTTGCTTTAGTTTTTTGTATAGTCTAGAAAATAACCCTCTCTCCGATGCATACTTGGTAAGGGTTCTTTCCCCCCATTCTGTAGGCTGCTGCTTCATTCAAATAATGGTGTCCTGTGTTATGCAGACGCTTTTTTATTTTTGTGACATCCCATGTATTAATTGTTGGTCTTAGTGCCTGTGCTATCAGTGTTCTGTGTGGACACTGACAGCTCCCGTGCTAATGAGTCCAAGATTGTTCCCCACTTTCTCTCCTATCAGATCAGGATATCTGGTCTTGAACTGAGATCCATTTGAGGTTGAGTTTTGTGCAGGATGATAGGTATGGATCTATTTGCATTTTCTACATGCAGCCATCCAGGGTGACCAGCATCATTTGTTGAAGAAGCTGTTTTTACTTCAGTAAGTATTTTGGCTTCTTTATCAAATATCATATGTCCATAGGTGGAATTATAACTGGGTTTTCAATTTGACTTCATTGATCAACAATGTCTGTCTTTATGGCAATATCATGGTGTTGTTTGTATTACTATAATAATTCCATGATGTTGTTTTTATTACTATATCTTTGGAGTACAGCTTGAAAATCAGGATGTGATACCTTCAGTGGTTCTTTTATTATTCAGAATTGTGTTAGCTCTCCTGGGTATTTCGTGTTTCCATATGAAACATAAAATTGTCCTTTCAATATCTGTGAAGAATTGTGTTGGAATTTTTTGTGTGGATTGCACTGAATCTGTGAATTGCTTTTGGTAGGATAGCTACTTTCACAAAATTAATCCTACCAATCTTCTGGTGTCTTCTTCAGTTTCTTTCTTCAATGTCTTAACGTTTGATTATACAAGTCTTTCACTTACTTGGTTAGAGTCATTCCAAGATTAGGCTATTGTAAAACGTGCTGTTCTCCTGGCTTCTCTTTCAGTATTGACTTTTGTGTGTTAATTGTGTATCCTGATACTTTACTGAAAGTGTTTAACAGCTGTAGAAACTTTCTGGTGGGAACTACAGGTTTTGTATGTATAAAATCATATTATCTGCAAATAAAGAAGTGTCTTCTTCACTTCCTAGTCACATCCCTTTGATCTCCTTCAGTTGTCTTATTGCTCTAGCTAAGAGTTCAAGTACTATACTGAAGAATTTTGAAAAGAGTAGACACACCCTTGTTTTATTTCTGATTCCAGTGGAAACAGTGGAGCTTTGTCTGTGAGTTGATGTTGGCTGCAGGCTTGCTGTAAATTATCTTCATTATATTGAGGTATATCCCTGGTATCTTTAGTCTCTCCAAGACTTTTATCTTGAAGAAATGTTGGATTTTTTTCAAAGGCCTCTGCAACTAATGAGTTGATCATTTGTCTTTTAGTCTTTTTTTGTAATGGATTACATTTATTGATTTATGTATGTTGAACCATCCCTGCACTTCTGGGATGAAGCCAACTTGATTATGGTGGATAATCTTTTTTATGTGTTCTTGAATGAGGTTTATAAGTATTTTATTGAAAAAATTTGCGTCTATGAGTGCTATTGGTCTACCGTTTTCTTTTTGTTGTTATCGTTGGGTCCTTTTGGTATTGGTCTAATGGTATTTATGTTACAATTTTTTAAAATATTCCTTCATTTCCTATTTTGTAGAATAATTTTAGGACATATAGGTGTTAGTTCTTTGAAGTCTAATAGAATTCTGCATTGAATTTATCTGGCCCTGGGCTACTTTTTAAAGGTGTATTATTTTGTGCATATGAGTGTATGCTTGCATGTGTGTAAGTATGTGTACCATGTGTGCCTGGTGCCCATGTTGGACAGGCTAGGGCATCAGATTCCCTGGAAATGGAGTTATAGACAGTGGTGAGCTACAGTGCTGGGATTTGAACTCCAGCCTCAGTAGGACAGCAGGATGTGCTCTTAGCCCCTGAGCCATTTCCCCCTGCCTGCTTGGGAAATTACTTCTGTTACACAAGGGGTTATGGACCTGTTTCAATTGTTTTTTTCATCTTGATTTAGCCTTGGGGGGTCATATATATCAAGAAGTTTATTAATTTCTTTTAGGTATTTCAATGTGGTAGAACACAGATTGTTTTTTAAGTATGCCTTTATGATTCTCTGAATTTCCTTGGTGTCTGTTGTAACATCTTCCTTTTCATCTCTAATTTTATTCATTTGGAACTTCATTATATTTTGGTAAATTTGACCAGAGGGTCGTCACCCATGCTGATTTTCTCAGAGAACCAACTCTTCATAACATTGATAGTTTACATTGTTTTTCATTTCTATTTCATTGGTTTCTGTCCTGAGTTTGATTATTTCTTCCTCTCTACTATTTTTTGGGTATTATATTTTCTTGTTTTTCTAGAGCTTTAAACTGTGTCATTAAGTTAATAATATGAGCTCTTGTTAGTGTTTTGGTGTGGGAACTTAGTGCTATAAACTTGCCTCTTCGACCTGCCTTTATTGTCGTCCATAGATTTGGGTCTGTTGCGTTTTCATTCATTCAGTTCTTAAAAAGTTTTTAATTCCCCTATTGATCTCTGTCTTGGTCAAATTTTACTTACTTGTTCAGCTTTGATGAATTTGTATGTTTTGGTAATTTCCATTGTTGTTTATAGACAGGATTCAGAATATTATTTCATCTTTCCTGTATCTTTGTATGGTATAATGTGATCAGTTTTGGAGAAAGCTCCACAGGCTGCTAAGAAGGAGTGTGCTCTTTAATGGTTGAGTGGAATCTTCTGTAGATATCTGGAGGTCCAAGTGATTTATGATGCCCCTTAATGTCAGTATTTCTATGTTTAGCTTTTGTCTGAGTGACCTATTATTGGTGAGTGAGTTATTCATGTCACACTATATATTAGGATCAATATGTGACTTTAGTTACTATAGTAGTGTTTTTTCTTTTGGTTTTTTTTTTCCTTTAGGAACTTGGTTGCCCTTGTGTTTGGTGCATAGATGTTAAGAATTGCAATTTCGTCTTGGTGGATTTTTCCTTTGAGGAATATGTAGTGTCCTTCCTTCTCTCTTCTGATTTTGACTGATATTTATTTTGTCAGGAGCATCTACTTGTTTCTTGGTTCTATTTGATTGGAATATCTTTTCATCCTTTTACCCTGAGGTGATGTCTATTCTTATATTTTATGGTTGTGAGCCTATAAACCTATCATCCTTTAACGGCTGTGCCATCTCTCCAGCCCGGTAATGTCTGTTCTTGATGATGAGATGTACTTCTCGAATGCAACAAAAAGGTCGATTTTGCTTTCTAACCAATCTATTAGTCTGTGTCCCTTTTTTAAAATTATTTTTATTTTTTTTTTTTTGGTAATTTTTTGTATTTGGTTTTTTCGAGACAGGGTTTCTCTGTGTAGCTCCAGCTCTGGAACTCACTCTGTAGACCAGGCTGGCCTCGAACTCAGAAATCTGCCTGCCTCCGCCTCCCAGAGTGCTGGGATTACAGGCATGTGCTACCACCGCCCGGCTAGTCTGTGTGTCTTTTGATTGGAGAATCGAGACATTAACATTGTGAGTTAGTAATGAGTAGTGACTACTAATTCATGTTTTTGTGTTGTGGTGGTGAGTTCTGCCTTTGATTAACTGTTCTGAGATTTCTTTTATTCCCTGTGTTCTCTTAGGGGTAGTTAACCTTCTTTTCAGACCTAAGTTTTCCTTCAAGTACCTTCTGTAGAGCTAGACTACTGTGCAGAAATTGTTTAAATTTGTTTTTTATCATGAGATGTTTTTCTTTCTCTGTCTATAGTGATTGATAGTTTTACTGGGTATAGTAGTTTTGGCTGTATCTATAGCCTCTCAGAGCTTGTAGAACACCCATCTAAGACTTTCTGGCTTCTAGAATCTCCATTGAAAAGTAAGCTGTTATTCTATTGGACGTGGTTTATCTATGACTTTGTCTTTTTTCCTTCCAAATTTTAATATCCTTTCTTTGTTTGGTTCATTTAATGTTTGATTATTGTATATCATGGGGAATTTCTTTTCTGGCACTGCCTATTTGATGTTCTGCAAGTCTTTTGTATCATTTATGACTTTGTGTAAAATATTTTCTGTGCCTTTAGTCTGGGTTTCTTTTCCTTCATCTATCCCTATTACTTGTAGGTTTGGTCTCATAAGTGTCCCAAATTTCTTGGAGTTTTTTAAGATTTAAATTTTCCTTTGATTGAGATATCTATTTCTTCTACCTTGTCTTTAAGACCTAAAATTCTCTCTTCTGTTGGTGAGGCTTATCTCTGAGGTTTTTTGGCTTGACATTCTAATTCTTTAATTTCCAGACTTATTTCAATTTAGGTTTTCTTCAGGATTTTATTTTATTGTTAAATTCTGCTTTCGTATCTCAAATTATTTTCATTATTATATCCAACTGTTTGTATTTTCATGATCTTCCTTAAGGCATTTATTCATAATCTCTTTAAGGTCCTTAAACGTGTTCCTAATTGCTGCTTTGAAGTCCTTGCCCTGTGCGTCAGCTAATGTGTCATCTGCTACTGCAGTAGGTTTCCTGCCCTCGAAAGGAGGTGAACTGTCTGGTTGCTGATGTTTGGTTTTGCACTAGGATCTAGGCATCTGGAGTTAGGACATTCTACGTCATTTTTCTAGTCTGCCTCAAGATATCTGGTCTTGCTCTTGTGGGTGGGTGTTTTGTTTCTTGACTGGTCACTTTGGGTCCCAGCCAAGTGTGTTGTCTGTGGGATTCATTGTACAGATCTGTTCTGTGGTTTGGCAGGGAGTCACAGGGAACAAAGACGGGCTGGGAGGAAAGGATGGAAGGGGGGCAAGGAAACCTAGGGTCTGCATTAGAGGCCCAGTCAGAAGCAGTGCAGGCTTGTCTATCCTGTGCCTGTCCCAGGGCAGTGTGACATAAGAACAGACACAGGCATGAATCACAGACTACTCTCTGGAAACGACATAAGCAAGAAAACATTAAGTGGTATCTTTAATATATATGGAGATATTAAATTCAAGCATTCTACAGTTTCTCATTCAGCAAAATATCTTTCAAAACAGAAGACAAAGTATAGCTGTTTTTTTGCAAACAAAAGTAGAAGGAATCCATCACCAGAAAACTCATATTACAAGAAGCATTTGAGAGAGGTCCTGCAGACAGGACAATGACATTAGACAGGGAATTGGATTTCCTCATAGAAGTGAGAGCTAGAGGAGATAGAAAGATGTTTTTATTTTTTAAATCTCACATGAAGATAACGGGCTGCTTACGGCAGAAGCAATAACCATATGTTGTTAGGTTTAGAGGGAGCATATATGACAGCAGTACTAGGGAGGCCTGGAGGGGAGAAGGAAGTGCAGGTGCACTGCGGTAAGACTCTCACCATATATATATATATGGGTCATATAACATAATTTAGTGCATTAAAGATGGATACTATCTCCCTAAAGCAAGTCAAAAATAAAATAACATACAGTGACCGCCAAAGAAGCAACAAATGAGATGCCGTCATAAAATATAACCAGCAGCAAAGAAGTCAGGAAAGGAGGGGAGAGGAACAAAGAAGTGGGGGTACACACGGGAAATAAACGTCAAGATGAAAGACTGCAACGCAGCTACATCAGTAGCCAGGGTCAGTGAAATTGCTCAGAGTATCAGACTGGGGGCTTTAAAAGCGGTGCTCGGGTATACGCCACCTATTAAAGATTGCAACCTCGGTGTCGTACATATAATTATCTCTATTACCAAATAGCTGAGTCCGTCTGATAATGGAAAGCCAAGAGGGACAAGCTGTGTTAAAGCTTCGCATAAATGCTGCGGAGGGGCGGTGTCAGTCCAGGGCGACGCTCGCAGGAGCGCGTCAGGTGCACAGCACAGGACTAAAACGTGCCCGTGCGACTGGAGCTTTACCTTTCCAAAAACACAAAAACAAAAACAAAAACAAAAACAAAAACGCTCCCGCGTGCTAGAAGAAAGGAAGGTGGTGTCTCGTACCTACACAGTGTTGGGAAGACTGCCTTCCCGGAGACAAAATGAAGTAAACGTTTTATTTTACAGTGGGTATAAATGGGAACACTGATAGAATGAAAGAACGAAACATTGAAGGAAAAACTTAAAAATCACAGAAGATTTTGGAGAACATATGTATGTATGAGTGTGTGTGTGTGTGTGTGTGTGTGTGAGTGAGTGAGTGTTTGCGCGTGCGCACAACATTGCCTGCTCTATCATGCTCTCCCATCAAAAGAGCATTTGCCAAACTTATAGCAAGAAAGGCCTCTGTTTTGTTTGGGTTGCACTTTGTTGCTTTCTTTTTTGTTTTGTTTTGTTTTGTTTTGTTTTTCAAGACAGGGTTTCTCTGTGTAGCCCTGGTTGTCCTGGAACTCACTCTGTAGACCAGGCTGGCCTCGAACTCAGAAATCTGCCTGCCTCTGCCTCTCAAGTGCTGGGATTACAGGCGTGCGCCGCCACTCCCCAGTGCCTATCCATTTCTATAATAAATTCACTCATTTTCACCCCACTCCTCAGTCTCATCTCCTTCCTTCCACCATGGAGACCTTTCTCCCAGGAGGTCCGGCTCCCAGTCTCAAGTCTTCTTTCGCATGTGACCCACCAAGTTTAATTAGACGCTTGAATGAGTGTGGGTCGAAGGTTATTTGCAGTATGGATGACATCCTGTTGTCTTCTCAGTCCTGTTGTTCCTGTTTAGAAGACAGCTTTGAATTAACGGTTAACTTCAAAATTAATTATTATTATTTATTCTCATTGGGTGTGCACGGTAGACTGTAGAGGTCACAGAACAACATTCAGGAGTTGGTTCTTGCCTCCCACCGTGGGATCTAGGTCATCAGTCTTGTGCAATATGCGCTTTTGCCCCCTGAGCCATCTTGCTGTCCTGTGTTTGATTTAAAATTTTTTTGGTTCATTGTATGTGGTATGTGGTCACAGTATATGTGTTCACAGTTTGTGGTGTGTGTTCACAGTGTGTGTGTGTGCACAGTGTGTGGTATGTGTGCACAGTATGTATATACACAGTGTGTGGTATGTGTTCACAGTGTATATGTACACAGTGTGTGGTATGTGTTCACAGTGTGTATGTACACAGTGTGTGGTATGTGTTCATAGTATGTGTGTGTGCAGTGTGTGGTATGTGTCCATAGTGTGTGTGTATGCATAGTGTGTGGTATGTGTGCACAGTGTGTGTGTGCACAGTGTGTGGTATGTGCTCACAATGTGTGTGTGTGTGTACAGTGTGTGTTATGTGTTCACAGTGTGTGTGTGCAGAGTTTGCGGTATGTGTGCATAGTGTGTGGTATGTGTTCACAGTGTGTGTGTACACAGTATGTGGTATGTGTGCACAGTGTGAGTGTGCACAGTGTGTAGTATATGTGCACAGTGTGTATGTGCACACAGTGTGTGGTATGTGTTCACAGTGTGTGTGTACACAGTGTGTGGTATGTGTTCACAGTGTGTATGTACACAGTGTGTGGTATGTGTGCACAGTGTGTGTGTATGCACAGTGTGTAGTATGTGTGCACAGTGTGTGTGTGCGCACAGTGTGTGGTATGTGTGCACAGTGTGTGTGTGCACAGTGTGTAGTATGTGTGCACAGTGTGTGTGTGCAAGCACAGTGTGTGGTATGTGCTCACATGGGCGTGTGTGGCGGTTTGAGTTGATGCAGTTTTCTTCTCTCTCCATGGTATTCCCTAAGGCAGGGCTCTCAACAGAGCCGGAGCTCACGCATCCCCTCCTACATGCCCTGTCTCCACCTTCCCGTGCTGGGATAGTGGGTGGGCCGCCATGCTGTACCCAGCATTTACGTGTAGCTTTAATGTTTTAGTCAACTTTAAATCAGCAAGAAACTCTCGAAGTCGGGTTCCCGGTCTCTTTTCTTCTCTCCTCATCTCAGGTCCGCTTCCATTGTTCCTTTGTTGTTTGTGACTCTCTTCTGGCCCATCAGAAGCTCAGTAAATTCTTCCTCGGGTCTATTCTTCTATATTCACAGTTACTGAATTGGTCTTTGATTTTCTTTTTTCAAATAATCTCATCTTCCATTTTTCAAAGATCGCAACAGGCAATTATTTTAGAGTCAGCTTCATTCTCTGGATTTCCTGCTGGCGTTTCGGGGCTGTGAATAAGCTGGAGGAAATAATTTGCTTCCCTCCTAGCGAGGTCAGTGCTTTTGCTGCTCCTGAGAACCATTGTTTTCTGTGCTTTTCGTCCTCCCTGCCTCAGTGCGTGGGGGTCGCTTCCTATGGGAGGGTAAACACTGTCTCTTTTATGGTACCTTGGTTAAGAGCACACCTTAATCCATGTGGGCTAGAGAGATGGCTCACCCAGAAAAATGTTTGTCACATAATCATAAAGAGCTGAATTTGATCCCTAGAAGCCATTTCAAAATAAAGTCAGGTGTAGTGGTCACCCTTGTCATTCCAGGCTGGAGAAGCAGAAACAGACAGACCCTTGGGGCTCACTGGCGAGTCAGGCTAGTCTACTTGTTGGGTGTCAGGGAAAGATGAAAGACCCTATCTCCAAAACAAAACCAAACAAGTGAGGTTTAGTGATGCACGCCTTTGATCACAGCTATCGGGAAGGCTAGGGAAGGTGGATTTGCATGAGTTTGTGGCCAGCCTGATCTATAGAGAGAGTTTCAGGACAGTCAGGAGTATGCAGAAAGATCTTGTCTCAAAAACAGCAACAGGGGCTGGAGAGACGGCTCAGTGGTTAAGACTCCTCTTACAGAGGACCTGAGTTCAATTCCCAGCAACAGGTGGCTCACAACCATCTGTAATGGGATCCAACACCCTCTTCTGGTGTGTCTGAGGATAGCTACAGGGTATGCATATGCATACAATAAATGATTCTTTAAAAAATAACAAAATAACAAAAAAACAAAAACAAAAACCCAACCAACCAAAGAATCAGCAAGGTGAACTGAGCCTGAGAAGCGATTAGGTCGGCCTCCACAGTCACACACACACACACACACACACACACATCGTGTGTGCTTTAGCTTAAAGAGTTATATTTATTCTGTTCTAATTTTAGTGAACTCAAATGCCCATTTCTACTTTTGTGGAGACGTGGACATTTCATTATATTTTACCTAAGACAGCCACCAACCTGAAGCTCCCTTAGTAGATACGCCCATTTCTTCGAAGTTCTTTCTTTGCCTATAATCAGCAAGTGTCAGGCCGGCTTCAGAGCCTCGGCTTCAGAGCCTCTTTCCCAGGAGTCGGGGACAGCAGCTCTTACAAGCTGCTGCTGCTGTCCTTGGTCCTCAGAGACACTGTGACCACACCTGGATTCTCCTGGAACAGGGATGATCACGTGGGCTGCCCATCCACCGTCACCTGTGGTCCTCAGAGGCCCTGGGCTCTATACAAACTCTGGGGCTCTGGAGGGTTCTGACATGTGTTTTAAAACCCAGCCCAGGCAAAACCAGAACAGGGAAGTGGGAAGGGGTGGGTGGGAGGATAGGGGGAGAGAAGGGGGCTTGCAGGACTTTCGGGGAGTGGGGGGCTAGAAAAGGGGAAATCATTTGAAATGTAAATAAAAAATATATCGAATAAAAAAAAATAAAAATAAAAAAACCCAGCCCAGTTAACTCTGGGGTATTTGTAGATTTCTAAATATTTCTGACTATTTTTCTCCTCTTCCTCTATTTCTATCTCCTGGTGAGTAATGCTCCCACAAGCTCCGGCCTCCTTGCTGCCCAGCCCAGACGCTCTGGGGTGTGAACTCCACCCTATGGGCACTATGGTATGCCTATGACCAGTGACATCAGTGATGTTGTCAGAGGCAGACACTTGTGTGAGTCCCTCCCCACAGGCCAACTCACTTTGACATGTGACATCCAAGAAGCATCTAAAGAAAAAGCAGACCTTCCGTTCAGTTCAACCCTCATAACACACCGTCCTTACAATTCTTGTGCCATTTCTCCTGCCCTTTCCCAGCCAGACAAGCCTTTCACCTGACGCTCTGTGGGCTTCTTGAAGGCAGGGCAGCCGCCAGTGAAGCACCTCACAGTCGACCACCTGGGCAAGCACATCTGACAGATGAGCCTGGAGATTCCTGAGGAAGGCAGGGGCACTTGAAGAGGTGAGGCTTGGGGCAGCTCAGCCACGCCTGCCAGACAACCCGGCAGTCACTGAACTACACAAACAACTTCCTTCTCTGAGTGAAGAGCAGGGCTGTGAGAAACTAGTACAGGCTCTCCCTGTCCCACACTGCGCCGTGTTCCACCAACAGACTGAAGGGTATCTGCAATGCGGCAGCAAGAAGAAGGGGTTCGTCAGTCTATGCAGGCCCAAGTCAATCAGTGTGGGGAAGGAGGCATCTCAGGTCTAGCATTCCTATCATTCCAGTCACCCACATCCCTTTCAAATTTGTTTCTTCTTCCTTCTGCTTCAGCTTCTGGAAACTTCTTAAATTTTTTTTTTACAATTGCTTATTTATTTAGGGATGTGTGTGTGTGTGTGTGTGTGTTACACTTATGGATGACAGAGGATAACTTGTGGGAGACGGGTTTCCCCCTTGACCTTTCCTCCACGGCCTATTCCTTTATTTGGCCACTTCTTCCTCCTGAGGCTGATTATCAAGGTATTTAAGTCCAGCAACCAAAAGCTCCTCCTTGGCTTACCTAATGAATATGCCCAATTAAAATGAAACACCTCACCCTGACACGGGTTATAAACTGCCATTTGCTAACGGGCCGGGCCTGTCTCCACTCCACTCAGAGGCCATCTTCTGTCCCTCTAGGACAAATACCCCTCCTCCCTCTCTCTTGCCCATTTTCTCCCTTCTCTCTTGTCTGTGTCCCTCAAGAGAAAATAAATCTCCTTTGTGCTGAGAACTTGATCTTGGTGAGTCCTGTGCCAACTCTGGTCCTTTCAGACTCCATGTGGGAATTCAGGTGGTCAGGCTTGGCAGCCAGGGCCTTTTCAGCTCAGACACTGGGCCCTCCTTCCGTGTGAGCATCTGATAACTTTGGAAGCCACACCCTTCGTGAGCCGGTGTGTCCTCTCCCCTGCTCACCCTCCTCGTTCCAAGGCAGCCCTTACAGCTGCGCTCTTTGCACCAGCGCACTGGCCTGGCCTCTTCTCCCAAACCCCTTCTCAATCATGCTCAGTTCTTCCCTGGGCCATGGTTAGAGGCCAGCTGGGCCACAGGCCAGGGGCTAGAAGCATCTTTTGTTCTACAGGTTGGACAGTGTTAGGATTCTGTCTAAACTCCACCCCACACTTACCTGGCAACAGCCAGGTATGCCCCGCCCCATAGACCTGGCCCACTATAAAAGGGGCTACTGGCCCCTCCTCTCTCTCATGGCCTCTGTTGCCTCTTGGCACTCTTATCTCTCTGCCTCTCTTGGGCTCTCCTCCCCTCCCCCTCTCTCCACATGGTCATGGCCGGCCTCCACTTATCTACTCTCTTCTCTCTCTCTCTCTCTCTCTCTGCCTTTCTCTACTTCCACTATACTATTAACTCCCATTCTCTGCCCTGAATAAACTCTATTCTATGCCGTGTCTGTGTGCGTGTGGTCCCTCAGGGGGAAGAGGTGTCTGGGCACAGCCCACCTAGGCACCCCCCTCCCCCACACCACTGTGCCACATTCTCTAAACCCCCCATTCTCTCTTTTTAAGCCCCCTTCAGACAGTACTGGGAACCAAACTCAGGACCTCAAGGACCTTGTGCCTATGAGGCAAACGCTCTACCACTGAGCTAAATCCTCAGCCCTGACAGCATCCTTTGTAATTAAAAGATTCTTTTTTTCCCCTTTCTTCCTTTCTTCATAAATGTGTATGTGTATATGTGTATATGCACACACACACACACACACACACACGCACGCGCGCGCACACGCACACGCACACACACACACAGGCTGGCCTTGAATCCGCAGTTCTCTACTAAAGAATGTGGTACTAGTGGTGACCAATCAGCCCAGACTGAGCCAAGCGTTGCTCCGGTTGCAAATGTTGCCAGCCCTGGGTGTGTGCCCGGTGAGGTTTACTGCTTCCTGCTGGCAGCCATTTTAATGCAGGAAGGCAGGGAACAGCCAGGAGACCAAACTGCCAGGAAGGGAGAAGGGGGTCAAGATTTGGTGTCAGTGAGGGCTCGGCCTTTCCCTCAGGCCTCCCTACCTATCCTCCAGCTGTGTAAGATTTTGCTAGAGTAGAAGAGTGAAGCAGGATGGTGTGCAGCAGCCAGCAGGCTGCCCTCAGACCCTGCTAACAGTCAGAATCGGAAGGTGAGCGGGTGACACCTGTGACCTGGCTGTGTACCTCAGTCGCCTGTGGCTGGGTCCCCAGGTGACGGATTCCTGTACAACCCACGAGCAGAACAACAGGGGCCACTTGCTCTTACATCATGGAGGGTTTGTTGGCCAAGGTGTTACAAAGGGTGGGCTCACCAGGCAGGGACTCCCAAGAGACCGGAAACCAAAGACAGCTTGGGGACAGAGCCCTTGTCCCCCAGTTGCCCCTGTACTGTTTGGGGTGCTGCAGAGGGGCCACGGCTATCTGTCAAACTTGTGGCAGAGCCCAGCCCAGCCTCCTACAGGATGGACAACTTTACAGTACAAAGCCTGCACGGAAGGAGAGTGTGGGAACCTCAGGCCACAGATGTCACTGGAACAGAGCCAGGAGCTGGTGCCCCTTCTCCTCTGGTGTCTCACTTCTCGTCTTTCCACAAGTTATTCAGATTACGGTCTGTAAATCAACAAAGCTGAGAGAAGACCTTGAAGGAGGCCCCAGGAGAGCATTCTTTCCCCCTGAGAAGTCTCACCTGAGTTTCACCAATGAGGAAATAGCGAGCACTGTAGGGCCGGGCACGCCGGGCACGCCGGGCACGCCGGGCACGCCGAGCACGCCGGGCACACCGTTTCAGTGCGTGGGAGACTTGGCGGCACCGTGGGTTTCTCAGACTGCCTGGAGAGCTGATATCAGCGTTTCACAGGAAATGAAGCAGATTCACTTGCCTCGGGTAGCCCTGCCAGAAGGGGCAGCCCCGGGGAAAACAGCCTAAGTGGCTGCTGCTCCCTAGGCTGAGGCTACAACTGGGTCCTGCAGACGGTCAATGGGAGTGATCTCCGACACGCATGTTGGGGTCCGAAAAGGTGGGGCTACACTGCTGGGCGCTTTGTGGTTTCAGAGTAACGTGCAAGAATGCAGCATGAAGACCAGGTAGCAAAGGAAGGGATGGAGGCCAAAAACAGAAACAAAACAAAACAAAACCAAAACAGGAAAACCAAAAACCCTGTGTCCACTGTGTCCACGGGGGTTGTCTGGGTTCGAGGGGTCAGAGCACTCTGGGGGCCTCTGGTCAGCTGACAGATGAGAGACTGTGGGAAGAAGGTGACAGTCCCGGAGCTAGAGACTTAGAGGACCTGGTGGCGCACACCCCTAATCCCAGACCTTGGGACGCAGAGGCAGGTGGATGTTTGTGAGTTTGAGACCAGCCTGGTCTACAGAGTAAATTGAATTCCAGAACAGCCAGGCCTCCAGAGTGAGACCCTGTCTAAAAATAACAAAACAAACAAAGAGGTCAGGAGAGTAACAGAGGGAAGAAATGCCTAAGACCAAAAGAAACATTCATTAGGAGAGCTGATAAATCCCTGAACTAGAGAAAGCCTGGCTTGGTACACACACACACACACACACACACACACACACACACACACGGCAGTGGGGGCAGGAGGGGGAGAGGGCAGAGCGAGCACACAGGCAGCCTTCACAAGGTCATAAGCTAAGGGAGGTGGAGGAGGTTGGCTGGGCTGGGAGGGGTTGTGATGATCACAGTATGTGGGAACGGAGCTTGTGGGTGAAAAGAATGTTCTGTTCTGTGTTAGATGCAATGGGGAGGGCTGGTAAAGGACGCGAAGAGAGTCTGCCCAGTGTCAGAAGCAGTCTCGGCAAAGAAACCCCACGGCTTCCATCAGCTGCCCGCGAGTCTAGTGAATGAGGACCTACATTCTCACAGCCACTCTGAGCCCCTCACACTCCCACACTTGGCTTTCTCGCGTGTGTCTAACTCATCCTCGACAACTCGTCCAGACACACTGATGTGGCTGTGGTGTACATGTCCCTGTCTCCACTCAGTGCCTCCATCCCACTGCCCTTGAGAGCTGCCTCCAAGGGTGTCCTTTAAGAGTTTTTATTCCAGGGCCTTACTTATGCTAGGCAAATGCTCTACCACTGAGCTATACCCCAGGCCGAATGTATGCATCTCATGTCTGACCACTGTAGACTATGCTTTGAACTGTGTCTTATTCGTCTGGGAGGTCTTCTCTGTCAGTTGTTTACGTAAGGATGGGAAAGGGTGAGCCCTTTCCATACCCATCCCAAGGGTGACAAGCAACGATGCCGACTACTGAGACGGGCATCGTGGTCTGAGTATGAAATGGTCTCTGTAAACTAAGTGTTGGAATGTTTGGTACCTAGCTGGTGGCTGTGTTTAGATCTACCCTTAGGAGGTAGACCCTTGCTGGAGAAACTGGGTCAGGAGAAGCAGGCGCTGAGCTGTCACAGTGTGGCCCACATCACTTCCTGTTCACGCCCTCCACTTCCTGTGCGTAGATGCAGTGTGGCCACCCAGTCCTCTGCTCCTGCTGTCATGGCTTCCCCACCATGATGGACTGGGGCGCTCTGGAGGTGTGAGCCAAAATAACCGTTCTCTTCCTTGTTCCTTTTCTTAGGGTGACTTATCACCATAACAAGAAAGTGGCTAAGACTACAGGTTAACAAGAGCTGAGCATAATACATTTTGTTGTTGTTGTTGTTTTTGGTTTTTCAAGACAGGGTTTCTCTGTATAGCCCTGGCTGTCCTGGAACTCACTCTGTATTATGCAGACCAGTCTGCATAATACGTTTTATTGGACCAAAGTTTTGCTCAACCCAAAAGGTTAGGTAACCAAGGACAGGGAGAATTGTTTTTCATTAGTATTTTTAATTGCTTGTGTGTATGTGGGGTGTATCTATATGTGTTACATGACTACATTAGCACATTAGCACTGCATTTCTAGTTTGGGGTTGAGACATGGTCTCATTTAGCCTAGACTGGCCTCAAACTGGCCAAGTAGCTGAGGCTGGCCTTGATATGCCTAACTCTACCTTCTGAGTGCTGGACTCCAGAGGAGCGCCACCATGTCTGACTGGCAGTGACTGATTGTGAGAGAGCATGGAAAGAACCAGAAAAGCCTCTGCTGTGACTCCTTCTGGACTCTCAGCAGCCTTCCTTCTGCGGGGCTCAGGCCAGGACCTTGCGGAGGAACCGTTCAGGGGGAGGAGAGAGCGGCCATCCAGATTCTATGGCTCGAGCCTGAGGAAAGGGCTTTCAGGTCCCCCCTCCCCCCTGGCAAAGAGGAGTCGTGGTTTCAAGGACGCTGCACTTGATGGGAGGACAGAAGTCATGGAGACTGCCCTGAGAGCGTCCAAACCCCTCCGGCTCACGGCGCCACACATGCTAAGCTCCTTTGAGTGTCTTTTACCTCTCTTGCCTTTCTTACAGAGTGAAGTGATTTATTTTAAACAAAAGAAAAAGGGATTAAAAGTCTATTTATTAGCTTATAAGATGCTGAGAATGACAAGAAAATGTTTGAAAAAAAAGGTCTAGGAATCTGATACTGGTGAGTTAGACCAGACCAGGTTACAGGAACTGGAATAGAGGATCCGCTAAAAAATCAAAGAAGCAATAGAACTGTAAGGAGAAGCGCAACCACTCAACAGACAACTGCGAATGGTATGAAATGGCATTCAAGTCAGTGGAAGAAGACAACTAGTCCATGCCAGGACAACCGTGGTGGCTCGGGTCACCGTGGTGGCTCGGGTCACCGTGGTGGCTCGGGTCACCGTGGTGGCTCGGGTCAGTGGTAGAGAGCTTGTCTAGCAATCTCTGGGTCCAAACCCAGCACTGAAACAAGCAAATGACCAAACAAGCAAACAAACAGATTTTTTTTAGTTTGTTCTTTATATCAAAGAGTAATTATGAAATGCAGAAGCATCTTTCAATTATATTTTAATTATGTATAGTGGGAAAAGTACTTCCACCAAAGTACCCCAAATAAACTAGAAACTATAAAAGAAAAGACATATAGACATAAAAACTGAAATAATATCAGCCTTTAATTTCATGGGAAATAATATTGAAAAGTAAAGGGGCGGTGGCTGGATAAGAGTATCGGGTAAGAGTATTTGTTTGCCCTGCAGGGAGCCCGTGTTTGATTCCCAGCACCCACCTGGTGGTCCACAACCACTCCTAACTCCAGTTTCCAGGGATCTGATGCCCTCTTCTGGTCTCCTCAGGCCCCAGGCATGCATGTGGTATACACACATGCATGCAGGCAAAAATGGATACATTGAATTTAGATAGATAGATAGATAGATAGATAGATAGATAGATAGATAGAATGGATACATTGGATTTAGTTTCTTTTTAAAAAGTCAACCTTTCCTCTGCTGCCTTGAACTGTAGTAGAGACAATTTCGCCACAAAAGTTTAAAAAAAAAAAAAAAAAAAAGCTGGGCGGTGGTGGCACACACGCCTGTAATCCCAGCACTCTGGGAGGCAGAGGCAGGCAGATTTCTGAGTTTGAGGCCAGCCTGTTCTACAGACTGAGTTCCAGGACAGCCAGGGCTATACAGAGAAACCCTGTCTCAGAAAAAACAAAAACAAAAACAAAAACTTCAAAAATTTCAAAGTACAAATAAAGACTCTCAAAATACATAGCAAATACTGTCCCATGTGCAGCAATGTCTTTAAAATCACTATAATCTGCTGGATTAATGGCCCACACCATTAGTCCCAGCACTTGGGAGGCATAGGCAGGCAGATCTCTGATTTTGAGGCCAGTGTGGTCTACAGAACAAGTTCTAAGACAGCCAGGGCTACACAGGAAATCTTGTTTCAAAAACCAAACCAAACCAAAAATGTACTAAAACACAGAGATAGTAAAAGGCAAAAATGGATACATTTTTGAGGTCTGGTGGGATGACTCAGCAGTTAAGAGCACTGACTACCAGTCCGAAGGTCCTGAGTTCAAATCCCAGCAACCACATGGTAACTCACAACCATCTGTAATGAGATCTGACACCCTTTTCTGGTGTCTGGCGTCAGCTACAGTGTACTTACATATAACAATAAATAAATCTTAAAAAATAAAAGGCACTGAGACAAAACTAAACACCAGTGGGCTATGTACACATGCTCAGTATCAGTAGACTAACTAAATGCAGATGGCACTAATGAACTATCTATCACCTGTGCTATGCATGTGCTCATGCTCTTGTGTGTGCATGTGTGTGTGTGTGTGTGTGTGTGTGTGTGTGTGTGTGTGATGCAGAAGCCAGATGCTGATGACAAGTACCTTTCTCAATAGCTCTCCACCTTAGTTTTTGACACTGGAATTCTTTCTCTCTCTCTGAACCTGGAATTCAGTGGCTCAGCTAGACTGGTTGACCAGAAAGCCCCAGAGATCCTCCTGCCTCCATGTCCCTCACCCTGCAGCTCTACATAGCTTCTTACAGGTGTGTTGGGAACCAAACTCAGTTTCCCGTGCTTGTAGGGCAAGCACTGTGCCGACTGAGCCATCCCCCCAGGCCCAGCATCAATTCTTACAGAGAGACTGCAGGCTAACACACCGAGCGTGCTCATGTGGCAGGCACACTGAAAAGCTTAACTGATTTGTGGTCCCTTATCCAGGTGCAGAACTAAAGAAGCAGAAATGGGATTTGAAAAAGATGCACACTCCCACGTCCACTGCAGAAATGTTCTCGAACGCAATCTAAATGTGCAGCGATGGGTAAAGGGATGAAGGAAGTGTAGTATATATGTACACAGGATGGAAAAGCTGCCGTGCGCTCTAATGTGCATGAACCATAAGTCCCATGAACTATAAAATAAGCCAGTCACAAAGTCCAGCATTGTGCAACTCCACGTAAGAGAGATAAGTCATTCTCTTAGAAAGCACCATGGTGGGCTGGAGAGATGGCTCAGCGGTTAAGAGCACTGACTACTCTTCCGAAGGTCCTGAGTTCAAATCCCAGCAACCACATGGTGGCTCACAACCATCTGTAATGAGATCTGATGCCCTCTTCTGGTTGTCTGAAGGCAGCTACAGTGTACTTACATATAACAAGAAAGAAAGAAAGAAAGAAAGAAAGAAAGAAAGAAAGAAAGAAAGAAAGAAAGAAAGAAAGAAAGAAAGAAAGAAAGAAAGAAAGAAAGAAAGAAAAAGAGAGAAAGCCCTCTGGTGACCATTCTGCAGTCAGTTGCCTGGATTTGCCTTGTTTTGAAGTCAGGGGCATCTCTGAGATGGAAGTGGACCTTGCCATCAAGAATGCCCCGTGGATGTTCCTTGAAGACTTGGATCCTCCATTTGGGATATTGATAGGTGGGGTCATGGAGCAGCACATATTCAGCGATGAAGACATATACCTCAGAAGCATTGAAGAACACAGCAACGCCCTTATTGGGATGGTTTACACCCTCAGGCCCGACCGAGTCATTGTGGCTGGGCCATTCAGAGCAAAGCTGTGGTTAATATATATGATTATGAGCCTGGAAGCTTCCCGCCAGGCCCGAGGCCGAGAGATGTCAGATCGTGTTCGGAACCAGCCTCTGACCAGAGCTGACTAGGAAGCCCTCCCCAGAGCGCCAGCATAGCAGTGGGGCGTGTTTCCTGCTATCAGTTTAGTAGGCACCATCTCCTGATAAACTAGGATGTGAGAATTTTCACCAGTGTTTAAGAGAAACTCAAAGGCCACTAAAGGAACTGTCTGTCACTCAGGTGCAGGTATCTGAGGGACGACTCTTAAGCATAAGGCAGTTCTGTAATGGCAAACATTGAATAAAGCAAGTTACCTAATGTAAAAAAAAGAAAAAGAAAAAAAGAAATAAAGAAAAAAGAGAAAGAAAGAAAGAAAGAAAGAAAGAAAGAAAGAAAGAAAGAAAGAAAGAAAGAAAGAAAGAAAGAAAGAAAGCACCGTGGTGGCCCCCAGAGCTGGGAAGGTTACAAAGAGACATTTATTGGGCACACAATGTCTGCTGTCTTTTTCTTTCTTTGAAATTAGTCTTATTAGTGTATATTAATGACATGTGAGAAAGGGTGTCATTGTGACATTTTCATCCACACATATAATTTCCTTTGGTCACATGTACCCTCTACTACCCTTTCTTGGCCTGGCACCCCTTCCCCTTCCCAGACAGCCCCTCCCCCATGTACTTCTCTGTCTGTCTCCGCTCACCACCAGAAATTCCACGTATGAGAGAAAGAATGATAGTTGCTTTCTGTCTGGTTTGTCCGGCTTAACATGATGATCTCTGGATCCATCCATTTCCCTGCAGACAACACGGTTTCTTCGCAGCCGAGTACTGTGCGTTGGCCTGTTGAGAATGAGTACTGCTCTCTCCCTTATCCAGCGGGCACTTGCTTTGATCAAGCCGTGGCACAAACTCCTCCATATTTACTCCTTCAGCTGGGGCCCAACATGCCAGAGCCAGGGCTGGCGTTAGACAGGGGCAGTGTACACATGGCTACAACCGTGGCGCCTCATTTAATTCTATAACTGGATGAGTGGGTCAAGAGCTGTGGTAAACCTGGGTGAGCAGAGAGGTCTCTTGTAGAACAGCCTTTCAGTCCTTTTGGCATATACTTTGAAGTGCTGTGGTAGATCATGTGATATTTGGGAATAGTGTTTTTCTGAGCCCTAAAATTAAAAGAACATGTTCAGAACGGTTTGTGGTAATATGTGCCTTTAATCTCAACACTCATGAATCAGAAACAAGTGGATTCCTGTGAGTTCGAGGCCAATCTGGTCTTCATAGTGAGTTCCAAGTTAACAAAGGCTCTGTCTTACTCTGTATGGTAAGACTCTGTGACAAAATTCACGCAAAGCAACTTGTTAAGTCCACTAAAATGAAGGTAGTCCGCTGATAGACATCCAGTTGAAAACTTTCATTCCGTTTCTGCCCTCTAGTGGACAAAAGGACAAAACCTGCTCTTTGTCCTAGAAGAAAAGGACTAGGTCCTCTTACCCGCTCCTGCCCTGTCCTTTTAGTGCGATAACTATTTACTATGGCTCTGCAAATGTTTTCCACAAGTTAGTCAGCTGCTCTGGTGCCATTATGTTCCATTGCTGACAACGGTCTCCTGCGGTTTCAGAATGAGTCCCTCCCGTACCTTCTTCAAGTGGCTCTCAGCTTCTCTTCACAACTTGTATTTCCACTGGGTCACCCTGGACAATCCCAGGTACCCCCTATCTTAGAATCAGCTTACCAGGAGGCTTCAGTCTATCTGTGAGCCCAGAGCTCCGCCCCACAGGTTCCTGTGGTTAAGCTGTCCAAGGGGGAAGATATTTTGTGTGGCACACTTTCCATCTTCAGCTGTTGGAATTTCATCTTTCTGTTTGTCTCCACAGAACCTGGCCCAACGTAAAACTGCCTTCAAGTGAGGAATAAATGTGGGGGGTGGGGAGAGTGGAATGCTTATTTTGGTCAAAAATAAAAGTCTTCCTCCCCCGAAGCTCTCTGGATCTTTTAATGTGTTCTTATTAATAAGAACAAGTCTTTTTGCCAGCTCTGGCTGCTAATGTGGTTTCACTGAGCAAATGTTAAATGTGTCTGGCCTGGCCAGCCTGGTCTACAGAGTGAGTGCCAGGACAGCCAGGGCTACACAGAGAAACCCTGTCTCCAAAAAACCCAAACCCAAATATGTCTGGCCCTGTCTGAGAAACAGGGAGAAAGTGTTGTATTCTGACATGTTCACACATATGTTCCCGCCCTTCCCATACACTCACCCCCGCAAGCCCCTTCCCGGCCTCTTCCCACCACTCTCACTTCTCTCCTCTCTCTCAATGGTTCCACTTCTACTTTCACATCAAAGACAAGTTTTCATAACTCAGAAAAGAAAAAAAGAGTGAAGAAATGTCTCAAGAAGCCTCCCTACTCTTCATTTTTAATGAAAAAGTCTATTTCTCCAACAAAACACCTTGGCTTTAAATGTAGGGTTCCATAGCTGCCTGCAGCTATTACGAAGTGGGTTTCTGGAACAGAAGCTGAGGAATAAATAGGGAAGAGGGGCGAAAAGAAGTATGGCTAAGACAATATTCACTGATCAAAGCCAGAAACTTTAATGGCGCCAGACCTTTTAACAGTTTCGGCAAACCCTTCCCCCCAGACTCCAGGCTGAGTTCTGGTGGAAGTTGTCTAGCTTCTCTTGGAGGTCCTCGTCTTGACTGCTCCTGCAGCTGGGTGGGTCACCTGTTTAATTCAGGAATTCCTAGACCTGGAGGAACAATGAACTTAACCTTTACTTCGAGCACTCGGCCCTAGGTGGAGCAGGATCCTGGCTATCTGGGAGAAGTTAACCTTGACCAAAGTCAAACTCTGACCAAGTGCATGACTGCCCCAATATGGCTCTGTACATTTAAAGACTGATGACTCTCTTAGGTTAGAAAATGACTTGGAAAAACTCTCCATTTTTCTGTCACCTGAAACTTTGCTTTGGTAGCAGAGTGAGCGTGGCTGGGGGGTGTTGGCAATCCCAGTCTCTTGGGACAGCGTCCTCTGATGTCTCCTCTCTGCTCTGAGAGCTTAGGGCTGCTTGGGGAGGCAGCTCAGTTGGTCAGCTACTTGCCACAAAAGCGTGAGAACCTAAGTTTGATCTTCACTTTCCAAGCCCAGCACAGTAGTGAGCTCGGGAATCCCAGCACTGCCGGAAGTGGGGCTGGGGTCTGATCACCTGCCGATGACGCAGGTTACTGGGTAAACTCCAGACCCCCAGGGACTGTCTCAAAAAACGTAAGAGGTTTGATATATCCTGAGAGGCAACACCTAAGCATGACCTCTGACCTACACACACACACACACACACACACACACCAGTTCTGGGTAAAGGGAGCAGGAATGTGTGTCTCTAGCAATGAGAGTATTCAGCAAGGAACTTGAAATGGTTTGAATAAGAATGCCCTCATTTGATGTGTGGATTATGTTTTGGGTATTCCAGTTTTCTAGGTTAATATCCACTTATTAGTGAGTGCATACCATGATTCACCTTTTGAGTCTGGGTTACCTCACTTAGTATGTTCTCTAGCTCCATCCATTTGCCTAAGAATTTCATGAATTCAAACATAATCCACACATCAAATGAGGTACAAGAAGAAAGGAGGAGTGGCCCCTTGTTCTGGAAAGACTCAGTGAAGCAGTATAGGGCAAAACCAGAACAGGGAAGTGGGAAGGGGTGGGTGGGAGGACGGGGGGAGAGAAGGGGGCTTGCGGGTCTTTCGGGGTTAGGGGGGGTCTAGAAAAGGGGAAATCATTTGAAATGTAAATAAAAAAATATACCGAATTAAAAAAAAAAAAAAAGAATGCCCACCGCCAGGCTCGGGAGGAGAGGGAGATGGCCCTGCCCCCTCCATCCTTGCCACCTGAGGCAGTCAGGAGAACTGACTCTGGGGTAGTGAGCAGGCCCGAGTGAGCTGGCCCTGCCCCACAATAGCTTCAGCACTTGGGAATGTGAGCCCCTGCACCATGACTGGCCAGCCCAGAAGTGTTGACTCTGGAGGCCTGGGTGTGGGTGAGCAGGCCTGTGGTGCAATGCAGCTGATCCTGCTTCTATAGATGTCGGCGCTGGGTGACCAAGCCACAGCAGTGCCAGGGTTCGCCCTGACCAGCTCAGCTTCCCCTCGGGCCCAGGTCCAAGGCTCTGAATTGGCTCACCCCAAAATCCATATCATCTGTGCATGGTTGGGACCCAGGAAAGGGCCAATCCTGCTCTTCCAAAGCTGCAGGATCTCTATGACCCAGGGCAGCAACAGGATAACTGGGCAGAGTCCCGAGGAGGCTCTATGGATGGTGTCACAGAAGCCAGCGATCTCGGACCAGACTAAAGAGTCATTTTGCAATGAGCATTTTTGAATGAAGATGTGTGGACAGAGGGGTGGACTGTCATAGACAGTGGGACACACGAGCACTCTACAGCTTCCACAATGACATGTTCTCTGGGCTTTGCTTTTGTCGTTGGCGATGCATGCGTGTGTGAGTGTGTGCTTGCGTGCCTGTGTGTGTGTGTTTATTGGGAGGAGGTTGCAAAGGCAAAAGGCAGATATGAGGGGACAGAGTGATGAGTGGGACTGGAGTGAAGATGTGAAACTCATAAAGAATCAAAAAAAAGAAAAAGAAAAAAAAAAGAAATGCCCCCCACTCTCCATGGGCTTGTCTATTTGAATGCTGAGGGAGTGACGCCATTTGAAAGGGTACAGACTTGAAGGAGGAAGAGTGTCATTGGTGGTGGGTGGGCTTTAGAATTCTCAGTTACTTCTCCAGCATCACATTTGCCTGCGTGCTGCCGTGCTCCCCGCCATGACGCTAATGGATAGCCCACTGAAACTGCAAGCTAGCCCCAATGAAATGTTTCCTTTATAAGAGTTGGTTCTGTGCTGGTGTCTCCTCACAGCAATGGAACACAGGGTTCTAGCTCTTTCCAGCCAGCACTGGGAGATGGGCATCTCTTGTGACAAGTGGTCCGAGCACGGAAACACAGGATGGGGGTGGGGCGTTAGAGGGACCCGTACCACGAGAAGTGGAGTATGGGTGGGCCGGCCTGCTGCCAGCACTGAGCGTGGCCCACCGCGGATACACACAACCTGAGGTCCAGGGGCCCGTGAGAAGAACTGAGCCCTGAGACGGGATGTGGGGGATTTTCCGGGGACTCTGAACGCTGTGCTCATGAAGCAAGGATCACTTCCTTGTGCTGTTGTCTGCTATGCACTCAATAATGAGCCGGTCCTCACCAAGACTCTGAGGAAGGACTGCATTGTGCAGATTGACAGCACACCGTGCTGACAGTGACACAAGGACCACTATGCAACTGTTTTCTGGGCTGCAAAATGGGGGACCAAGATGACTCCTGAGGAGAAAGAGATTTTTAAACAAAACAAAACAAAACAAACAAACAAAAACCCCAAAGATGAAAGAAAACACAAAAGAAATAAGAATGCCAGGATCAGCAGTCTCCCGGAGGAGCCCTTCAGGCAGGGTGAGCCTCTCGCCTGTGTTACCTCAAGACCAGGCCAGTGGGACATGGCTGACTATGCGCTCGAAGGCAAGGAGCTGGAGTTCCATCTGAGGAAGATCAAAGCCTGGAGAAGCAAATAGACCATCAGTCAGAACTCATGTAATAAAGCTGTTTATTGGTCTATTAAATAAAAGAGCAACCTCTAGGCAGATCGGCCCTGGGGAAGTCTCTTTCAGCTCCCCACAGTCCGGAGCAGCATCTCCCCCACCCCCAAACCTTCCTGCTGCAGGGATCTCTGAAGTAGGAAAGGACTGGGTTCCGGAAAGGGAGTCAGCCCTTGTCCAGTGGTGACAGCCCCTTCTGGTGTGCAGGGGGGCGATGGGATGGAGAGCTTGACCCAGGATATTAACTTCCACGGTGTAGCAGCGCAATGCAATGGAGCCGTGTCCATAAACTCGCTTCCCAGAGAGGAAAGGGAAATCTAGCATGTGTGCTCCCTGGCTAGCTACTGTGGAAAAAGGAATTTGGAAACTTTAGAATAATTCCACAACGGGGCTTCATTTTCCCAGAGGAAGGAGTGTCTCTCCTTTTTCATCAGGGTATAAAATGCCAAGAAAGAGCTCTTTATTCTGATCACCAGCACTCGCTAAGGCAAAGTAGCACCCTTTGGCAGGGGGAAGTCCTTGTACTGTGATTAGAGACACTTCTTAGGTGTTCCGGCTCCTTAGCCCTGAGTTGTAGCAAGTGCTTAAAAAACCACTTCAGGACAAAGAAATCGGTGATTGTGTACATAATGGCAAAGCTATTTGAAATGCTAAACTGTTTCCATTGGTAGAGGAGCTGGGAAGAAGGCTCATCAGAAAAGGCTTGCAGAGCAGGCGTGAGGACCCGAGCTTAGCACCCAGCATCTTTGTACAAAGCCATGCACAGCAGCACAGGACTTTGCATCCTAGTTCCTGTTTGGAAAGATGAAGACAAAAGGACCCCTGGGGACCTGGGGATCCGGGGACCAGGGAACCAACCCTTCTAGCTGAATCGCTGAGATCCAGTTCATCGTGAGAGCCTGCTTCAGCTTTCAAAAGCTAAGGCTGCGAGTGACTGAGAAACACAACAGCAGCCCCTGGCCACCACAAACCACACACATGGCACACACGCATGTGCTCCCCCACAAAGAATGTGCACACACAAACCAACAAGCAAAAATGTATCACAGGTTGCTCTTCCTAGGAGACCTCTGTGTCCCAGTGAAGGTTTGAATTTTGCCATTCTGAGTGAGTTTGGAAACCAAAAACTCATAGTAGTGAGTAACTGTTCTCTTCCACGTCACAGGCAGGACGCCTGGGGGGCTTAAAGGAATCCCTCCCCTGTGGGTTCTCAGGGCTGAAAACTGTAGACAAACAGCAGCGGGGGCAGCAGCTGAGGGCAGGAAAACAGCATGCTCTGCCCGAGCGAAGCCTCCTCCAACGACCACAGAGCTCTCTAAAATAGTCCAGGAAACTTTGCTGTCCAGCTTTCCCTGGCTCCTGTATACATCTGAGCCTCCTTCAGGAACCGCGCCAGCCAGGCTTAGGACCGAAATGCACGCGGAAGGGCACTGTCTGGTGCTGTGGTCTAAGAACCTTTCTGGGTTTTAGTCTAAGAAGCTCCGACTTGACTGCAGCAATGTCAGAAAATGGAGAAGCTGAAAGTCTGCTGAAGACCTGTCTCTCTAGATGGTCAGGAGCTGGCCGGAGCACAGTGGCTGTGCTTCCGTGTTTAGTTCTCTCTGTGTCTGTCTCTGTCTGCCTCTGTCTCTCTGTCTCTGTCTCTCTATCCATGTCTCTGTCTCTCTTTGTTTGGTTCTCTCTCTCAGTGTCTGTGTGTCTGTGTGTATGTATGTCTGTGGGTGTGCCTGTGTGTGTGTGTTTGTATATGTGTGTGTGTCTGTGTGTATGTATGTGGGTGTACCTGTGTGTGTTTGTGTGTATGTCTGTGTGTGGGGGGTGTGTCCATGTGTGTATGTCTGTGTGTGTCTCTGTGTATGTCTCTGTGTGTGTCTGTATGTGTGGGTGTGTGTGTGTCTGTGTGTGTGTCTGTGGGGGCGTGTGGGATGTGTGCGTGTGTGTGTTTGTATGTGTGTGTTCCTGGGGTCCAAATTCAAGGCCTTCTGCAAACTGCCTTTCATTCTACCACCGAGCAGCACTCCCAGCCTGTGTGTTGCTTTTCAACAGTTTCTTTTGTCCAATTGTAAGTGTTTTATATGATCTGAAGACAGATTCACCACTAGGTTTATTATACAAAATGTTTCTTTCCGTTTGCTTTTTTTCTGTTGTTATTATGTTTGTTTGGTTTGTTTTTGTTTTTAGCTTTTAAAAAATTATTTATTCACTTTACATCCCAATATCAGGCCCTCTCTCCTCCCAGTACCCTTTCACAAAGATCCTCCCCCATTCCTCCCTTCTCACCCCCACATACACTACCCTTCCCCATATACCAGGCACATCAAGTCACTGCAGTACTAGATACATCCTCTCCCACTGAGGCCAGACAAGGTGGCTCAGTTAGGGGAACAGGATCTAGACTGTTGGCCTAGAACACCCTCGATCCATCTCCAGCACTGCACAAGACAGAAACGGTGGCTCACACCTATAATACCTGGGAGAGGCAGAGGATCAGGAATGTAAAGTTATCCTTGGCTACAAGGCAAGGTCATGGCCAGCCTAGGTGGCATATAGCCTGGAGAGAGGGGGGGGGGGGGGCGGGGAGACAGAGAAACAGAGAGACAGAGACAGAGAGACAGAGACAGAGAGACAGAGAGAGAGAAAGAGAGACACACACACACACACACAGAGAGAGAGAGAGAGAGAGAGAGAGAGAGAGACAGAGACAGAGACAGAGACAGAGACAGAGACAGAGATTTGCTTTCTAGAAGGTTTGTCCTTTAGGGAACATATAAAATTTCCCTTCTTTGATGTCTAGCAAAGCCAGAAAACAGAAACCTGAAATATTAGGAGTCAGTAGAAACCCTCCCATGGGTGGGGAAAAGACAGTCTTTGTAGAGTCACAGGGCAGTTTTGAACAACGAAGTAGGTGGCTGGGGAAGTTTCGAGGCTTGTGTGACGTTTTTAAGTGATCTTGGACTGGTAGTACTTACCTGGAATCTGGTTAGTAGCAAATGAAAATCTTCCCTAGGGGAGTCATCCTAACCTCAGACTATTCCTGCGAGTACCTTCACATACAGCCGAACAGCCCCGTGTAGCGGCTCGTGCCTTCAGCCCGGGCTGCTTGCATTCACCGCCATTGGTAATCTCGCCTGCCTGGCGCCACAGTGAACCATCATGGTTTACTAGACAGCAGAAAAGCCAGAGTTGGGCCATGGTATTCAAAGCGACTGGAAACCTGCCCCCTGGAACTTGCCAGAAATCTTCCCTCTAAAGTGCAAGGGAAAACCAAATACAGCCAGGTGGCTCAGGGTGGCACTGTGTAGCAAAACTGCCTGAAACACGCGTGCATTGACTGCCAGAGAAAGCAGGCGGTGAGTCCCGCAGGAACTGAGTCTACGCGGCCACTCAGTCACGGCTCTCGTGCGCCTTCTAGTGGCACATCATAATATTGCCTCGTTTGCCTTTTACGACCTATTTTACTTGAACAAGAACCAAATAAATACGAATTTTAGTGAACTGTTAGTCTCCCCCCAAAACCCCGCACCAATTATGGTCTATGTGAAACCCATGAATATGATTTTATTGAAATTGGCCTTCGTTTTTAAAAAGATTTATTTATTTATATGGGTACACTGTAGCTGTCTTCACACACACTAGAAGAGGGCATCGAATCCCATTACAGATGGCTGTGAGCCACCATGTGGTTGCTGGGAATTGAACCCAGGGCTTCAGAAAGAACAGTCAGTGTTCTTAACCGCTGAGCCATCTCTCCAGGCCACAAACAGCCTTCTTTTGCTTGTGAAATGAGTTAAAATGAAGTCCATCTGTATGGTGACTTTTTAAGAGGATGAGAAATTGATACGCAGCCAGCGAGGAGAGCAGCTGAGGCAGAGACTGGGACTGTGCTCCTCCAAGCCAAGGGACGGAGAGGATTGCTGGCACTCACCACCGGCGGGCGAGCATGGGGAACTGGAAGTGAGTTCTTTCCGTTTTCAGCTCAGTGTGGCCTTTAACACCTTGAGTGTAGATGCCTAGCAATTCTCCAAATCATGAGGTAGCAATCTTTCCGTGTTTTAAACCACTGATGCTTTGTGGTAATTTGCTGTGGTAATATATCCCAAATATGGCACCGTTATTTCAGGGCCCAGAGAGAGAACTCGGTGGGCAGAGTGCTTGCTGCCTGGTATGGGGACCTGAGTTCTGATCGCTATCATCCACAAAACAGCCAGGGGAGCGGGGCGTGTCTGCAACGCCAGACTGGAAAGGGTGGACACAGGCAGATTCCAGGGGCTCTAAGGGCAGCCAATTCGGGGAACATGGCGAGTTCCTGGCTCAGCGAGAGACCCCGGCTCAAAATAAGACAGGAACTGAAGGCGATACTGCATACACATACACCACTCCACCATAACATTTAGTCGCAGTTTGTGGGTTTTCATCTCATCAGCCCCATGACTGGCAAGAAGCAAGACTGTATAGAACTGTGTGCTAAAAATACAGCCAGAAGACCCTAAAATGCTAATGCACCCCTCTCCATTCCTTGCGTGTCACTGTCTTTTAGATGTGTATTTTTAGTATTGCATAAAACTGAATATTCCCTCTGTTCACATTCAAAGAGTCACGACGCCGTTCTGCTTCTATTATAACCTGCGTCTAGCTGCAGCCGTCCTCTGAGTCACGAGGCCCTCCTTGTGGGCTATCTGTCCACCGATGGCTATGGAACACCTAACTATCTGTGTTCAGGTTCAGGTTTAATGTGTTGGCTTCGTTATTTATCTCCTTTGGATATTACCTTGGGCTCCTATAAAATAAAATTTCTCATTTGTTGGTATGCATTTTGCATATCAGGACGCCATGGCGAATGGGAAACTGACGCTTGTTCCCCTTCTAGTCCCCATGCCTCTGTCCATATATCTGTAAAGCATGGATGAGGTCAGTAGAGACAGAGGTGCCAGTCACCATACAGAGAACAACAGACATGGCACAATGGTGAGCACGCATAGGCTCAGCCTGACACATACGTGTCCAAGAGAAAGACAGCGTAAGAGAGTCCACGTGTCTTTCGGAGAGAATGAATGTGTGCTGTTGTTGGCCCAGAAATAAAGAACAGGGGACTCAGAGGTGGGGAGTAGTTTGCGACCCATTAAAGGTGCCTATGGTGACCTTTGGTGGCAATCAGTCCCATAGAGAATTAAAGGAAAAGTCAGATTTGAGATCCGCATTGGGCCTCATCGGTAACTAAAGAGCTATAGATGGGACTGGTGTGTCAGCTCACAGGGAGCCCACAGTATGGAAAGTGCAGGAAGGAAAGGCAGACACCGGGAGGTTGTGGTAACCTGAGGGACTGTAGAATTAGAGGATCAGAGAGTGATCAGGACCTGAGCGCGCAATAATACAACTGGAGGCTCTGGGGCTGCGGATGCATCTCAGGGCAGAGCAGCCTGGAATGCATGAAGTAAAAGATTTTTTTCCTTCTTCTTCTTCTTTTTTTTTTTTTTTTTTTTTTTTTTTTTTTTTTTTTTTGAGACAGGGTTTCTCTGTGTAGCCCTGGCTGTCTTGGAACTCACTCTGTATGCCAGGCTGGCCTTGAACTCAGAAATCTGCCTGCCTCTGCTTCCTGAGTTCTGGGATTAAAGGGATGTACTACCACCAGCTAAAAGTCCAGCTTTAAGTGGGCCTCTGGGGGTTTTCTAGAGAGGTGGGACGGCGTCCAGGGAGGAAAGACCTGCCTAGCGTGTAAGACGTAAGGAAGCTGCGGACCCAGAGGGAATAAAAGTGGCCAAGAGAAGGCCTTCCGGCACGCACAAGCTCTGCTCTTCCTGGGTGTGTCTACTGCTGCTGTTACTGGGGAGACATCAGACTCTACCTCATTCAACAGACTCAGCCTGCGACAACTGAGAGGCTTAGAAGATACCAGGTTCTCTACTTTTCCCATGTTCCCTCAGCCAGGGTGGGACCACACAGCCTCTGACCGTGTACCAAAGAAGTCTGTCTCCTTGCCTTTACGAATTAACAGTTTTTGAGTACTAGACCTCGCCTGGCTAACTCCTTATTTCCCTCTACAAGTGCATTTCCCAGAGGTCTATAAAGTCTCTGCTCCAGGCCCCTGGAACATTGTTGTGATGTTCAGGAATTCATTTCCCAACTCAGTTATAAGCTGAGAGCAGTTGTGCAATTGTTTCCAGCCCTTTAAAGCAGGCTGGCAGAGGAGGAAACTACAGTTAGTTCCAGACTTATTTGTGGACTGCATTTAAAGATATTTGAGGATATATAAACATATGTTCTAGTGACAAAATAAATGGTACAGGCCATATATATATATATATATATATATATATATATATATATATATATATAAAACAAGGCCACTATGTCCTGTGTACAAAGGGGGGTGGACGTTTGGGTGTGTGTCAGACTACTTCGTTAAAGCATCGATATTTGGAGCATAGCTACATTTAATACACAGATGGGACCAGCGAACTGTGACAAACCCCACCAGCCTCCCAGTTTCTGTGATTTTACATGAGCCCAGGTCTTTGGGATTTGTTTTCTGTAACTTGATCTAGCTGTTGACTGAGCTCTGAGAAACCCTGGTTTTATTTGCGAAAGGAACAGGCCCTCCCTGAACTCATTAGAGTTCATCAAGTGCACCCAGCTTATCCCCTGGATGCACCAAATTCCAACCAAGGGCAGCTGGTCTCTATGGCAACCGCTCTGCGGTCGGAGCGTGCCTCCCTCCGGCCTCCAAGGCCTGGAGCAGCCTCCCCGGTGTAAGGTGTAAGCTTTCCCTGGGACTCGAGACTGGAGCCTCACCCCTCGTTTTCCCACGTACACTCAACTGCACCAGTCTGTCCCATGTTCTCTGCGCGAGCCCCTGCTGCCTGCTGAGGCAATTCCAGGCACAGGAAGGACTTAGGATCCCCCAGATCCTGAGTCCGGATGGGGAAGCCTTTGCTCCTGGGACCCCCGCTCCTTCAGGCCACCGTGAGTGTTGGGCCGTCTGTTCCTCCACCTCAGGTGGAGAGCTCGGAGCAGTTATGACTTCCTTTCACAGTGCTGAACAGGCTTCTCTCCTGTGACTCCCAGAAGTCAGCTTTACCCTCTATAGGCCATCCGTAGAGATTGTTGTGACCTAGGACTCATCAGGGCCTGCTGTTGTGGGCCTCTTACTCTGTGTTGTACCCCTGTCACTTCAGTGTTCAAGGCGGCACCCTACCCCTTAGGCCCTGGGAACCTCATCTTGTTATGATAGATTCCTCTTTTACAACATGTTGATAAAAGTAACCTTCTCCAGCTTTATGAGGACTTAAGCAAGGTTTATTAAGTGCCGCAGAACAGAGAAAACCCTCTGTCTTCTGTCACGGTTTGCATGCTATCACTTTTCTGTTGGGTTCCATAGCTGCCTGCAGCTATTACGAAGTGGGTTTCTGGAACAGAAGCTGAGGGATGGATAGGGAAGGGGTGAAAAGAAAAATGGCCAGGACAATGTTTCACTGATCAAGGCCGGAAACTTTAATGGCGCCAGACCTTTTAACAGTTTGGGCAAACCCTTCCCCCCAGACTCCGGGCTGAGTTCCAGTGGAAGTTGTCTAGCTTCTCTTGGAGGTCCTCGTCTAGACTGCTCCGGCAGTTGGGTGGGTCACCTGCTTAATTCAGGAATTCCTAGACCTGGAGGAACAATGAACTTAACCTTTACTTCGAGCATTCCACCCTAGGTAGAGCTGGATCCTGGCTCTCCGGGAGAAGTTGTGCTTGACTGACTCTTTGCACTCCACCCAAGGATAAAAATTCCTGCTTTAACCTACTTCCCTATTATGTCCTAACAGCAGATTCCAGGGATTGTCCTTGACCAAAGTCAAACTCCGACCGTGTGCATGACTGCCCCAATATGGCTCTGTACACTTTTCTGTGTGAAGGTATTATTTGGTAACATAAGTTTTATAAAACCTCAGGCTTTCTCATGTCACAGCGATATTGCCACTGTCTTGTACAGTACTCGGAGTGAGGTAGATAAAGCCAACGTCTACACGGAGGGAGAGCCGGGCACTGGTAAGATTTGTTTATCAGATATGTCTGAACTTACACTGTTATACTCTCTAGATTTTAAATTTTGATTACTAGTGAATCACAGACCAAAACGGCCTTCCTTTTTGTTAGCAAAATAATATATGCAGAACTACTGCCCTGATAAAGTGTTGCTGATGACGCTGTGGTTGATATTCTGTTTTGTAATTTATTTGGTAATATACAAGGCAGGGTTTGCCACATTCCTTAGCCACAGTATGCAGCTGCTTTGGGATATACTTAAAGCCAATAATCAGGAAGGAGAGAATTGTGTGTCTGTAAAGACGTGCCTGCTTGGCAGTATTTGTAATACTGAAACTTAGATAGAAGATGAGGATTCAACAGTAATTAAAAATAGTGATGGTCAAAATGAGATGTAAGACTATAAAATTAGAAAACATTAAATGAGGAACATGTGATTGCTTTTATAAGATGATTCTTCTAAGATCAAAATAACACTGTTAGGGCTGGCGGGAGCTCAGCGGCAGAGAGAGCACTTGCCTACTGTGCGAAAGGCCCTGGGTTCTAGGCCCATAAACAGTAGTTCTAACAGTTACCAGAGGCTGAAAAACCCACAGAGAAGTCTTTTCCCATGCGGCTGTTTCTTTGGACCTGAACCAGGGAGACAGGGAGAACGTTCTTCTCAGGTCCCTCTTGTCCCTGTTCTCCAGACCTGGCTGATCTCCTGTTGTACTATTTCATCACCCTCTTTGGGCAAGGGTTTCTCAGAAGTTGGAAATCACATACATGAGTTGATGAAATTAGCTCTTAAGAAAGGCATCCTTGCTAGGCGGTGGTGGCACATGCCTTTAATCCCAGCACTTGGGAAGCAGAGTCAGGTGGATTTATGAGTTCGAGGCCAGCCTGGTCTACAAAGTGAGTTCCAGGACAGTCAGGGCTACACAGAGAAACCCTGTCTTGAAAAAACAAAACAAACAAAATAAATAAATAAAAGGCATCCTTGAAAACGGTTGGTATTAAAGGCAAGGCAGGATTTCCTGTAGTCTTGAGTTTCTGATCTTTTAAGTGTTTAGTTGTAAGAAGAATTTTTGTCCCTTGTCTTGTTTCTGTTTCTATCTTTAGTCTATTTTGGTGGTGTCTTTTAGTGTATTTGAGGAGTGTATGTAAGGGGAATCATACACCCTTAGGGTTAGGACAAACAACCACAAGCTGCAAAGTTAAAGAGTCATCAACATACTTTCTACAAAGCCTGGATGAGCCTGATGAGCTTCTCACAGGAAAGACAGAAGAGGAGCCGGGCTGTGGTCTGGACCCGAGCCCTGACCGGTGCAGCTCTCCAGGCTGGAGACCTTCTGCCAGAGATTCAGGCTTTTTGACTCCTGGGATCCGCCTGAGTCCAGGAAGCTCTCGGCCACTGCAGGGACTTGCTCTCGCTGGCTGGCTGTAGTTACTTTCCTGCTACTCTGACAAAGCCTCATGGCCAAGCCAACATGTAAAAGAAGGCATTTAATTTGGGGCTCGGGGTCCCAGAGGGTAGTAGAGCCCATGACCATCACGGCAGGGAGTCTGACTGCAGGTAGGCAGCCATGACGGTGAAGCTAAGTGGTTATATCTGAGCCGTAAGCCAGGGGCAGAGAGGGGTCGGGGGAATGAATGAGCAAGCACACCGGCTATTTAATTGGGACTACATTCTGAAAACTCAAAGCCCACCCTAGTGACACAACGCCTCCAACAAGGCCACCCCTTAGTCCTTTAAAGACAGCTCCACCACCTGGGGACCAAGCATTCAAGCACCTGACCTGTGGGGACCACTCTCATTCGAGCATCCACGGATACCTGCTTGCACATGGTGTACAACACATAGCTACGAAGCCTTTTTTAAAGACCTGCCCACACAAGCCTGTCGTAGGGTGGCTCCATTGTGACTGCGCCCATCCTCTCGGGGTGCCTGCCCCGCTCAGCACTTCCCACTGCTGTTCTGTCCTTTTCACTGTGGCACTTCCATGGGTCCTGAGAAGTACTTTCTAACCTTGTTATTTCCTAGCAAGTTAGTCCCCTTAAAAGAATCTTCACTCCATTGTACTCATTTCTACGACTCTGGCGCCCAGCCCGCTGCCTGTTTGTTTTCTGTTGGCTTGTTTTTGCCAATTAATAAATGAGACATTTTTATAAAGGCAAAGCAAGGTTAAAAAGATTTAGCTGGTAATGAGGCCCAGCAGTTAAGAGCACTGGCTGTTCTTCCAAAGGACCCAGATTAGGTTACCAGCAATTTACAACCATCTGTAACTTCAATTCCAGGGGATTCAACACCTCCTCTAGCTGCCAAGGGCACCAGTCACACATGTGGTACACATACATACATACATACTGCAGGGGAAACACCCAAACTCATAAAAGTAAACAAATCTTTGGGCTGGAAAGACAGTTCAGTGCTTATGAGCTCATGCTGCTGTGGTAGGGGACTGTGTGGTTCCAAACGCCTATGTCAAGTAGCTCACAACTGCCTGTGACTCCAGCTCTAAGTAATCTGATGCCCTGATGCCCTCTGACATCCAAGGGTGCCCACACACACATGCACAGTAACACATGCATACACATAATTAAAACTAAAAATAAATCTTTTTAAAAAATTAGAAGGGGCTGGAGAGGTGGCTCAGCAGTTAAGAGCACCGACTACTCTTCTAGAGGTCCTGAGTTCAGTTCCCAGCAACCACATGGTGACTCACAACCATCTGTAATGGGATCTGATGCCCTCTTCTGGTGTGTCTGAAGACAGTTACAGTGTACTCATATAAGTAAAATAAATAAATCTTTAAAAATCAATTAGAAATGAGCCTCTTTAGGGTTGAGACAGTGTCTCAGCATGTTGCCTTGGTTAACTTAGAAGTTAATAAGAAGATCGGCCTTCCCTGGCAGGGATTAAAGGTGTGTCCCACCATGTAGGCTGAGTTCTACAAAAAGAAAAATGCAAGCAAGGTTAGCCAGAGGTGATAGATCTTCAGAAGATTGTCTCTAAAACCCAAACGATATCAAAATAAAAGGGGTGAAATGAATTACTGATCATCTCATTGCTGGGACACCAATTTGGGTTTCAAAGTTGTACCTAAACTAGAAAGGCAAGGAGGCAGAATCATCAGTACCTAAATGGCGGTGAAAAGGTGTCTAGACAACGTTGCAGGGAGGCCTGGTCCTGTAGTAAGCACTCGCAAGCTTCCCGTCTGCCTTGTTCTTACAGGATATTCCACTAAGCCTCGGCTATGAGGCCGGTGTGGATGGAGCGCAGGGTGGTCCACTCTGGTGTGAGACTACTCTGGCTTGGGCAGCCCACAGGAACTGGATGCTCTAGATATTTCAACATTTATCTTTTAAATGTGTGTGTGTGACTGTATGCTGTGTTGGTGCCATGTTATGTGCAAGTGTGGTAGAGGAAGAAGAGTTGTTGGATCCCCTGGAGCTGCAGTGACAGGTGGTGTGAGCTGGGAAGCAAGCTGGAGCTGTGAAACAGCAGGCCAGGCTGCCGGCTGGCCTCCTCTCCAGCCCCACCATGCCCGCCATGCCCGCCATGCTCCGGTTTGCCTAGACTTTTAAGGAGACAACAAGGGTTACCAATCTGGAAAAGAAGTCCTCATACTAGGGCTTGAAGTGACAGTTTCCCAAAGTGGGTGCCCGCAGAAGTAATGTTACAAGGGGGTTCCCACTGTGGTTCCCATTTGCTGCTTTAAAATTAACTGAGAATGGCTCAAAAGGCAAAAAGGGAGTTACAAGATGCCGAGTTTTTACTTGAGTATGCGTATTGCTGTTGTTGTTCAGTATTAATTCGCTAGAAAAGTTCCTAAAGAAACAAAAGTATGCTTTGAGTTAGCTCTTAGGAGTCACAATAGAGAAAAGATCGCAGAGAACAGCCAAGCCGGATCCTGGCTACAGCCAAACCCGAGGGTAAAAAGGCTGTATTAAAGCCGCAGTGAAGACAGAAAAGTTAAGGGGTTATGGGAAGGTGAGCTCTGGCTGGAACGGGAAGTCTTGTTATTCTGTCGGCTTGTTTACTGCTCTCATTCGCTAACCCAGCAGAGGCTGAGGACACTTTGCAGAGGACCTCTCCGGAATGAGACAATAAGGGCAAAGCTTGAGGTCGTTTAAATGTTCTGCAAACTTGACCTATGCTTCTAACAAGACTTTTTCCAAAACAGAGCTCTTTTGTGCGACTTCTGGGACTTGACACGTGACCAGCACACCATTCAGTCATTTATTCAAAGAGTGCTTATTGCGTTTTCTGTGTACCAGCATCCTGAAACTAGGTACTGTGTTAACCGGGACAGAGAGGACCCAACTTTTAGAGGACTTTCAAACAAAGCACAGCTAAGTAATGAGATCACTTCTAAGAGTGTCCACCCTTCTAAAGGAGGCCACCTGGAGGAAAGGGCATGCCGGTCAGAAGGATAAAGGCAGGCAACAGACCACAGACGACCTACAGGACAACCTAACAAATTTTTAAAGTCGTAGTTAAGGTAGCTGAGATCCACTGGAGGACTTTAAAAGGGGGAGTAAGGTGAACTAAGTAATTGTGCCTGCAGCTGCTTTTTGGCACTAAACAACGAGCATGCGTATATTCTGCAATTCTCTGTGACAACCTGGTAACCTGTCGTAATCTTTCTAAGTGGACGACAATGGATTGAGGCATGTTTAGAGGCAAACCTTGTTTCAGGGCCCAAAGTTCATAGGCAAGAAACACTACAGGATGTAGGGGTAAATTAAACGATTGACACGCGACTGGGGCTGATACGATTATGGCATATTTTCAGAAAGGTTCACTTTCGTCAATTACTGCCGAGGGCTCCAGAGAGGAGCACCGGGCACTTGTGAAACGGCCGCCCACGTTCCTCTTGTTCCCCGTTCCTCTCTCTGAAGTGGAACAGAGAGCAACAGTCACTCTGTGAGAGGCGCAAGGCCAAGCGCAGCCTCAATGCGGCCATTGTCATCAAGCCGCACCTCCCCCCGCTCACCGCGCGTCCCCATGGCAACTCCGGGCTTCGGCTCCCCCACTCCTCCCGCCCCCCCCCCCGCACCGTCCTGCGGACCGGAAGCCGTGCGCGCCGGGGGCTTGTGGGAAGCGGCTGTAAGCGGCGGCGCTGCGTCTGCCCGGGACGACCAGGCTGCGGCGGGTCCCGAGCCAGAGGTCAGCGGCGCGCGGGGGTAGGGCTCGAGGAGGAGGGGGCGCGGGTAGGGGCCCGGAGGCGGGCGTCGCTCAGCATCCCGGACGTGCGCATAGAAGGCCGCAGTGAAAGGGCCGCTGCGGCCTGCTGCGCTCCGGGGGTCCGCAGAGCCTCCTGCGCCCGCATCCTCGCCGGCCTGCTTTCCCCTCCCCCATGGGCCGGTTTTGTTCTATTTCGAGGCTCTGGCGGCTCGCGGAGGATTCTGGGAGACGCTCGAGCCAAGCGGGATCCGGCGGTTCTCGCGCGCGACCTGCTGGGATTTGTAGTCCCGCCGGTCCCGGGCGGAAGTGCCTGTCCTGTGTGGCCGGGTGGTTCTGGGGCCTCTGCGGCCCTTCCTGGTGAATGCTGGGAAGAGGACGTCGGAGTTGTTGGGGCAGGCTGTGCTCGGCGCTGTGAGGCGGAGGTCCCTGAAGACCAGGATCCCGCCGAGTGCCGGACGGCGTTCCTCTACATCCAACTAGCTTGGTGCAGTACAAAGTAAAAGAAAAAGCAGGTTCTGTTACGTAGAAATGCTTGAGCTATTGCTAGAGTCGGGTCCGGGAATAAGAACAAATAACTTAGATTTTGTTATCAGGACATCCCACTCCTCAGTATCTGTAAGACCTGCTGCCAGTTTGATACAGTATTTTCTCATCCTTTGTCTTCACCTTGACGGGTTTCAATAAGATTTTCTTAAGTTTCTGTGTTTTAGGTTCTTGGCTCTGATAAACAGTAGCTTTATGTGCTGTAAACCGTGGCACGGTTATGATTTTGCAAATACCAAAAGGATCAGAAAGTAGCTCAAATTTCCCCAAAGGAAAAGTTAGGGAAAGCTGCCCAAGGAAAAAGATTCCCGTCCACCTGTGAGGAGTTGTGAGTGCTTTTTCCTAATAGAATTTGCTGCTGTTGATGCTTGTCACTGTAAGTTTAAATGTATGTATGGTGTGGTGGAAACCTGAGTAACATTTGCATGTTATGTGAAATAGTTTCTTCTCCAGTGTTATGTGATCTGTTACTGAACTGTGTAAAAGAAAGTCTGACAAGATCCAATAGCCCAAGTTGGCTTTGCCATGAAGAAGAGGCTAACCTTGCTTCTGCCTATCTGTTGAGGTTACAGATTTAGGACACATACCTAGCCACTAGTGAACATTTTTCACATATATTTTAAGTTTAAGGAGTTCCTAAACAAATAACATGGTATTTATGCACAATTCTGAACATTAGCTCAGTAGTAGGGGATGATATGTAAACTTCCTGGATGGACTCTCATTACAGGGGGGTTTGGGCTGGGGGTGCAGTGGATCTGTTTCCTAGTCCAGGTTTGCAAAAAATGAAAAGTGGGGTGGGCTAGGTGGCTCTTCAGGGAGGGGCTTGCTCCCAAGATCCCAGATTGCACATAGCAGAAGGAGGGAACTAACTCCTGCCTGTTGTCCTCTGACCTCCATCCACATCTGTGCTCATGTGTTCCAGCACAAAATAAATGGCAAAAAACATGTTTTCCGTGTTCTACCGCTCTGAATATTTAGTTTGTTATTTTATGTGTATTTGCACCACATGCTTGCCTGGTGCCTGAGGAGGTGAGGAGAGAGAGAGGCTTGTGCTGGGAAACAGACCGGGGTCCACAGCAAGGAAACACCTTAACTGCTGAACCAACTTCAGAACGTTTGGAGAGGACTGAGGTAGACGTCTTAGTACCTGGATTCTTTAGGTTATTAAATTACCCTTTGTTGACTATGTCACAGATTGGCAATCTTTTTTTTCCTAGGATGCGTAAGATAGTAAATATTACGTTGTTTTAGATCTTAGCTGAAATCATTGAATGCTGTCAACTCTACATGGTTTATAGCCTGAACCATGATTAAGTTTAGTGACTTATATATACAAAATTTAACTATATTAATGGGACTGGAGAGATGGTTCAGTGGCTATGAGCATTAACCGCTCCCAGAGGACCCAAGTTCAATTCCCAGAACCCACATGGCAGTTCACAGCTGTCTGTAACTCCAGTTCCAAGGGGTCTGACACCCTCACACAGACATACATAAAAGCAAAAACACCAATGCACAGAAATCATTTTTAAAAACATTTTTACGTCTTATTGTGTGTGTCCAGGGGGTGGGGCATGCACATGTCATGTCCCACTTGTGAAGACCAGACTTGCAGGAGTAAATTTTCTCTTACATGCATGGTCATTGGACTCAGGCAGCAGGCCTTTGCCAGCTGAGTAATCTTGCTGGTCCTACATCATATTTTCTCAACATGAAATGTTTCTGTGCTTTTTAGTCATTAAAATTTTTGCACTGCTTTACTATGGATGCTGTAGTAGGCAGCAGGCTAGATTGGCTATAGTTTACCAGCTTTGATAGTATTTCAATCAGTATAGGTTATTAATTGGAATTTTTAATCCAATAAAACAATGTATTTTTTTCAGCTGATTTTGAATATCATGGGGTACTCGGTGATTTATGTGTCTTCTATTTCTTGTACCTTAGGAGTACTTTTGAGGAAAACAGGGTATTTCTCTGAGGCCTATACCTTTCTTGAAGTATTGTAACAGGATGTCTGCACAGTCAGTGGAAGAAGAGTCAATACTTATCATCCCAAATCCAGACGAAGAAGAAAAACTTCTGAGAGTGAAGCTAGAGGAGGATCCTGACGGCGAAGCGGGATCGAGCCTTCCCTGGCACCGTCTCCCTGAGCCAGAGGCTTTCCGGCAGCGCTTCAGGCAGTTCGGCTACCAGGACTCACCGGGACCCAGAGAGGCGGTAAGCCAGCTCCGAGAGCTCTGCCGCCTGTGGCTCAGGCCAGAGACGCACACAAAGGAGCAGATTCTGGAGCTGGTGGTTTTGGAGCAGTTTGTTGCCATCCTACCCAAGGAGCTCCAGACGTGGGTTCGAGAGCATCACCCAGAGAATGGAGAGGAGGCAGTGACTGTTCTGGAGGACTTGGAGAGTGAGCTCGATGACCCTGGACAGCCGGTGAGCGTGCTTGCTTCATTCCCCAAGGCAGAAAGTCTGCCGTAGCAGGAGGCGCACTGCTGAAGTGCCCTCACTTGGCTAAGTTACAAGTGTGGTTAGACCTCCCTCCAGTTCCCTTGCAACTCGGCGATACTTGGCTGCTCTTGCTTGCTAGGATTCTCCTGTCTTTTGTACGGTTTCTGTTATGTGTGCTTAGTGTCCGAATCCCTTCTCAACCAAACTAAAATCTTGTTTTCAGGTTTCTCTCCGTCGACGGAAACGGGAAGTACTTGTAGAAGAAGCAGCATCTCAAGAAGACGCTCAGGGATTACCGAATTCTGAGCTTGATGCTGTAGAGAACCAGCTCAAGTGGGCCTCCTGGGAACTCCACTCTCTGAGGCGCTGTGGTGAGGACCAGGACACCATGTGGCCTTTTCCCAGAGTGCTTTGCTTGTTCTTGTGGCAAAATCCTTTTTAACCAGTTGTTTTAGAAATGCCTGTGATTAGGAGCTTGACTGTTTCTGATGATTGATTCACTGGCCTCAGGTATTTTTTACTCCCAGATATTAACATCTTTAGCTTTTTTCAACCTTCTTTCATGAAGACCTGCCCATATTGGGCTCACATGCATTTCTTAGCCAGTGCTTGGACACCAAGTCTCTTGTTGAGGGATTCGCTTAGCTACTGGCTGTTTGATGCTCTTTTCCTTCCAGTCTCTTGCCTAACCACATTGACATGGTGAATTCATCTGAAACCTCCTTTAACCTTTTTGTTTATCACTGAAATGTTCCTAACATTTCGTCAATTTCTGTTTTTTTTTCCTTCAGTATTCTACCTAGAGTCTTTTAAGAAACTTTTCTTTTTCTCCTTTTTATTTCATGTGTGTGGGTATTTGACCTCGTGTGTGTCTGTGTAGCATGTGTTTGCTGGGTGCCTTTGAAAGTCAGAAGATTCTTTTGTGAATGAGTTACCTCACTTAGGATGATATTTTCCAGTTCCAACCATTTGCCTAAGAATTTCGTGAATTCATTGTTTTTAATTGCTGAGTAGTATTCCATTGTGTAAATATACCACATTTTCGGTATCCATTTCTCCATTGAGGGACATCTGGGTTCTTTCTAGCTTCTGGCTATTATAAATAAGGCTGCTATGAACATAGTGGAGCATGTGTCCTTATTGCATGCTGGGGAATCCTCTGGGTATACGTCCAGTAACTCATTCACAAAAGAACACACATGGAATGCAGTCACTGATAAGTGGATATTAGCCCAGAAGCTCTGAATACCCAAGACACAATTCACATATCAAATCATTCCCAAGAAGGAAGGAAGGAGAGGGCCCTGGTCCTGGAAAGGCTTGATACAGCTTTGTAGGGGAATACCAGGACAGAGGAGTGGGAGGGGGTTGATTGGAGAATGGGCGGAGGGAAGAGGACTTATGGGACTTATGGGGAGGGGGATCCAGGAAAGGGAGAATCATATGGAATTTAAACAAAGAATATAGAAAACAAAAAAAAGAAAACTTAATAAATAGTCGATCACATTAAAAAAAAGAAAAGAAAAGAAAGTCAGAAGATGATGTCGGATCTTCTGGGGCTGGAGTTACAGATGGTCGTGAACTTCCTTGTGGGTGCTGGAAATTAAACCTGGGTCCTCTGGAAGAGCAGCCAGTGCTCAACCACGGAGCATCTCTACAGCCTCCTTAAGAAACTTAGAAAAGACTTATCTGTCTTTTAAAACTTTACTCGTGTGCAAATGTGTGCATGTGAATGCAGATTCTGTCAGGTCAGGAGAGAGAGAGCATTGCAGCCTACTGGAACTAAACTTGCTGTGCTGCAGTTGGTTTCTGTGATGTTTTGTTTGAGGTTGTTTCAGAAGTCAGTCCTTGAGGTAGGTGGAAATAATATTAGCATGCCAGAAATTAAGATATGAGAAGCATTCTTCTACAAATCAGAGCTGGGGTACAGGTGTAATCTGCATCACTGCTTTTACCTGTCGTGGGACCTCGTTCTATTGGATAGTTCAAGAACTGCACTTGTCCATTCAAGATGTGCTTTCATGAGTAGAAAACATGTCCTCTTCCTAAATGTCTGTTGGCCTCATTTCAGCAACTAGTCACTTTCACATCCAGAACATTGCATTTATTTCAGGTCATGTGTCCACCTACCCATCATACTTGATTTTTCAAGGATGTAGGCCTCGTGACCCCTCAGGCCCCCGGCTCTCCCTCTCTGCTGCTTTCTCGATTGACTAACCTTGCTAATCCGTCACGGGTGGCTTTGAGTGCTGCTGCTCACTGTGTGACAACTGTCCACTCTGTACGCTTAAAGCTCCAGAAGAATTGTTGCTGGGAGTTGCTCTTTCCCCTGCCTCCGGGCAGACAGTGCTGTCACTTAAAAAATTGAAGTTTTTCTTTCCCTAGACACATCTCTCTAAGCCTTGAACAAGTTTTCTAGCTGCCACAACAGATTCCAAGTTGGAGCACATTTCCTTAATGGGGAAACTTTGATTTATTGTGCATTGAAGTTCTTAGTGTTGTGCCTGTAGTTAGCATAGGCTGCCCTCAGGTTAGACTTAGCGTGCTGTCTTTTTTTTTTTTTTTTTTTTTGGTTTTTTCGAGACAGGGTTTCTCTATATAACCCTGGCTGTCCTGGAACTCACTCAGTAGACCAGGCTGGCCTTGAACTCAGAAATCTGCCTGCCTCTGCCTCCCAAGCGCTGTGCACCACTACTGCCCAGCAGCTTTCTGTCTTATTGAGACTTGGTCTCACTTTGTGGCCCTGACTGGAACTTGCTTTGTTCTTGGAATTGGCATTGAGTTCACAGACATCTGCCTTCCCTTGCTTTCCCTGAGTGTTGAGTTAAAGGTGTATCTCACCACACCCAATTCTTGGCTTTTTTTTTCCATCACGACTCCTATGTTCTACTGTAAGTTTAGTATTGGCTGTGACATACTGACATATTTCAGCAATAGCTATTGTTTGACAGATTTTTGATGTAATTTCTTTAAAAAATTTTTTTTCTAATGGCCATTGTTTTTTTCCTCAACCTAGCCATATCAGTTTGATTTTCTCCCTTTATCGGATAATCTATTTGTCGCCTATTCTATTTTTATGTGTGTATTATATGTATGTATGTATGTATGTATGCGTATGTCACTTGTTCAGGTGCCCAAAGAGGTCAGAGGAGGAAGTTGGACCCCTAGAACTGGAGGCGTTGGTCGTGAGCTTCCCAGCAGTGCTTCCCAGCTCGGGTCCTCTGGAGGATCAGTGCTCATAATGGCTGTGCCATCTCTCCAGCCCCTGTGTTCAATTTAGATAAAACCTTTTGTGTCATTTTGCTATCATGCCATTAGCTCATTAACTTCATAATCTTCCTTTTTCTTTTTTGAGAGTAGTCAACCTTATATATTCATAGATGTGCACAATCTGTTTATTTTTAGTTCATGAAAACGGTTTTTTTTGCCAGGCATGGTGGCGCACACTTTTAATCCTAGCATTTGGGAGGCAGAGGCAGGTAGATGTCTGAATTTGTGGCCAGCCTGGTCGGCATAGCCAGTGTGAGGCTGGCAGCAGCTGCATACTGAGACCTTGTCTCAACATCAACAACAAAACCCACTTTTTTCCTTCAAGTTCTTTTCTCTCCAGCTGAGCGGTTTACATTTTCTCTGTTTCAGATGATGATGCCACGACAGAAAATGGAGCACTGGCTCCAAAGCAGGAGATGGCTTCAGCGGGCGAGCCTCACGATGTCCCCGGCACGCTCAGTATAGGTGTTCCCCAGATTTATAAATACGGAGAAACCTGTTTTCCCAAGGGCAGGTTTGAAAGAAAGAGAAATCCTTCTAGAAAGAAACAACACATATGTGACGAATGTGGGAAACACTTCAGTCAGGGCTCCGCCCTCATTCTTCATCAGAGAATCCACAGTGGGGAGAAACCGTATGGATGTGTTGAATGTGGAAAAGCCTTCAGCAGAAGCTCCATCCTGGTGCAACACCAGAGAGTCCATACTGGAGAAAAACCTTACAAATGTCTTGAATGTGGGAAAGCCTTTAGCCAGAATTCTGGGCTCATTAATCATCAGCGAATCCACACCGGGGAGAAACCTTATGAATGTGTTCAGTGTGGGAAATCCTATAGTCAAAGCTCAAACCTTTTTAGACATCAGAGAAGACACAATGCAGAAAAACTTTTGAATGTTGTGAAGGTTTAAGAAATTAGAAGGAAACAATCAGCACTCAGGTCTTTTTCTTCAGAAATGAAGACAAAATTAAAAACATGAAGAGATAATGGAAACTATTTTTCCCTGTTGACTGGGAAAATCCACTGGGAAATAGAAAAAAAAATCTTCATTCACCATTATTATCTTGAAAGAAATGGTGTTATACCTGCCTAGAAACTGAAATTTTAAATAATTCAGGTGTTAATACCTAAAATTTCCATGTGGTGTTTATATTCTCTTTTTTCCTCTCCAGTAATGAGCTACCTGGTTCCCTGTCCCTTTCCTTTTGAGACAGCTCCTTTATTTCTGTGTTGGTCATTGGAGTGTTGTTCTGTAAGGGTGCACACCTTTTTATTTTAAAAGGCAACACAGGAATTGTAAAATCTAAAAGCCCATCTTCAAGATTTAGAAACATCCTTGAAAGCTTAGTTTCCTTTTGTTCAGGTTGAGTATATTTGAGAAAATAGAAGATAAAGGCCAAAGCCTCAGAGTCAGATGAGCCTTAAGATCTCAGGTGACAGATGGTAGCAAAAGAGTGGAGGGACACACTGGGGAGTCACCCCTGTCGCCTAAGTACAGTCATCCTGTAGGGAAACCTGAAGAGAAAAGTGATTTTACCTGCCTTGTGGGAATCTTACTAGTTAAAATGGTTTTCCTGTGCAAACACAGACTAGTTGTAAAGTGATGGTAAGTCAGACACTAAGGAAGAGTGTAGTGATGTTGAAATGCAAATGTAAAATTAAGGTAATTATATGACATGGCTTTTAGAAAAACTCAAACATCTAACTCACTTTACCTCATCCTAGTTAAGGACAGGACATTCCTTGATGGGGTAGGTTAACAATATCAGGTTTGCTATTTTTATTCCTTTGGTACAAAAGGGTTGAACACCAGGCTAAAACAGCCATACATTTATTATTAAACATTTCTACCGACAATGCACTGTGCTGGGTACTGTAATCCTACCGTAAGTAGGTAGGTATTTGTTCCACTGTAAGTCATAGGGGTTTCCCCATCAGCATTCCCAGGTCACCCCTGAGAGCCCTAGAGTTGTAGTTCTCTTGCTAGTGTGTTGTGTTTGGAGGGAGATGTTGGCTCAGAGCGCTAGCTAGTCAGCTCCTAGTGGTCTTCAGAGGTGAGCTTGAAATACACTCTTTTAGTTTGAAAGTTAATGAATCCTAAAAATCCAAACATCATTTCTAGTAGCATTGTGGTTGTAACTACACATTGAATGGACTGTACTTTAAACAACTAAGCTATTAATAACTAGTTTATTAACTGTCAGAATTGATTTTTTTTTAATTTACAGTCTTAACGCATTTTTTAAAAATTATTAAAAGTAATACATTCTAGTAGTAGGATTCTGTATGCCTTGGCTAAGAATCCAAGTACTGTGGTTCTACTGTTTAATGGAAAACTCTGGAAGTTAAAGCATTGGGTAAGAGAAGAGGCTTTTTTTTAATGTAATACAGGCATTGTTACATGGAAAATTATCCATGCAAGTACAACTATTTCATAGTTCCAGTGATTTGGGTCCTATCTGGTGCTTTGTCAAATCTTAACGTGAAAAGTGAGATTTTTGCCTGAGCCTGTTGAGAAGCAGTATAAATGCCGCACAGCCAGTGGAGTGAGGCCGTGTGAAGCTCCGTCATGATTTTCTGATAACAGTTATAAGAAATGTGCTTTATAGATTAAGATTTATTGAAGTATAAATATGTAGTAATGCTATAATGTATTTTTAAGTTATACAAGAAAATGTAGGGACTTTTGTTTGGGTTTTTCTCTGGCTGAGAGGAAACAAGTTAATGTCCAATAAAGCTGCAAACTCCTCTGCTCCAAGGTCAAGTGGCTCGGAATCGCCTGACTGACTTAGCAACGACTGATTCTTTTGCAGTAGGATTTTTGAGGTGGCACATTTCTATAAAGCCTGCAGGGGTGGCAGAACTCTTAGGGTAGGTAAAGGGGGAGGAACCTCTGGGTGGGATGTCAGTCTTCACAGTTTTAGGATAGATTTGTCTTGAAGGCCAAAGCTGCTGAGTGATGTGAAAGCACACTAGGTAGCATTGGAGTGGTGAACGCGGGAGGTCTGTCAGCTCTGACCCCGTTGCTGTTGAGAAGGAGGCTCAGACAACGCTCTGTGGGGTTAGGGGACTAGACTAAAACCCTGGTGGTGTACAGGAAAAGGAAGCGATGAGGTTTGTATTTAACTGACTCTGCTTAACAAATTAATTTACAGTTAGTGATTCAGACCTATTCTGACACATATTTTGGGGGTACACGGTAATGAAGTAGGCTTGTAGCAGGTGCCAAGCAGTGGTCTAGCCTGCACCTTCTGGTTAGCAGTTCTGCTAAGGCATGCATACTAACCGGCCCAGCAGGCTGTGGAGTGGTTTTTAGTGATTTTAAATAATCACACCTAGTTGATGTTTGACCACTGCAGCCTATCTTACACCTGTGTGAGCTTAGGGGGTGTTTTCTATACTCAACAATGTGCTTGCTAAGCATTGGATTGGCATACCTAATCTTACCTAGATCTGTGGACTAGAAAAACAAGACCCAAAGATCACGTGTCTTGGACTTGGCAGGGCTAAAACTCACAAGGCCAGGGTTTTTGATTGATCTGGTGAGAGTGATGGCATTCAAGTCCTGCTAAGTAAGTACTACAACTTTTTCTTTTCTAGTTAACAAACTTGAAAAGCTATTACATATGCCTATTTGAATTTTTCACAATGCAAAAACAAAAGATGAAAAAAGACATCAGATTGAGCCCAAAAAAGTGACAGTCTGATTTATTATCCTTCCCAACTTACACATTTAAGCAAACATCTTTTAAAATAACAGCTGACCTTTGGGATTGAGTACAGGCACCCACTGCAGTGCTTCACTGTGCTTTAATCCTCTGCAAATCTGAGGCAGTAACATCTCCATTGCACATCTGTAGTGAGACTTGCTTTCACTCCCCACACTGATGTGGACATTTTCATAGCTGCATAGTATTCCATTGCATGAAAACAGTCCATCTAAGCAACCCTGTAGTGATGGGTTAGTAGATATTTTTATGCATAATAGATATGGCTAACATCTATAGACATACATTTACTATCTATGTAGCTGTGTCTGTAACAGAAATAACTAGAAATGGATTTATTGGCTCATAAAATACATATTTGATATTTGGGAGGGAACTACAACTTGTGCTGATAACTCCGTTGGTTGGAGTGCCTGTTCACTGCCCTCCCCCTCCCCTCTGGGCCGCCCATCCTAGAGGCCAGTGCTTTCTTTTCTTTTTTTTTTTGTTGCACCTTTATTAGTAAGATGGAACATTTTTTTGTTTATTGGCTATTTTTATGTCATCTGGCCTTGCTCATTTCTTTTAATTATGAAAGTATAAATTACTTTCATAATTATTATAGTTAATACCATATAAAACTAAAGATAGACAAGTGTAAGCACAGAGACTGTTTTCTTCAGGGCTTCTGGCTGCTGCCACTTTCCAGTGAGCTGTACATCCAGGTGCAGTTTCTACACATTGCTATGTGAACATGCAGAAGTGTGGACACTTGAAATAAACAGGATTATATAGGAATTTCAAGATATCTTTGTATAAATATCCTGGTATTTAAATTCCTGTAAGTTACATGGTTAGCTATTAGAGACTCAACTTAGTCATCAGTGTAATCTTCGCCAACTGAAGAGTGCTCATTTCCCCACATAGCCTTACTGACACCTTACAAATACCTTAACTGTTTGGGACAAGTATAGAGAAAAAAGAAACTTCCTCACTTGCATTTACCTGATGAATAATGAAGTTGGAGTTCTTTACAATTCCCCAAGAGTGGGTTGGTCATTCACAACTTCTACTGTCTTTGTGTTGGGTTATGTATGGGTGTCTGGTCTGCATTTCTCTCCTCATTTATGCTAACAGTATCTGTATTTATTGATAACCCATCCCATATGGCTTTGGTGAGCACGCGGGCAGACCTGGCATGAGCCATACAGCGTCCTAACCACAGTGGTTAGAGAGTAGGGAATACAGTTCAAAGCAGGCTAGGGGCAGTGCTCCACAACCGCAACCACTGGCAAGAAGGTTTCAGAGACACTGGAGACCCAAGGATGATGTGAGCCTGCATTCTTACTATATGGAGAAAATATTGGAGGAGAAATTCAGGCCAGCAGGGATGGCGAGAAAACTTAAGTTCTGATATTTTTCTGGGAGCCCTAGATCCAGATGTGCCTAAAGCCTGCCCTACCTCTGGACTTTAAAGTTTTTCGAGCCAATAAAGTCCCTTTCTTGTTTAAGATACTTGTATTTAGCTTCTGTCCTGATTAATATATAGGGTATTTGTATTTTCTTACTGATCTGTAGTAAACCTTTGTAGTTTTAAATTACAGACTTCATGCATTATATAAGTTAATAAAATTAGCATGGCCTTCTATGATTTGGGCTCTGTTAACCTCTGCCATGTGTTACCTTGGTCTCTGTCCCCCTCAGTTCATACTCCAGTCACATTCTTGACATTCTGACAGTTACTGAATGCTGGCTTTCATGTGTGAATGACTTTCATATATAGCCTCCAACAGATCTGTTCTCCCGCCACATTAATTTGGGTCCAGGTGTGTTAAATTGCTGACTCTGCTTGTCTTAGGACTTCTATTGTTCTGATAAGATACCAGGACCAAAAGCAACTTGGGGAGGAAAGGGTTTATTCAATCTAACAACTAGGTTACATGAGTCCCTGCCCTGACCTAACTCCTGTCTCCAAATTAAGTCAGAACAGGAACTCAAGACAGAAACTTGGAGGCAAGAACTAATGTAGAGGCCATGGAGGAATGCTGCTTATTGGCTTTTACCTGATAGCTTCTTGAACCTGCTTTCTCGCAGCACCCAGGCCACTAGTCCAGGGCCGGCAGCACCCACCGTGAACTTGGGCCGTCCTCCTCAGCCATCAAGAAAATGCATCACACTCCTGTCCACAGGCCATTATGGTGAGGGCATGTTTTCAGTGAAGACTTCTCATCCAAAATGACCCTAGCTTGTGTCACACTGACTGGCAGCACTCTGCTGTACCTAGTTAACAATGTTCTCAGGGCATTGCCTTCAAACTTACATTTGTGGTCCATGGAGCCCTTCAAAATTACCTTTATCCAGCATTGGTTTGGGAGGAAGGGACATTCTATTCCCTGTATAAGCCCAATACCTGATTTGGGGAAAGAATCTTATGCAAGGCTGTAGGGCAGGGAAGGGCCCAGCCCATTGTGGGTAGTGCCAAACCTGGTCAGGTGATCCTGGATGATCTGAGGATGTGGACTGAGCCAACAGTGAGTCAGCCAGTAAATAGTATTCTGCACAGTGAGGACTCAGTTCCTGCCCAGTGTGAGTTCCTGTCCTGTGTCCTTCCATGATAAACTATGATGCAGAAGCTTAAATGGAATAGATTGTTTACTCCCAAAGTTGCATTTGGTCATGGGGTTTCATCAAAGCAACCCTAAGATATACAAATACATGTGTGTACATGTATATATATTATATATATATATGTGTGTGTGTGTGTGTATATATATACATATATGTATATATATACATACACACACATATATATGGCTTAAATGCAAACACACACATAGATACATAGTTTACACACAGTATATGTATATACATATATACATATATGGTTTCACACCAATGAAGTCTATAGTGCTAGAATACTACTCGGATTGTGGCCTCAAGTTTTGGATAGTAAAAAACTATTTTTACCTATTTTCTACTGTATATCCTCCATAAGAAAATATGTAAGAGTGTTAGCCATCATGCTGCTTTTTGCCTAGACCTTCTCATAGACTCTCAGTGCATTCAGATGGAAGGTCCTAACTCAGCCAGTGCTACAGGGGCGTCCATGTCTCTCCGCCCTCACATGAGACTCCACTTGTGTTCACTCTGCTCCATCCGTCTGCTCTTACCATCTCAAGTAAATCAGGCACTGCTCCCAGTTCTTCATAGTTGCTATTCTCATGTGCATCTTTCCTCAAACTAAATCAATGAAACCTTCCCTGGCAAATCTGTGGGCATTGTATTGTTCCTTGACAAAAATCTACATGCATACACACAATCATAAACATACACTTAGAAAGAAAAACAACCACAACCCTAAGTGTCCACATGTTGGCTTGTTCTATTTCCTTGAGGTAGCTGGCTGCTTCTGTCTAAAGTTTACCCTAGCACTGAACCCAGGTTTCTCTCCTACCTACTCACCGCTCATAATACCAAACATTCTTCTCATTGGTATTTTCTTAATTAGCTCAATATGCTGACTTTTTAATCAGAAAATTTTGGGTCAAAGTGCAGTTAGAAGGACCAGGTCTAACCTGTCTGAATTAGTAGTGAATATACAGTAGAAGCAAAGGATGGTGAGATGAGAGATTAATTTGGTAGGTTTTTGGGTCCTTGTTATTACTGAGATTTCTAGGCCACCACACGGGGAGGGAGGAGCACAGCTTGGTGGACTTCCAAAGTGGAAAATGGACCTAGGAATCTGGTCTCTTTTCAGGATATAAGACACACAAATTGCCAGGAGAAAATACAGAGAGGACATGTGCTCTCCAGAAGATTCTGCTCAGGTATTTGAACAGTTATGAGCACATGTGAAACTGGGTAAAGAACAATCTTTGGGGTAGAGAGAACCATTAGAACTCACAAGGCCAAAGTAGAGCTCATAATCCCCAGAACATTCTCAGGTAGGTTTTGTTGTTTTATAATTTAATTTTCTTTTTTTGTGCATCAGTGTTTGCCTGAATGTCTCTGTGTGAGGGTGTCAAATCCCTTGGGACTGAGCTTACAGACAGTTGTGAGCCCAGGTCCTTTGGAAGAGCAGTGAGTGTTCTTAACTGCTGAGCCATCTCTCCAGTCCCTCTCTGGTGGTTTTTTTTTTTTTAAGATTTATTTATTATATGTAAGTATACTGTAGCTGTTTTTCAGACACTCCAAAAGAAAGCGTCAGATCTCATTACAGCTGGTTGTGAGCCACCATGTGGTTGCTGGGATTTGAACTCAGGACCTTTGGAAGAGCAGTCAGTTCTATTATCCTCTGAGCCATCTCTCCAGCTCCCTCTCTGGTGTTTTTTAAGAGTGATTTTGCCTGAAGTGGAGATACAGCAGTCTGAACAGTTTTGTTTGTCAGACCCTGGAGTATGGCCACTACTAATTGGTAAAGGCCAGAGAAGTAGCTAAACATTGTACAATGCATAACTGTATTATTAGCCACAGATGGCGTGTGGTGAAATCAAGAACTTTGGGGTTAGAGTACCAGGAAGAGTCTTGTTAAGTCCAGAAAATAATCTTAAAAACACCTTGAACAACACTTAGAAACTAAGGCTTGGAAGGGTAAAAATAAATGGATCCCAGAACAACTATATTAAAGATATTCAGCAGCCAACAAGACATGATATAAAGCCTGGCATGGTAGCAGAGCTTGCCCCCGGGAAGCAGTCAAGAGGAACAGAACTTGAAGACTAATCTACGTTGTGTGGTAACTTCATGTGACAAAATACACACCTTTGGCATCCAATCAAAAATGTTTACAATTGTAAACATATACCACCTCTCTTGTTATTTTTGCCAACTTGACCCTTGCTGAAGTTATCATGGAGAGAACCTCAAGTGAGCAATGCCGCCATCCGACTCCCCACAGGCAAGTCTGTAGGGCATTTTCTTGATTAATGACTGATGTGGGTGGGCCGGGCACAAAGTGGGCAGTGCCACCCATGGACAGGTAGTCAGTGTGTGCTAGAAGACAGGCTCCACTTCAGAAAGCCAGTCATCAGTGATGGCATACGACCTGAGAGCTGTGAGGTGAGAAAGCCCTCTCCTCCAGTTGCTTTGGGTCATGTTTTTTCACAGTGGTGGAAACTGTAAGACACATCAATGAAGAAGTGAGATATGAAATTGAAAATACCTTGGTGGGAGTATAGCTCAGTAGTAATGTGCTTGCCAACATGCACAAAGTTCCGGGTTAGACTCACAGCATTGCAAATCAACCCAAAAAGTTAGAATGCATTTTTTAAAAAAATTTTTTTTTGTTTTTTTTTTTTTTTTTTTGTTTTTTGTTTTTTCGAGACAGGGTTTCTCTCTGTGTAGCCCTGGCTGTCCTGGAACTCACTCTGTAGACCAGGCTGGCCTCAAACTCAGAGATCTGCCTGCCTCTGCCTCCCAGTAATATGCTGGGATTGCAGGCATATCCACCACCTGGCACAAGTTTTTAGTTCTTAGCCTTGAAAAAAAAAATTCTTGGGGCTGGAGACATGGCTCAGTAGTTAAGAGCTTGCACTTCCAAAGGTCCCGAGTTCAAATCCCAGCAACCATACGAGATCTGATGCCCTCTTCTGGTGTCTCTGAAGACAGGCTACAGTGTACTTACATATAATAAGTAAATCTTTAAAAAAATTTTTCTTAGTTTTAAGTTTAATAAAATACATACAAGGTATGTATGATGTTAGATATATACAATGGATTTTTTTTTAGTTATAAAAATGAAATCAGCTGGGCAGTTGTGGCTTAGATGTTTAGTCCTAGCACTTGGGAGGCAGAGGTGGGAGGGGGCCACCCACCTCTGTGAATCTGGGGCCAGCCTGGTCTGCAGAGCAAGTTCCAGAGCTATACCGAGAAACTGTCTTGAGAACAAACAAAAAGAAAACTGAAATTAGGAAACTGGATAGAATGGGAAGATACTGAGGTATCTGGGCTCTGAGTGTTCTCATATGCACATCCTAGCTTCTAACTTCTCTGTGTGTGTGTTTATGAAGGAGTGCGTACAGAGGTCAATAAATCAGAAAGGAGCCCATGAAAGTTGAGACTTCAAGGGAGAGAGAGAGAGATGGCCAAAAAGTGTTTGTTGTGTACAAAAGTGAGGGAGAATACATGAAATATGAACGTACAAGGGTGGGGTGAGGGCAGAAAGGTGAGTGGGGCCAGGGTTAACCAAAAGTATGTATGAGGAAGTCCTAAGAAACCTGCCATTTGATAAGCTAATTAAGACAATTTAAAAAGTATCCTGAGTGGGAATGTCTACTTTGTGTCAGTGTAATTTAGAAGTATGTAATTCATGTTTTGATTTTACAGGGATCCCTGCCTTAAGACTACAGGTTTGAGATGTTGGGTATGTTAAAGACTATGGGAGAGGGCTTTGGAACTGGACTGAGTGCATTTTGCATTATGAAATAGACATGAACCGGGCGGTGGTGGCGCACGCCTGTAATCCCAGCACTCTGGGAGGCAGAGGCAGGTGGATTTCTGAGTTCGAGGCCAGCCTGGTCTACAGAGTGAGCTCCAGGACAGCCAGGGCTATATAGAGAAACCTTGTCTCGAAAAAACCAGATCCAAAAGAAATAGACATGAGCCTTTGAGGGCCAAGGGTGGAATGAATGATATAAAAATGATGTGCATGGATGTCAGTTTGACCAAGAGTGAACTCATAGTTAATCTCTAATGTCAACTTGATGAGATTTATAACCACCTAGGAGATACAATTAGGTTTGTCTGGACATTACTGAGTCTTAACTCAGGAGGTGAGAGCCCCCTGAATGTAAGCTGAAGCATCACATAGGCTGTGGTCCGAAACTGAAAAGGACAAAGTGAGAACCTGGGGAGGCGGTCCACCAACAGGACAACATGAATGTACTTAATTCTAGCCTTTTGCCTATATAACTTGTCCCTCCCCTCACCCTCATCGAGCCATTCCATGTTTCGTTGCAGCATAAGTACCAATGACATCTCTTCTGGATAGTTTTGCATATTTATGATTTCTGGATAAAGCAGGCTTACTGGTTTCCCTGGAGCTGTTATCACTGAGAGTGGCTAGTAAGCAGTGACTGGACCAGCTAGCTCCATTTGTTGAAAAATGACAAGAACTGCTGGTAGCTGGTGGTCCTGGCTGTGAGGAGGGCAACGAAGAACTGACAGTAGGACTCAGGTCAATGCCTCTGTTTGGAGCTGTTAGTGTTAGAACTGAGAACTGCTAGAACTAGCTAGGTAATGCACTGTGCATAGTCATGGTCTACCTGAATTTAGCAAGACTCTCCGCTGACTGAGAAAGTTCTATTCCTTGGGACATTCTTTCTGGATACTGAGAAACCACTGAATTTGCAGTACCATAGCTCCATGGTATTTTTGATGAGAAAATATTTAGTTTTCACATAATTTTTTTTCATGTGTTCAGAGGGTGTGAAATGATTTCAGACCAATAAAATTTTGGTCTGCATTACTGTTAATGCAGTAAATAAAGCTGAACTAATATTGCTGTGTGTACCATTGGACTCATGCTCATTAGGAAAACCCAAACTAGACCTCTACCATTAAATTCCAGAGACAAAGTGGCTTGGTGTTACACAGAGAATTTATAGATATTCAGCATGAGCATAGAACACAAGTGTGATGTCAACATTAATACCATTTTAGTTACAGGACTTAAGGTTTCTTCTCTACATCCTCTAAAATAACTTCTGATTGGTAGTTTGGTAATTTAGATTGGTAATTCTGATTGGCAATTGGTAATTTAGACCAAGTAAAGGTTGAACTTCTAAGTTGAATGTATTTCCCTCTGAGTTTTGAGATCTTCCACATTGATACTTAAAGTTGATAAATTCTGTATTAATTTTACACATTTTTATAATGTAAATCTCCATGAACTGTGTCCCAGTAAGAGATTTTCTTAGATCACAGCAAAGGTAAGATTTTTTTTTTTATTCGATATATTCTTTATTTACACTTCAAGTGATTTTCCTTTTCCTGGATCCCCACTCCCCAAAAGTCCCACAAACCTTCCTTCCCCATTCCCCAATCCACCCCTTCCCACTTCCCTGTACTGGTATTTCCCTACATTGCTGCACTGAGCCTTTCTAGGACCAGGGGCCACTCTTTCCTTCTTCTTGGGCATCATTTGATATGTGAATTGTGTCTTGGGTATTCCAAGCTTCTAGGCTAATATCCGCTTATCAGTGAGTGCATACCATGAGTGTTCTTTTGAGACTGGGTTACCTCACTTAGGATGATGTTCTCCAGTTCCATCTATTTGTCTAAGAATTTCATGAATTTATTGTTTCTAATAGCTGAATAGTACTCCATTGTGTATATATACCACATTTTCTGTATCCATTCCTCCGTTGAGGGACATCTGGTTCTTTCCAGCTTCTGGCTACTACAAATAGGGCTGCTATGAACATAGTGGAGCATGTGTCCTTATTACATGCTGGGGAATCCTCTGGGTATATGCCCAGGAGTGGTATAGCAGGGTCCTCCAGAGGTGTCATTCCCAGTTTTCTGAGAAAGGTAAGATTTTCTATTTTGGCCTTTTGATTCATTTTTTAAAAAATTAAAAGCAATGAAGATTTTCATACAATTCCCAGAGCACCTTAGGATTTCCTTAATACCAAAAGTTCTTGGCTCTAAGGTAAATTGTTATAAAATTAGTCTTTCAGTGTTTTTTAAGTGGAGCATAGGTTGAACATTGATTAAAACCTATTTCATGGTCATTATAGCACTGTTAAGATTCTGTTCTCGTTTGGTCTGTGGATTTGTACACTCAGGTTTTCCCACACTTAATGCAGTCTTCCTCAGAATGAATCTCTTCTTCTCACCACACCCCCATTTGTTTTATTTTTACCCCAAGGCAGATTTTTCTGTGTAGCCCTAGATGGCCTCGAACATAAAGATCCCCTGCCTCTGCCTCCCAAGTGCTGAGATTAAAGGCATGCCTGCCTAGAATGGGTTTACTTAAAATCACCCTAAACACCAGGTCAGAAGTTGCTCTTCTATGTATATCTTTGTACTTGTCTGACAGGCATGAAGTAAAACAGCCTCTGAGCAGGGAGTGAGTATCTATAGGAAAGACAGAAAAAGGATGCAAGAGAGACACGGGAGGGCTGCAAGTCATGATCACACTAGCAGTAAATGTATTTCTCAGAGCCTTCTTTATACTACAGTACTGTGGGAAGCAAAACCACAAGCCAACATTAACAATTTGCTGAAATATATACATAAGACATCTGTTCCCATCCAATAACCCCCCTATTCCTTCCACCAAGGTCAACACAATCTTCAGCTCCTCGCCTTGCGCCTCAAGCACACCTTCTATCTTCCATGCACCAGCAAGCTGGGAAATCGCCAGCACACTCTGACCTGCCTTGACTATGTCTGGCAGGTGGACTTTGCTCTTTTTCTGTTTCAGAGAAGCTGCAATGGCTCCTGGCAGATCCTCTGCTATCCAGTAAGATTGGTCACAGTGCTGAAGGTTTCACCCAGGCATCACATCTGGAGTTTCTGACCAGTGTGGGTTCTTTGATGGTTAACTAGATCCGAGCGCTGACTAAAGCTTTTGCCACACTGAGCACATGGAAATGGTCTCTCTCCAGTGTGGATTCTCTGATGAAGGGTAAAGGCTGAGCACTGGCTGAAAGCCTTCCCACACACACACACATATGGCTTCTCTCCAGTGTGAATTCTCTGGTGCTTGATCAGGTCTGACTTTTGACTGAAACTTCTGGTGCACTGTGTACATGCATATGGCCTCTCTCCCGTGTGAACTCTATGGTGGAGAATAAGGTCAGAACTCTGACGGAAGGCTTTGTTACAGCTACTACAGTGGTAAGGCTTCTCACCAGAATGCACTCTCTGATGCTTAGTGAGGTCTGAACTTTGACTAAAACTCTTATTGCACAGATTACAGGAATACGGTTTTTCTCCAGTATGTACTCTTTGATGCTTTATGAGATCTGAACCACGACTAAAACTTTTAGAACAGCTGTTGCAAGGGTATGGCTTTTCTCCAGTGTGGATTCTCTGGTGGAGAATAAGGTTGGAACTCTGACTGAAAGTTTTGCCACATTTATCACACTCATAGGGCTTCTCCCCAGTGTGGATTCTATAATGTTTAACAAGATCTGACCTTCTACTAAACATTTTACTGCACTGACTACACGGGTAAGGCTTCTCTCCGGTGTGAACACGCTGATGATTAATAAGATCTGAAAGCCTACTGAAGCTTTTGGCACACTGATTACATGGATAGGGCTTCTCTCCAGTATGAATTCTCTGATGCAGAATAAGGACTGAGCTCTGGTTAAAAGCCTTCCCACATTCACTACATTTATACGGCTTCTCTCCAGTGTGAATCCTTCTGTGTTTAATAAGGTCTGAATTCTGACTAAAACTTTTGTTACACTGACTACATGGATATGGCTTCTCCCCAGTGTGGATTCTCTGATGGAGAATGCGATCTGAGCTCTGACTGAAGGCCTTCCCACACACATCACACTTGTATGGTTTCTCCCCAGTGTGGACTCTTTGATGTTTTATGAGATCAGAGCTCTGACTGAAATGTTTGCAACAATGGTTACACATATAAGGCTTCTCTCCAGTGTGGATTCTCAGATGTTTAACCATGCCCGAGTGCTGGCTAAAGCGTTTACTACAATGACTACATTGGTAGGGTTTTTCTCCTGTGTGGATTCTCTGGTGTATCATAAGGTCTGAGCTCTGACTGAAGGCCTTCCCACACATATCACACTTGTAAGGTTTCTCCCCAGTGTGGACTCTTTGATGTTTAATAAGGTCTGAGCTCCGACTAAAACTTTTAATACACCAACTACAAGGATAGGGCTTCTCTCCAGTGTGAATTCTCTGATGGAGAACCAGGGCTGAGCTCATCCGAAAGGCCTTTCCACAGTCTTCACACTCATAAGGTTTCCAATGAGCTCTTTGGTGCCTAATGAGACCTGTACTCCAAGCAAAGCTCTGCTCACACTCATCACAGTCATACTGTCTTCTTTGGAAGAGCATCTCATCATTCAATTCATCCCCAAAGCCACAGGGTTCTTTGCCTTCGGAATCGTGGAGACCATCTTCTTGGAGGCCGACAGACTCTCCAGTCAATGCTTCAATCTTCCCTGTCATTTTCTCCTCTGCAGTCGGCTCTCCAATCTTGATCTTGGTCTCACCATCTGGAATAATAAAATCTAAATGGAAAATGTGCTCCATGCTGTAAGGAAGTTGCAGGTGAAGAAATCAGTATTTACCTGCACATGTTAGAGTAAGGGAGGCTGTGGTAGCAGGGGCCCCCACATGGTTGACAGACTGCAAGGTGGTGACTCAAATGAAATAAGGGCCTTCTCAACATTGAAAAATACTGAGGAAAACGGGGAAGATTCTACAAATATGGATCACACATTTGTAGAAGGCACTTATCAGATGCAAAGGTATGATTTTCACAGGAGGCCTGGGAATAATGAGATTGAGTCACTATGATAATAAAAGTGTGATTAAAGCTGATAACTTATTAATAGACTTAAACAGCACAAAAATGTAGGAAAAGGAAGATGGTTTGATTTTATATAGCAATGCTCAGATACTTGGGCTAAAAGTAAGATGCTAAAGAAAAATAATGAAAGGGAAATAAAAACCTTTCAATTCCTTTGCATCTGCCTCTAACAAACAGTATAAAATTGTTATTATATCCATAGAATATGTACTGTGTTCGAAACAACTTATACAAAAAAAAAAAAAAAAAAAAAAAAAAAAAAAAGAATCAGAGCATTTCCAGTACAGCAATCACTTTAAAATTGAATTTCCAGGTAACAATATCCATCTAATGCAAAAGAACTCCGATATTACTTATTCTCTTCTCCAGATGGAACTGAATTTGGTTTTACAAACAAGGGGGTCAGAGTAGTAAGATGGCCAAGTTGTTTCTACTTTCTCAAACTGCATGCTTTAATGAGAATAACAAGAAATCAATGTTGACACAAAGAAGACTGGTTTCATGGTTTTACATGGGTGCCAGTACACTTAAGAGAATTGTGTGTATTTGTGTGTATGTGCTTGTGCCACGTGTATATACATATGTGTGTGTCCTTAGCAGTCAGAAGAGGGTGTCAGATCTCCTGGCAGTTGTGAACTGTTCCATATGGCTGCTGGTTGGGTCCTCTAGAAGAACAGCAAGGACTCTTAATCACTGAGCCATCTCTCTACCCTCCAAAGACAGACTTATAAAATTAAGGGCATAAACATAAACATTTAGACTGAAGTCTGGTGCCATGCCGATTTAGTTAAACCACAGTAATAAAGTACTTACTAGGAGCCGGGCAGTGGTGGCGCACGCCTGTAATCCCAGCACTTGCGAGGCAGAAGCAGGCAGATTTCTGAGTTTGAGGCCAACCTGGTCTACAGAGTGAGTTCCAGGACAGCGAGGGCTACACAGAGAAACCCTGTCTTGAAAAACAAAACAATACTCACTAGGGTCTATTCCCCAGCTGTGGGTTTGACTGGGCCAGCTAGTATCTAGCATGCATTTTCTTCTCTCCAGCAGGCTTCAATTTAACCCAACAGTGGTTGTTTACCTTCAGAACAGCTGTGCTGCTGTTGTTCTGGTGACCCCATCTTACCTGGGAAATTAGCACTGTAGTTTGTGGGATTCACAGCAAAGTAAGAATATTGAGGCCTTATCAAGTAGCTTACACAGTACCTTCAGGTATTAAGTATTTCAGGTAGGCAGTAGTGAAGAAGGAAGCTTCAGCTTACCCTCAGCTGACTTTCTTGCAACTACTCTCCTCCTTAGCCAGAGAACACAGACTTACAGCTGTTCAGGATATTTAGTCTTAACCAGGACATCTGTGCCACTCCCTTTAAAACCTGGGGGACACCATGGAAGAGTGGAAAGAATGCAGGAGCTGGAAGAGAGGGACAAGCGGTGGGAAATACTTTTTTTATTTTTTTTTATTTTTTGTTTTTTTTTGAGACAGAGTTTCACTGTGTAGTCCTGGTTGCCTTAGAACTCTATAAACCAGGCTGGCCTCGAACCCAAGAGATCCACCTGCCTCTGCTTCCCCAGTACTGAGATTAACTAAGACAATTCCAAGAGTCATGCCCACAGGCAAACCCAACCTACACAACCCCCAAACCATAACTGAAACTCTGTTCTCAGTTAATGTAGGTTGTATCAAGTTGGCACAGAAAGCTAACCTTCACAAACATGATTCCTAAATTGACCTGGGATTACCTTCCCACTATTGATTCACTAACAGGTAAAAAGAAGAGAAGGACTACTGCACAGTTGACCATGTACTTGCATATTAATTATCTTGAACTCTGCAGCCTCTAACACTCTTTCTAAAAGGCCTTGTCTGTATTTCATCTAGACCACTTGTGCTGATTTTTTTTTCTGTCAACTTGACACAAGCTAGGGTCATCTAGGATGAAGAAACCTAAATTGAGAATAAAAATGCTTCTATCATGTGTACGCAGAAAAATCTGTATTTTCTTGAGTTTATCACAGCAATACCTTATGCCTGGTACAATTTCTGCAGAAATTAGCTTTCTGTTGCTAGGGATGCTGTGATAAAACATATATACACACAAAAATGAATAAATGATTGATTTAAAATTATTTTGTACATGATATATATGAGCAATAATAGACATTACTTGCAATGGCTGAAGCACTGGGGCTTGAATAATTTATAGAAACACATCTAAGACAGACCATGATCATAGAGAATGAAAAAAAACGCCAAAAAGTCTTATAATGGAAAACTATACATAAATGATGAAAAAAATCAAAGAAAACAAAACATGCATATATATTTAAATCTAAACATATCGATTATGTTATAGGTAAACTACTCCAATAAAAATAATTTTCTTGGGCTGGAGAGATAGATGGCTCAGCGGTTAAGAGCACTGTCTGCTCTTCCAGAAGTCCTGAGTTTAAGTCCCAGCAACCACATGGTGGCTCACAACCATCCGTAATGAGATCTGATGCCCTCTTCTGGTGTGTCGGAAGACAGCTACAGTGTATTTACATATAATACATAAATAAATAAATAAATAAACAAACAAACAAACAAATACATCTTTAAAAAATTTTTTTTCTTGCACTAACGGTTTCCATCTACACCTGGAACTCAAGCGCTCCATACCCAAATCCTGCCTGAGAGAGCTGGTCCCTAGGAGTGTTAATACCACCACTTCTACTCCAAGGAACCCACCTGGAAACCTCAGGACACAGGAACTGAGGAGCAGCCTGGGACAGGATCCTTCCGGTTTCCTTCTGTGTCCCGGACCTGACCCTGTGCCACAGCTATCGACACCCAAATTCCTCCCAGAGAGATCTGTTCTCCTAGAAGTACTGACACACAGTCTTGCAGGAGGGGTAAGCCAGAGTCAGAGACAGCAAGATCAGCTAACACCAGGAAACCAGATGGCGAGAGGCAAGTGCAAGAACACAAGCAACAGAATCCAAGAATACTTGGCATCATCAGAACCCAGTTCTCCCACCACAGCAAGTCCTGGATATCCCATCACACCGGAAAAACAAGACTCTGATTTAATCACAACTCATGATGATAGAGACTTTAAGAAGGACATAAATAACTCCCTTAAAGAAATACAGAAGAACACAGGTAAACAGCTTGAAGCATTTAAAGAGGAAACACAAAAATCCCTTAAAGAACTATAGGAAAACACAACCAAACAGGTGAAGGAATTGAACAAAACCATTCAGGATCTAAAAATGGAAATAGAAACAATAAAGAAATCACAAAGGGAGACAAGCCTGGAGATAGAAAACCGAGGAAAGAGATCAGGAGTCATAGATGCAAACATTACCAACAGAATACAAGAGATAGAAGAGAGAATCTCAAGGGCTGAAGATACCATAGAAAACATTGACACAACAGTCAAAGAAAATGCAAAAAGCTGCTAACCCAAAACATCTAGGAAATCCAGGACACACTGGGAAGATAAAACCTAAGAATAAGAGGTATAGAAGAGAATGAAGTTCCCAACTTAAAGGGCCAGTAAATATCTTAAACAAAATCATAGAAGAAAACTTCCTTAACCTAAAGAAAGAGATGCCCACGAACATACAAGAAGCCTAAAGAACTCCAAATAGACTGGACCAGAAAAGAAACCTCTCGTCACATAATAATCAAAAACACTAAATGCACAAAACAAAGAAAGAATATTAAAAGCAGTAAGGGGAAAAGGTCAAGTAACATATAAAGGCAGACCTATCAGAATTACACCAGACATCTCACCAAAGACTATAAAAGCCAGAAGATCCTGTGCAGATGTCATACAGACACTAAGAGAACACAGATGCCAGCCCAGGCTGCTATACCCAGAAAACTCTTCAATTTACATAGACAGAGACACCAAGATATTCCATGACAAAACCAAATTTACACAATAATTTTCCACAAATACTGCCCTACAAAGGATAACAGAAAACTCCAACACAAGGAGGGAAACTACACCCTAGAAAAAGCAAGAAAGTAATCTTCTTTCAACAAACCCAAAAGAGGATAGCCACACAAACATAATTCTACCTCTAATAACAAAAATAACTGGAAACAACAATCACTATTCCTTAATATCTCTTAACATCAATGAACTCAATTCCCCAATAAAAAGACATAGACTTAACAGACTGGAGACTCCAAGGAATCAAATAACCTTACCAAAAAATGGGGAACAGAGCTAAACAGAGAATTTTCAACTGAGGAAACTCAGAATGGCCAAAAAGCACCTAATGACATGTTCAAAATCCTCAGTCATCAGGGAAATGTAAATCAAAATGACCCTGAGATTCCATCTCACACCAGTCAGAATGGCTAAAACAAAAACTCAGGTGACAGCAGATGCTGGAGAGGATGTGGAGAAAGAGGAACACTCCTCCATTGCTGGTGGCACTGCAAGCTGGTACAACCACTCTGGAAATCAGTTTGGCTGTTCCTCAGAAAATTGGACATAGTACTACCTGAGGACTCAGCTATGCCACTCCTGGGCATATATCCAGAAGATGCTCCAAAATGTAATAAGGACACATGCTCTACTACGTTCATAGCAACCATATTTATAATAGCCAGAAGCTGGAAAGAACCCAGATGTTCCTCAACAGAGGATACAAAAAATGTGGTACATTTGCACAGTGGAGTACTACTCAGCTATTAAAAACAATGACTTCATGAAATTCGCAGGCAAATGGATAGATCTAGAAAATATTATACTGAGTGAGTTAACTCAGTCACAAAAGAACATACATGGTATGTATTCACTGGTAAGTGGATATTAGGCAAAGAGTGTTGAATACCCACAATACAACTCATAGACCACATGAAGCTCAAGAGGAAGGAAGACTAAAGAGTGGATGCTTCAGTCTTACTTAGAAGGGGGAACAATATAATCAAGGGAAGTAGAGGGTGGGAGGAATGTGGGCAGCAGAGAGGAGGGGGAGGAGAAAAGGGGGCAGAATTAGGTATGGGAGGAGATGGAGGACATGTACAAAGGGGTCAGGAAATTGAACAGAGGTGTGTGGCAATGGGGGATGGGGAACTGGGGAAACAACCACAAAGTCCTAGATGCCAGGAAAGCAAGAGTTTCCAGGACCTCACAGGAATGACATTAGCCAGAATACCCCACAAAGGGAGGGAGAACCTGTTGAGACTATATCCAGAGGCTAGGCATGGCTCACCGGTTGAGGGATGGGGCCACCCACCCATCTCCAAACTTTTAATCCAGAATTATTCCTGTCTAAAGGAAATACAGGGACAAAGAGTGGAACAGAGACTGCTCCACCTGGGGATCCATCCCATATATATACACCAAATCCAGACACTATTGCTGATGCCAAGAAGTGCTTGCTCACAGGAGCCTGATAGAGCTGCCCGGAGAGGCTCTGTCAGAGCCTGACCAGTTCAGATGTGGATGCTCGCAGCCAACCATTGAACTGAGTACAGGGATCCCAATGGGGGAGTCAGGGGAAGGACTGAAGGAGCTGAAGGGGCCTTATCTGGCATCAATGGGAGGGAAGGCCCTTGGTCCCGTGAAGGCTTGATGTCCCAGTGTAGAGGAGTGCTAGGGCGGTGAGGCAGGAGTGGGTGGGTGGGGAAGCACCCTCATAGGGGAGGATGGGATGGGGGTCTGCAGAGGGGAACCGGGGGAAAAGGATAACATTTGAAAAGTAAACAAATAAAATACCCAATTAAAAAAACAAAACAAAAAATAATTTTCTTGAAAATATTAATGTTTTAAAATTAAGCTTCTTAGTATTTTATATAAAGAAAAGTATATATACTTATATATCTACAGATATAGACAATTCAAAGAAATGAAACAAGCAGGGCAGTGGTGGCACAGGTCTCTAATCCCAGCTCTTGGGAGGCAGGGGCAGGTGAATCTTCAAGTTCAAGACCAGCCTGATCTACAAAGCAAGTTTCAGAACAGCCAGGGCTATACAGAGAAATCCTGTCTCAAAATACAAAAAACAAAATAAAAAAACAAAAACAAACAACCCCCACCCCAAAAAATGAAAAAAATGAAACTAAACTTTTTTAGTTTAAGATAGCAAAATTGCCAGAAATGTTCTTAGAATTCCCAGCATGTTTCCTGTTCCTGTGACATTTTAACTTCTTTCTCTACCTATTCTAGTAATATGTAAGCTGAACACTGAGCTTTTGTTGAGATATTTAACAAATGTTGGTTTTTTAAAAAAAAGATTTATTTACTATTATATCTAAGTACACTGTCGCTGTCTTCAGACACACCAGAAGGTGGCCTTGGAGGCCCATTACAGATGGTTGTGAGCCACCATGTGGTTGCTGGGATTTGAACTCAGGACCTTCAGAAGAGCAGTCAGTGCTCTTAACCACTGAACCATCTCTCTAGCCCCCGAATGTTGGTATTTTAAAGAAAATATTGTTTGATTTTCCATATGTTATGATGTGAACTGTGCCTCTCTTTACTATCATTCATATGTTGAAATCTTAACTCTCAAAGTGACTGGCATTTAGAGATAAGGCCCTTAAGGAGGTCAAATAAGATCACGAGGTAGAGTCCTAATCCAACAGAACAGGTGTATATACAAAAGGCTGAGAAACCCAGGATGAACACACACAGAAGGACACGTGTGGACAAGTCAGAGGATCAACTGTAGCCGTTAGCTGGCTCTCTCCTGTACCATGTGGGTCCTGTGCCTCAAACCCAGGTTGGTAGTCTGGGTGCTAAGTGCAGCTCTAGTCCAACTCACTGTCCCTTAGAATGACTAAATACATTGTTGGCTTGCTATGTTTGTTGTTCTTTCAGATGCTCTATAGTCCAAGTTGTCCTGGAACTGATGGCAACTCTCCTGCCTCAACACCTCCATTTTTGTTTGAGACTTGGTCTTGTGGTATAGCCTTGGCTGGCTTTGAGATCACTTTATAGCCCAAGATAGCTGAACTCATGGCAGTCCTCCCGCCGAAGGCTCACCAGTGCTGGGATTACAGATGTATGCTACCATACCTGGCCAGGGTTGCTACTTCTGAGTGAGATTTGATCTCATCCCAAGGACAACTAGAGGCATTAGAGGTGATTGCTAGAGATACTACATGGAGGATCTGGAAGAGAAATTCAGTGGATTACTGTTATATATGCTTTTACCAATATTAGTTTCCTAAGTGAGAAACAAATCCCTAAGTAAAAAACAAATCCCGGGTTACTGTTTATTAGGCACTGATGGGAACTTCTTGATCGCAGGATACTAAATTGCTTGTTATATACTAGATGCTTTTGACCTACTAAATCTAAAGTTGGAAACCCTAACCAGCATTCCATTGGAAAACCAAGTTCACCTGGTAACTAAATTCCACACACAAGTGGTTTCAGAACAGGCCTGCAAGCTTTCACTCACATTCCTAGCCAGGGATGGCCTCAGACACACTGCTGAAATCAAATTCTTCCAGACAAAACTTTAGAAAGTGAAAACCATTTATGAAAGGAAATAGTCTAGGATATAAGCCTAGATTGACTCATGGCTAGAGACAAATCAGTTATCAAGAATATGAAAACAGCAAGATTGGAAGACTAGAAAGAAACAAGGATTCTGGGAGAAACAGGATAAGCTTATAAGATTCTATTACATACAACACATTCTTGTTGCAAGACATAGAGAAATCAAGCTGGAACTGACCTGAAAATTTTCTCCCGGCAGGCTAGATTTCAGTGCTTGACAGTGCTCTGCCAGCCACGGAGAGAGAAAACCCATCCATGATATTACCTCACTGCAAACACTGCATGTCTTAGGGTTTCTATTCCTGCACAAAACATCATGACCAAGAAGCAAGTTGGGGAGGAAAGGGTTTATTCAGCTTACACTTCCACACTGCTGTTCATCCCCAATGGAAGTCAGGACTGGAACTCAAGCAGGTCAGGAAGCAGGAGCTGATGCAGAGGCCATGGAGGGATGTCTGACTGCGATAGTCTGAATGAGAATGGCTCCTCTAGGCTCAGATACTTGAATGCTTGTCCCAGGTTGGTGGGACTGTTAGGGAAGAATCAGGAGGTATGGCCTTGCTGTAGGTAGTGTGGCCGGGGGTGGGCTTTTTTGAGGTTTTAAAAGCCCACACCATTCCAAGTTAGCTCTCTCTGCCTTGTGGTTGTGTCTTAAGATGTGAACTCTCTGATATTGCTTCAGCACCATGCCTGCCTGCCTGCCTGCCTGCCTGCAGCCATACTCTTTAACTTGATAGTTATGGACATTAACTCTGAAACTGTAAGTAAGCCTCCAATAAACCCTCCTCTATATTGCCTTGTTTATGATATCTTAGCACAGCAACAGACAACTAGGTCACCACACACTAGGCAAGATGTGTCTACTAGGATGCTAATGACACAAAGGTCATGGGGGTGTCTCGTTTACATGTTCTCCTGCTGGGAAGAGACACCATGACCACCGCAGGGCATGTGGGAAGCACGGTGCCGGAGAGGTAGCTGAGAGTTCAACATCTGGATCCACAGGCAGCAGGAAGAGAGAGACCTTGGGCCCAGCTTGGGTATTTGAAACCTCCGAGTCCAGTCCCATTAGGATAATTCCTCCGCGAGGCCACACCTCCTAACGGCTCTCAAGTAGTGGCACTTTGTGATGACAAAGCAGTCATATATATATTGGCCTCTAGGGGCCCATCCTCATTCAAACCACCACAAGGGGTAAAAAATATTTTTGGGTTGGATTTGAACCTGCTCCACAGGAGAATTCATGCCTAGCACTGTAATTCGGCTTAAAAAACACAGGCCCTAGAGGAGAGCCCACTACTGTTGCCATGCTAAATGAACACATGAAATCAGGAGGTATGGCCTTGCTGTAGTGTCGCTGGGGTGTGTCCACGTTTACGCACATAGGTCAGTGCTGTCCTCAACCATGGCCAGAGATGTGTCTCTGCAGGGGCCAGCAGTGAATGCAGAGACTTACAACTGGTCAAAGCACTGAGAACAGTCCTAAACGGGACATCTATTATAACCTATATATATTATAACCTATAACTCCCTAGGCTCTGGGAACATTCCAGAAGAGAGCGCAGAAAGACTGAATATGTTGGAAGATGATGATGAGTGCTATGAAATGATATCTTTTAGACATGATGTTGTCATTGTCCTCATCAAAGCCCCAATTATGTATACAAGAGCAAGCCAACAAAGTATGTCAACATTCCTACAGGCAGCTTAGGAAAAAGATGATGCGAAGGGGGGGCGTGTCTGGGGGCAGCGTTGTACTGGCTGCTTTTGTGTCAACTTGACACAGGCTGGAGTTATCACAGAGAAAGGAGCTTCAGGAGAAGAAATGCCTCCATGAGATCCAGCTGTGGGGCATTTTCTCAATTAGTGATCAAGGAGGGAGGGCCCCTTGTGGGTGGTGCCATCCCTGGGCTGGTAGTCCTGGGTTCTATAAGAGAGCAGGCTGGGCAAGCCAGGGGAATCAAGCCAGTAAGAAACATCCCTCCATGGCCTCTGCATCAGCTCCTGCTTCCTGACCTGCTTGAGTTCCTGTCCTGACTTCCTTCAGTGATGAACAGCAGTGTGGAAGTGTAAGCTGAATAAACCCCTTCCTCCCCAACTTGCTTCTTGGTCATGATGTTTGTGCAGGAATAGAAACCCTAAGACAGGTGTCAAGGATGAATGCGATCAAAATGCATTGTTTACATGTATGAAATTGTCAAAGAATAAAAGATAATCCGTTTTTAAAAAGAAGAGGCACCAGGCTGGGCAGTGGTGGTGCACGCTTTTAATCCCAGCATGTGGGAGGCAGAGGCAGGCTGATTTCTGAGTTCGAGACCAGCCTGGTCTACAAAGTGAGTTCCAGGACAGCCACGGCTACTCAGAGAAACCCTGAAGGGAAAAAAAAAAAAAAAAAAAAAAAAAAAAAAGAAGAAGAGGCAACTGAATAAATACCCAGATTACTAAAACTCAAAACAAAACCGTAAGACTTTGCTTGGAGCACTACAAATATGATATCGCTTAACAGAGAGTAGACAGTGACTAATACTGGTATCACCCACGAAACCCGAAATGCACCGAGGCTCACCTGACAGAAAGTGAGGGTCTTGAGATTCGTAACTGACTTGGATCTCCATAGGGTACCACTGGACACCTCAGCAAGCAACTGGAGAATTACCATTTCTTCTGTAGGATGCTCTTGTCCACATAATGGTCGGAAGTCAGCAGGCAACTTGGCAGCCCTGAGCTCAGATGAGAACCATTGAACTGAGGAGAGATGCCATTTCTGAGACTAGCGGTTCTAGATAAGAAAACCGTAAAGGAGACAAATATATGTAACTTCCATGTGCACTTCCTCCCAGTGACAGCTCCCCTGCCGATCACCTAGGAGGTGACATTAACCGTCTGTGACACAATTCCTCTTACAAGGGAAGAGATGTTCAAACCAAGACTGGAAATGAACTAGTAGAGGCGAAACTGTAACGATAATCCGGGGGGGGGAATGCTCATATTTGCTTTAGAAATTATGATTATGTTATTCTCTCTCTTTGCTTCGATTCTAACACTCACAAGCCAGGTACTTCCAGCTCTGCAGGCTGACTAGCGTGGGCTCACCCACTCCGTCATCCCACGGGCTCCAACATTTCGGACGTTCATGCAGCTGAGTGGAAGGCCCAGCGAGCACGGACTCGCTGTCCACAGAACCCTAGGCCAAGAACCCACCTGCTCCCCATACCCAAGAAGCCTCCCGGACTCTCTGGAGCTGAAGAAACTACTGGTCAAATGCCGCCACCCACAATTCCGCCAACTTCCGTTCGGATGCCTGGCGACCTCGCTTGGCCGCTCTAGGAATGTAGGAGGACCACAGCTCTATGGTGCACCCTCACAAGTGTGGGCTCGGTGAATCAGCAACCTGAAGTTTCCTAAAGCGACTCCCAGCTTCAGCATAGGGGACCCGCTTGACTCAAAGCTCATGCTTTGCTGTCGTTCTTGAGATGTCAAAACCCATCATCTGGAAAAACTTACTAGGGCCAGTTACTGACTCTTTGTGACCCGTTACTTCTCTCTTTCAGTTTCTCTTTACACTCTTTCCCAAAACTTAATCCCTTTCCTAAGTGAACTGTCTAAGCTTATTCCTATTTTTTTCCTCCCTCCCTCTCCCTTCTTCCCGGTCATCCATCCACCATCCATCCCACCAGGGGACTAAACATGCTAATTAAACTTTCTACCCCAACTATCTTTGACATACAACCTCCCGCATCCCACTAGTCTTAGTTACGGTTTCTATGGCTGAAAAGAAACGAAACACCAAGACCAGAAAGCAAGTTGGGGAGGAAAGGGTTCGTCTTACACTACCACTTCGCTGTTCATTATCCAAGGACGTCAGGCCAGGAACTCAAGCAGGACAGGAACCCGAGGCTGACGCAGCTGCCAAGGAGGGTACACTACTGGCTTGCTTACTCAGCTTTCTGTAGGCTCCTGACCCGCGACTAGTCCAGGGATAGTACCTCCCACAATGGGCTGGGCCCTCCCTGGGCCCTCCCCCATAACAGCCAGATCTTATGCAGGCATTTTCTCACTAAGGTTCCCTCCATTCAGATAACTTTAGCTGTGTCAAGTTGACACAAACCAGCGACTACACCACCACCTCACTAAGCCAAGGCTCAGGTCCTGCATTTTCAGTCCTTCTGCCTGAGTCTCCGGAGTTGCTGGGATTACAGGCAGGTGTCACTAGATCTGGTTTATTTCTTATTCTGACACCATTCTTGAAAATTACAGTATTTATTTAATGTGTGCGTGTCTTTGCACATGCCATAACATGGTATGGAGGTCAGAGGCAAGACTGCATTGTAGTCCTTTGTCTTCCTCCATTTTGTTGAGTCTCAGGAAACAGATTCAGGCCATTAACGTGGCATCACGTTCTTTTATCCACTGAGCCATCTTGCAGTCCTTCGTGTGGTGGGTTTTTTGGATGTTGTTTGTGGCGGTGGTTGGTTGTGTTGTTGGTTTTTTGTGACCAGATCTAGCTGTATAGCTCTGACTGACCTGGAACTTACTCTGCAACCTAGGCTGGCTTCGAACTCCTGGCAATCTTCCTGCCACAGGTCCCAAGTGATGAGTAGGTGTGCACTATTACAACCCCCTGTGTTGTGGTCATGAAATTATGTTCTTCACTTGTATAGCACCATTGTTCAACCAGAGAAGCACAGTAGTAGCTGTATGGATGTGTTGTACATGTTTACACATGGAGATCTGCTTCTAGGACCGGGTCAGGGGGTCTTGTAGAGCTCCTGTCAGTGAGTGTCGTGCTGGACCTTGACAAGACAGAGAGGAAGACAGAAATACAGAGGAGCAAAGCAGTCAGGCAGGAGCCACAAGTGTAGGTTGAACCACACAATCACACAATGAAACCTCAGGTTAACAGTATTATTGCTTTTTGTTTGTTTGATTGTTTTGAGACAGGGTCTCTATTATGAAGCTCTGGCTTTTCTGGAACACGTTTTGTAAACCAGGCAGGCCTGTAAACCAGGGTCTCTCATAGAGATCCATCTGTCTCTGCCTCCTAAATTCTGAGATTAGCGGTATATATGTGCCTCACTAACAATAGAGTTTTTTTTAGGACTATGTGAATTTATTCATCCAACAAGTATTCCTATATTAGACACTGCACCACAACATACATGCTGGATTTAGGATGGTCCTCACAATCCTGAGCGTGAGCCCTTTCAGCCTGGAGATTTGTGGGGAAGTAAGGAGAATCTAAGTCATGACTACAAATCGATGCCGTGGTCAAAGCTCAGGGAAGAACAGAGAAAACAACAAGAACATTATCCTTTGTGTTGTTTGTAGTCATGGTTTGAAGAAAAATAAGTAATGCATAAAACTGAGCAGACTTGATTGTATTTACTTCACAATCTGAGTCCTCGAAAGAACATGAGTGTTGGTTCCTGAAAGGCATTTCAGAACCATTTTAATTTAGTTATGTATTTTATCAGGCTCAATACCAGTATTTTGATTTAATCCTTTTCTGACAGTCAGGAAAACTCTCTCTCTCAAAACAATGATCTTTGTAAAGTTGAGAAAGGATCGCCAACAGAGGGTCCTTTATGGCCAGATCAATTTGAGAGAAAAGTACACATGTATTTTAAGTCATTTGAACACACCTTGAAAACCTAATAGTCTCTTTCACGCACTGACTTGATTTAACTCTCAAGATCTGGCTCACTGTACTCTTACATTGCAATTGTATCATTTGTTCAGTCACAGACACCTCCAAAAGGGCACATGCAGCCATAGAAAAAGCAGTCCTTTGGGTTTCCTAGAGGGGCACAGTTGTTCCCACTTCCGGCTCGCGAGCACCGTACCTTTCGGGCTCTCAGGGCTGTGCAGCTCATCTGCGGCGCGAGGTGAGTGAGAGGGTGTAGCCATTGGCCTTCGATGCCCTCCAGGCCCCTCTGGTGGGGCGCAGTCCTTCCGTACACCCTCCCCTCTACCCCTCGCTCGGGGTCCGCTTGGGCAGAGCCTGGAGCTGTGTCTAGGCCACTTGGGTGGTTCTCGGGTCGCTTAGCCCTCTATGGATGCCTCGGCTCGCCCGGCTCGCGTCTTCCTGAGACTCTTCTGCACTTAGCGGATTCCTCTTCCACTTAGCCGCGCCTCCTGTGTGCTGGTGCTGGCAGGCTCCTTGCTGTGGACAAAGCCGGTTCCAGGGCCAGCTCTCACCATGGTCTTGGCTTTTCCTTTATTTGACACTTTGAAAGCATCAAGTTATCTGTAGTTTTTAAAATGTATTAGTGTTTTAAAATCTGAGACACAATATCACTGATTTTTTTTCGAGACAGGGTTTCTCTGTGTAGCCCTGGCTGTCCTGGAACTCACTCTGTAGACCAGGCTGGCCTCGAACTCAGAAATCTGCTTGCCTCTGCCTCCCAAGTGCTGTGATTACAGGTGTGCGCCACCACTGCCCAGCTACAGTATCCCTGATTATCCAGGATGGCCCAGAGCTCGCTTTTGCCCAGGCTGACCTTGAGTTTGGAGAACTTCTGCCTCAGCCTCTCAAGTAGCTAGACCAGTCCGTCCTGCGCCCTGAGGTCTGGCTTTTTGTAATTTGTATTCACAGTTTAATACATACCTCTCCCTGCTGTTCCGGTCAGTAACGGCTGGGGCAATGTTTTGTTTTGTTTTGTTTTTGGATTTTTTGGTTTTTCTGAGACAGGGTTTCTCTGTATAGCCCTGGTTGTCCTGGAACTCACTCTGTAGACCAGGCTGGCCTCAAACTCAGAAATCCGCCTGCCTCTGCCTCCCAAGTGCTGGGATTACAGGCATGCACCACCACTGCCCAGCTCGGGGCAATGTCTTGATAACTGCCCAGCCCTTCATGCCTGTATGCACTACATATTATCAATTTTGTAACAAGCGAGGTCCTCCTCTAAGGAGCACTTTGAACTTGTGAGTGAAGCAGATGTGAGCCGGCATTTCGGCAGAGGAGTCATCTGAGATTGTGGCCCCTGGAGTCGGAGCCATAATTTCAGCACTCAGGTGGTGGAGGCAGGAGGATCAACTCGTTAAAGACCAGCTCAAGTATGAGCTCTTGGCTCAAAACAAAACAAAACAAAACACCAAACCAACAACAAAACCCACAGCCCAGCCGACTCCACAAGCCACACAAGATGGGACAACTTGCATATATTGAAACAGTGGGAATTTATGCTATAGCGTGTTGTGAAGGCGAGCTTGGCAATGCTAGGATCTACTATAAAGGTGCAGTGTATTGTTACTTATTAAATGATCAAGCAGTGACATTACATTTCAGTGCAGATACATTAATAATAACAGCCTTCCTCAGCCAGTAGAGGGTTGGTTACCCAGACGTGCCCGGAGGTTTCCTCTTGGTCGGGTGGATGGCTGGTTAGGGGTCAGGGCTCCACCTCCCAGAGGTGGGGGCCTGCTTGCTCCCAGGCTCAGTGCCTCCCACTCCACTCCCTTTCACCATTTGCTGGCTGACACCTAAATGCAGCTTTTCTGGTCAGAGTCAGTCACTTCCTACCCTTGCAGACAAGTTTGCTTCCTCAGACTTGTACCCTGAGAAGCGTGAGTGCCTCTGAAACACTGGAGTGGCTCTGCAGTCTTCTGTGAGGACAGCAGTCGGCGCTGGGCTCGCATCAGTGACTGTTCTGTTGGTACATTTCCCACAGCGATGCCTATTCTGTAGCCCACCTCTTGAAGAGTGGGATTTGCTTCTTACCTTGACTGTCTTTCTGGGACAGTTTTGACATGTGTTTCTAAAAGGAAATGATTTGGGTTGGGAAGGGAGTTTGCTCCTGCAGTTCTCGTGCCTTGATAGGAAAGCCTCAGAGTCAGAGGGCAGAAAGCGCAAGGGGAAATGGGAAGAATCTTCCCGCGGTTGCTCTAAGAAGGATCAGGTGAAGCACTCTGGGAGATGAGGATTTCCCTGATTGTTTGGTGCTGACCTTGAAGAGAATAGTATAGGAAATTGATGGTCTTAAGGGTGAGAGCCTCACCGAAAACTTGGGAGGATGGGATTCTGGGTCTGCAGGTTTCCAGGGAAGGGAAGGTCCACACTGAATTGCTGACTACTGTGGGAACTGGCGAGTCCTGTGACTGTGTGTGTGTGTGTCTGTGTGTGTGTCTGTGTGTGTGTGTGTGTGTGAAAGCGTCAACATAGAAAGATGTCTGAACATACTGTGCATCACTAGCTACTGTAGTTATGGTATTAGCTCTTCCCAGGGGAGGGAATGGAATTCCAGAATCTCACCATGATCACCTGACTGACTGACTAGGATTGTCTGACTTGAACGCTAGTGCATTTTTTGGGGAGCTACATCACTACTTGTAACCTGCTAACTGCTGTGGGATTGTTTCTCAGTTTGTATTGGGTACCTGACAGTGTTGACTAGTGCATCTTTGAAATTATTTTTTGATTATGACACATATAAATATATATGTATATAGGTGTGTATTATATGCACACAGATGTATATACACATATGCACATATATATGTTCAGTATTATAATCCTGTATATAATGTACAGTGTCATGTGATTCATTGGGTTGAGTGATAGAAAGACAGTAGTGAGCCAAAACAATGTAGACTGTGTAGTCATAGACAAGTCCAGAAGTCCCATTAAGGTGCGTGAATTAATTTATGTATTTTATTTATGTGTGAGCCTGTGTGAGCTTATGTGGATCGTGTGCATGGGACTCCTTGGAACTAACAGATGGCTGTAAGCCCCTGTGTGGGTGCTCGGAACTGAGCCTGGGTTCTCTGTAAGATCCCTAAGTGTGCTTAACCCCTGAACCATCTCGCTTCACCTTCCCCACACCAGTTCACCGTGTTTCTTGACAAAAAGTCAAGTGCTTTGAGAGAAATGCAGTTCCCTTTACCCTTGTCGTTTGCGCTTTCTTGACTAAGTCAGGGTTCTCAGCCATTGACATCTCAGGATCATCTGTAGACCGTGCTACAGATGTAGTTACTGGGATCTGACTTAGGAGCGTCTGATTAAGCTAGAACACAGCCCAAGTGAATGAGATGAGTACATTAAAGAAGCTTCACCCTAAAAGGTTTGTGTTTCTAAAGAAATAGCCGGAGGCACGTGAAGGGCACATATATAGCATTCTAATCAATAACATGCCCAGCTGACAGCCGGAATCAATTGCTAGCTAGTGAGCACTGCACTGTGGAAATCTAGCCTGGCCCATATATTTTAGACACACTCACTCTCTCTCTCTCTCTCTCTCTCTCTCTCTCTCTCTCTCTCTTTCTCTCTCTTTTAAGATTCATTTATGTACATGTACTGTGTACTGAATGTTCCGCAGTGCCCTTAGAGGCCAGAAGGGGGCACTGGGTCCTCTGGAACTCAAGTTACTGTCTGCTGTTGGCTGCTGTGTATGTGCTGGACTCTGTCCCAGATTCTTGCAAGAGCAGCCAGTGCTCTGAACTCCTGAACCTCCCAATAACAGTCTTGATAGTACATTACAATCACATTAGGTATCAAAAGTCAAAACCAACAGCTAACCCTGATCAGTAAACACACTGTGAACAAAAGTTGGTCAGAGGAAAGCCAAGTGGTAAGTTGTGTGGTTTGACACACAGGAGACTTTTAGATGATGGCTGGAAGAGGAATGTAGACTCTAGAGAGAAGAAATAAAACCAGTAGGGCTTAATTTAAATAGAAGGAAGGGGTTAGAGAGAACTGTTAGATGTATTGGTTACTGGCTACACAGATGGCTATTCTGTCGACCACAGGTTCAAACTGAAAAGGTTCATGAGGTGGTTTTCCTATGCAGCATTTGAAGTTCTTTTAAGCTATTCAAGAAACTCATGGTGAGATTGAGCAGCTGGGGGTAACGAGGTCTGGAGGTGGGCATTCTAGACTAGGTGATGGGTATTAACTGGAAGTGAGGGAGACATGGAGAGGGACTGTAAGGGGAAATGCTTAGGACTAACTTTATGGGTGCACTGGGAAGGATTGGAGGAACAGAAACAAAAACTTATTGGTATAAACTTCTCAGTCACACATGCCTGAAGAACATGCTCTTGAGGCATAGTATTTATAATAAAAATTGAGTAAGGGCCGGTGAGGCAGCTCAGGTTTATGCTGACTGCTCTTGGCAGAGGACCTCAGTTCGGTTTCCAGCATCCATGCTGACTGGCTCACAACCACCCGTAACTCAAGCTCCAGGCAATCCAATGGCCTTTTCTAGCCTCAGTTGGTCCTGCATACATGAGCACAACCCATACATCAACACACACCTACGTATAATTAAAAATAAAATTTTAAAAATGAGTAATATCACAAATGCTGGGATTGAAAGGCTAGAGATGTAACAGAATTCTGATCACTAAGTGAAGAACACACATCGGTGTGCAATCCTGGCAGACACTGTTCGCCATAGACATCTGGAAAGACCATAAATGTCTAACAGCATGGCACACATCATTTCTTTGTTTTCCTCTTTGTTTATATTTTATTTGATGTGTGTGTATGTGCCTGTGTGTGTGTGGGCGCGCGTGCATGCACATGTAGATCAGAGGAACACATTCAGAGATTCTCCTTTTATCCTTGCGTTTCAGGTTTCAACCTCAGGTCAGAAGGTTTGGTGGCAAATGTGTACTGTCCCATCCTGTCCTTCCACATAGTCCACAACCCCCAGATAGGTATCACTATGTAGCCCTGAAGTTTCTTAAATACTGACTTACTTAGTAAGAAAAAAAAGAAATTATTATTTTATTCTACAATTTAACAGGGTTTGGGAGGTATTTAGGAGGAAGAAGTAAGACGATTGTGATTGTCCTAGCTGCATAGCAAGACCCTGTCTCAAAACATACATATAGTGTCCATGTTGTTTATGCATGGATTTATGTTTGTCTATTTATGAAACATCTGTTAATATCTCTCAAAGCACAGAGGAAATGCTACATTATAGGTATCTCAGACCTAACTTTATTAATGAGTAGTTCAGATAATTGCACAATCAACTTCTAGTCATTAGAGTTACCCAGAAAACTGAATTCATCGTTCTTTCATTAGAGACAGGGTCTCAGTGTATAGGTAAGAACTCACTGTGTAACCTGAGCTGCCTGGAATTCACAGTCTTTCTTCAACCTAGTAAATGTTGGAGTATAGGCTTGAAACACTATTTTTGTCTTCCAAACCCTTCAAGTAGGACTCAAAGACATGCTCAGTTTCTGTATCTTTGTCTTCTATCATTCAAGCTATGATGGCCTCACACCTGAATGGCTGTAGCCCATCCCTTCTGCACACGACTCTGCATGGGACTCAGACCTTCCAGCCATGCTTGTGGCCTTGGGGCTCCCCCTCTCACCGTGGATGGCTTGGCTGTTCTACTATAGGTGTATTTTCTCTTACTGTACATTAGTGTTCCAGAGTCTGGCACAGACTTTTAAACCTGGGTACATAGACATACCTGGGACATTTACTAAAGCCATATTCCTGGGGACTCCGACTGAACCTGTCTTAGGGCCCATCTTCCATGGCTGACAATTGAGTTATAACTGGAAGTGACAGCCATTCCTCTGCTATTCCTAAACTCCCATTAGTTTCTTCAGTGGGCCATGTCCTCTCACACCCATCTGTGTCACTCAGACCAGACTATTTTTTCTCTTGCAGGCAACTCTCTCTGGCTCCTTTGGCCCTCTCTGCTCTTAGTCATTGGTTCTTTCTTCGTGCTCACTGTCCTTTGATTGTCCTGGGATTCCTTTGATCTATCATACTGCTTGCCTGTTTTCCCAAACTGAACTCAGAGTCCTTTGGAAGAGAACGTAATATGAGACTTCTGCTTAGCAGTTTGTATAGTACATAGTAAATTTTAAAGTATTTGTGAAATAACGAAGGGAATCCATGACTCTGGTGCTCTGGCTTTCCTTCTTTATGCGCTCTTGGGCATTATCCACGACCCTAATCCTTATAGTCTTGCCATCATTCCTAATTTGCAAGAATGACCAAGATTGGTCTGGGCAATCCATTCTGGAATAAAACCAGCTAGTGATCAAGAGTCAGACTAGGTTAATGTCCTAACCAGTTTGGTGACTTGCGAAAATTCAAGATGCTTGGCTTTTCCATCTGTAAAACATGGGGGATATTTACTGCATAGTGGTATTGTTGAGAGACCCAATTAAGTAGCTCTTGTAAACTGTCCATAGCACGTGTTAGATTTTGAGTCTTGTCTTTTGGGATACTCGATGGCATAGTAGAGCTAAATGCTTTGCTTGCAAAGTTCAGCTCTGCTGTTTACTGGCGTGTGCCTTTGGTCAGCTTCTGATCCTCGGAAGCTCATTTGGAGAACGGACAGACACATGGTGGTTCGTATAGAGCACTGCTCTATCCTTAACGCTGTCGAATATTACTAAAGGCCACATGATTTAGGCCATATTAAAATTTCTGTCTCACATCCTGAAAACGATCTTGAATAATTTTTAGATTGTCATTTGTATGGAAGTGGCCTTTTGTCAGTTTTCTACACAGGCACTGTGATCACTGAGCTTCATTCCGTAACTCTGCAGGTGTTTTGTTTTGTTTTGTTTTGTTTTTTTAACAGTGGTATACATACCCAAGTGGCTGTCCTTCATAAACTTGTATTTACATTGCAGGTACATGCTTTCCCTGTGTAACATGAATGTGGTCCACCTCAGGGGTTCTTAGGATCCACCTCCTCTCTGACTCAGCTAGGTAGCCTTTTGGCTTATTCTGTCCAGGATGTTCAGAGACACAACAGCGTTGGCCTGTCATGCTCCAGAAGGACAAACTAGGCTCAACTTTGTGAAAGTTGAAGAAAAAAATGGCGTTTGGAAGCAGGACTTCAGTCTTCAGGGAAACCTCCAGAGCCAGGAGGTTTTCCGTCAGCAGTTCAGACAGTTTGGCTACTCCGATTTCACTGGGCCCCGGGAGGCTCTGAACCAACTGCAGACGCTTTGCCAGCAGTGGCTGAGGCCAGAGGAGAACTCCAGGGATCAGATCATAGAGCTGCTGGTGCTGGAGCAGTTCCTGACCATCTGGCCTATGGAGCTGAAGGCCTGGGTGCTTGAACACAGGCCCCGAAATGGAGAGGAGGCTGTGACCCTGCTGGAGGAGCTGGAGAGAGTTTGATGAACCCAAGCAACAGGTAGGATTCCTTTTTGCTGGTTTTGATCTCTTGTGTTCAACAGAGAAGCCAGGATAAGTAGCAATGACTCAGCTCCAGGGACTTAATCAGTGTACGTCCCTTGGGACATTAATTAGTCATTTGCCCATTAGTTCAAATCATGGGGATTTGTAGTTCAAAACAGTAGTTTTTTGTTGTTGTCTTGTTTTTGTTTTTTCTGGTCATCTGAAAGTTTTCTGCTTCTTCTGTCTTGCCCTGTTGCTGTTGGGTTTTTCTCTTCTCTGCCCTCAGTCACACTACTGATACTTGTTACTCTAGGACACAGCTCATGGTCGTCAAGAAACGAAATGCAAAGGAGTGACACTCATGGGAACGCAGGCGGCTCTGAGTAGTCCGCGGCAGTCCTTGGAGAACCACTGCAAGAGTGAACCCCAGGAGTCCCAGATTTCCCACGAGAGAGAAGAGGCCACCCTACCATTTAGGGTTGAGGATGAAGGTGAGGGTTATCGATGTGCCAAGGCTTACTTTCTTAATGACTGTCATTAAGTATTGTTGGAAAGCTGGGCAGTGGTGGCGCACGCCTGTAATCCCAGCACTCTGGGAGGCAGAGGCAGGTGGATTTCTGAGTTCAAGGCTAGCCTGGACTACAGAGTAAGTTCCAGGACAGCCAGAGCTATACAGAGAAACCCTGTCTCGAAAAAACCAAATCCAAAAAAAAAAAAAAAAAAAAAAAAAGGTATTGTTGGAAAGTCCTGCTGGCCTTAAAATAGTCATCAATTGGCTCAGCCTAGAATCTGAAATTTTAATATAATTTTAACTTGGATTAAAAATGTCTTTAATAAGATTTCCTCATGCCATATTTAATACTAATACTGTTTTTAAAAAAGATTTATTTATTTATTTATTTTATGTATATGAGTACACCGTAGCTGTCTTCAGACACACCAGAAAAGGGCATCAGATCCCATTACAGATGGTTGTGAGTCACCATGTGATTGCTGGGACTTGAACTCAGGACCTGTAGAAGAGCAGTCAGTGCTCTTAACCACTGAGCTATCTCTCCAGCCCTCTAATACCGGTTTAACAATATTTTTGTCACATTAACAAGTACATTTCTAAGAGTGATAAGAATACTGTCTGAAGCTAAAGTCTCATAATACCTTGGAAAAGGAAAAACTTAATATTAAAATCGTCAGCTTCAAGCCAGATGTGGTGGCATACACTTATAATACCAGTACTGACTTGAAAGGCTGAGAGGTAGGAGAGTTGTTACAGGCTAGACTGGACTACATGAAATAGTCTCAAAGAAGAAGAAAAGTAGCAAGGCATTGAGCACTGTGTAGTATAACTAAAAGCCAAACTCTAGAATGTACAGGGCTAAGGTAGAAAGTCCTCACAAGAACACAGATGCAAGAGGGTGCCATTTGTCTTCCCCTTCTAGGCCTGAGATCTAACCTTGTTAGAGGGTAGAGTCACAGATGGAGTAGAGATTTCTCTGAAATGCTCAGCAGGCTAGATTCGGTAGGAGCCACCGTTAGGGTGCCAAAAGCCTGCCAGGAAGTGTGACTTAACATGAAATTTGCTGGGAAGTTGTTAAGCAGGACAGTTTCTCTGAGATTTATTGGGGGTATATTGTTGGGTGTACTACATGCTCTAAGAAATTAACAGAAGTCTCTTCCACTGTCCTTCCAACTCTCCTACAACTGATAAAATGATGTGCTAGCATGATGCCAGTATTATAGATAGGACAATGGTAAATTTGAAACAAGGGGGCAATAAATTGAAAATATCATAGGTGCCAAGAATTAGATCCAAAAGGATTTTAAGTTATTGGCAACATTGATATAGACAGTTAGCCACATCAGGTGTATTAGCCTTTATATCTGATTGTGCTTCTGATTTCATTTTCACAAAGCAATCTTGTTACCTTCCCATGAAATCTATCTATAGTAAAAGAATGACTCAGTCCATTCAAGACTATGTAATTTACATTACTTATTGTTATTATAGTTATACTGCAGTTACAAGTGCTTGGTTAGTATGAATCTACCCTAAGATGTAAATCTATTCACTGTATGTTGATAGAAGTAGGAATAAGAGGACAGACGCCTGAGGCCCTGACCTTGGAAGTTCACCAAAGGAATCCTATCAGTTATCTACTGAGGTCTCTTTAGAAATACCCTCTCAACTTTCCTCCAGTTATCCACTCTGATACTGCCCTCTTAAATACCCCATGGATTAAGCAGTAGGCACATTAAAATGAATATTGAAAAATGATCTTGTATACCTTGCCTTACAGGAAACTATCTAATAGAAAATAATACTTAAATGTCTGTATTAGTTTTTCAATAAGTATAATGAGATATCTGAAGCAACTAACATAAAGAAAAAAGCGGGTTTATTAACTCATGCATTCAGAGGTTTAAGGCTCTGTTCCCTTCATTCGCTCATTTCTGGTTTGGGCTCTTTCTACAACATTATATCATGATGTTGGTTATGAGAAAATAGACAGAGTTATATAGAAGCAGGAAGTAGGAAGCAGAGACTGCAACTCTGGGATCAGTTCTTGCAAGAACTAACCAGAATCCTCTGAGAAATGCCTTAATCCTTTTTGAGGGTATTACAGTTGACCTTGGGGTCTCCTAACAGGGCTGCCCCTTAAAGGCTCCATTAGTTGACATCACTATATGGGTGACTAAGCTCTCAACAGATAGGCCTTTCCCCCCCCACCCCCCAACTCCTTAGAATATTTATTACCAACCCTCAATCTTCTCTTGAAAAAAACCTAGTCTGTCCCTCTTCCTTGAGAACAGATGCTCCAATAGGCTCCCAGTGTCTGGTCCTACGTCCTCTTCCATCTCAATGAACACATTTAATTCCTCCCTCTAAACAAATGAGCCAAATGAATGAACACTGGTGTTAGGCCAGACCATGCTGTCCAGTCACACGCTTACAGTGTAGGGCCACTCCCTCTACCTCCTTCCACATAGCTTCCCTTTCCTATGGCTGTCACTGTGCATTTGGAATCCATAAGTCTCATTCTCAGCTTTCTATACTCCTTCGCCTTCATGTGCATACCATGCCCTAGAGGAATGGATTCACCTCTTTTTCTTTTTTAATTGAGTAGCGTCTTTATTTACATTGCCAATGGTAAAACCTTTCCCGAAATCTCCCCTCCCCTAACACCCCCAACACCTCCTCCTCCTTCCCCCTGCCTCCACCCAACACACTCCCATCTCCCCACCCCCCTTGTTTCCCTTTGTTGGGGCCTCTTTTGAGCCTTTACCTGACCAAGGACCATTCCTCCCACTGATGCCCATCAAGGCCTTCCTCTGCCACATTTTTGGCTGGAACCATGTGTGCCCCTTGGTTGATGGTTCAGTCCCTGGGAGTTTTGGGGCATCTGGGTGGCCGAAATCATTGTTCTTCCCATGAGGCTGTAAATCCCTTCAGCTCCTCAGGACCACCCTTCAGCTCCTCCATTGGGGACCCCATGCGCAGTTCAATAATTTGGTTGTTAGCGTCTGCCTCTGTATATGTAAGGCTCTGGCAGGGCCCCTCCAGAGACAACCATGGCATGCTTCTTTTGGTATATGCTTCTTGTCATCCATAAAAGTGTTGGGGTTTGTTGACTGTTTATAGGATGAATCCCCAGGTAGGGCAGTCTCTGGGTGGTGTTTACTTCAGTCTCTGTTCCACACATTGTCTCCCTTATTGCTCCTGTGAGTATTTTGTTCCCTTTCTCAGAGGAACCAAAGCACCCTTACTTAAGTCCTCCTTCTTCTTGAGCTTCCTGTGCTGGGTGAATTGTAACTTGTTCAATTTGAGCTTCTGGGCTAACATCTGCTTGTTAGTGAGTGCATACCATATGTGTTCTTTTGTGATTGGGTTGCCTCGCTCAGGATGACACTTTCTAGCTCCATCCATTTGCCTAAGAATTTCATGAATTCATTGTTTTTAATAGCTGAATAGTACTCCTCTATGTATATATACCATAGTTTCTGTATCCATTCCTCTGTTGAGGGACATCTGGGTTCTTTCCATCTTCTGGCTATTATAAATAAGGCAGCTATGAACATAGTGGAGCATGTGTCCTTATTACAGCAGGAACATTTTCTGAGTATATGCCTAGAAGTGGTATAGCTGGGTCCACAGGTAATACTATGTCTAATTTTCTGAGGAATCGCCAAACTGATTTCCACAGTGGTTTTACCAGCTTGCAATCCCACCAACATTGGAGAAGTGTTGTTTCCTCCCCACATCCTCTCCAGCATCTGCTGTCCCCTGAGTTTTTCATCTTAGCCATTCTGACTGGTAATGTGGAATCTCAGTGTTGTTTTGATTTGTATTTCCCTGATAACTAAGGATGCTGAACATTTCTTTAGGTGCTTTAGAGCCATTCGAGTTTCCTCAGTTGAGAATTCCCTGTTCAGCTCTGTACCCCAATTTTTAATAGGGTTATTTGACTCTCTGGAGACTAACTTCTTGAGTTCTTTGTATACATTGGATATTAGCCCTCTATTGGATGTAGGGTTGATAAAGATCTTTTCCCAATTTGTTGGTTGCTGTTTTGTCCTATTGACTGTGTTCTTTGCCTTATAGAAGCTTTGCAGTTTTATGAGGTCCCATTTGTTGATTCTCGTTCTTAGAGCATAAGCCATTATTGGTGTTCTGTTCAGGAACTTTTCCCATGTGCCCTTGTGTTCAAGATTTGTCCCCACTTTCTCTTCTATAAGCTTCAGTGTGTCTGGTTTTATGTGTAGATCCTTGATCCACTTGGACTTGAGCTTTGTACAAGGAGATAAGAATGGCTCGATTTGCATTTTTCTGCATGCAGATCTCCAGTTGATCCAGCACCATTTGTTAAAAATGCTATCTTTTTTCCACTGGATGTTTTTAGCTCCTTTGTCAAATATCAAGTGACTGAATATGTGTGGGTTCTTTTCTGGGTCTTCAATTCTATTCCATTGATCTTCCTGCCTGTCTGAATACTAGTACCAAACAGTTTTTTAATGACTATTGCTTTGTAGTAGAGCTTGAGGTCAGGGATGGTGATTCCCCCAGAAGATCTTTTGTTGTGGAGAACAGTTTTTGCTATCCTGGGTTTTTGTTATTACAGATGAACTTGAGAATTGCTCTTTCTAGATCTAAGAAGAATTGATTTGGGATTTTGATGAGGATTGCATTGAATCTGTAGATTGCTTTCGGCAAGATGGCCATTTTTACTATATTGATCCTGCCAATCCATGAACATGGGAGATCTTTCCACCTTCTGAGACTTCCTTCGATTTCTTTCTTCAGAGGCTTAAAGTTCTTGTCATATAGATCTTTCACTTGCTTCGTTAGGGTCACACCTAGGTATGAAATATTATTTGGGACTATTGTGAAGGGTGTCATTTCCCTAATTTCTTTCCCCTTTTGTTTATCCTTTGAGTAGAGGAAGGCTACTGATTTGCTTGAGTTAATTTTATATCCAGCCATTTTGCTGAAGTTGTTTATCAGCTTTAGGAGTTCTCTGGTGGAAGTCTTGGGGTCAGTTAAGTATACTATCATATCATCTACAAATAGTGATATTTTGACTTCTTCCTTTCTAATTTGTATACTTTTGACCTCCTTTTGCTGCCTGATTGCTCTGGCTAGGACTTCAAGTACTATATTGAATAGATAGGGAGAGAGTGGGCAGCCTTGTCTGGTCCCCGATTTTAGTGGGATTGCTTCAAGTTTCTCTCCGTTTAACTTGATGTTGGCTACCGGTTTGCAGTATATTGCTTTCACTATGTTTAGGTATGGGCCTTGGATTCCCGATCTCCTCAAGACTTTTATCATGAAGGGCTGCTGGATTTTGTTAAAAGCCTTTTCAGCATCTAATGAAATGACCATGTGGCTTTTTCCTTTGGTTTGTTTATGTGCTGGATTACATTGATAGATTTCCGTATATTGAACCATCCCTGCATTCCTGGGATGAAGCCTACCTGATCGTGGTGAATTATAGTTTTGATGCATTCTTGGATTCGGTTGGCCAGGATTTTGTTCATTATTTTTGCATCTATGTTCATGAGGGAGATTGGTCTGAAGTTCTCCTTGTTTGGTTTAGGTATAAGCATTATTGTGGCTTCATAAAATGAGTTGGGTAGTGTTCCTTGAGTTTCTATTTCGTGGAAAAGTTTGAAGAGTATTGGTATTAACTCTTCTTTGAAGATCTGATAGAATTCCCTGCTAAACCCATCTGGTCCTGGGATTTTTTTTTTTTTTCTGATGGGAGACTATTAATGACTGCTTCTATTTCCTTAGGATTTATGAGACTAGATGATTTATCTGATCCTGTTTTAACGTTGGCACCTGGTATGTATCTAGAAAGTTGTCCATTTCATCCAGGTTTTCAAACCTTGTTGAGTATAAACTCTTGTAGTATGATCTGATGATTTTTTGAATTTCCACAGTTTCTGTTATTATGTCTCCTTTTTCATTTCTGATTTTATTAATTTGGATATTGTCTCTGTGCCCTCTGGTTAGTCTGGCTAAGGGTTTATCTATCTTGTTGATTTTTTTTTTTTTCAGAGAACCAGCTCCTTGTTTTGTTGATTCTTTGTATAGTTCTTTTTGTTTTCAACAGACAGGCCTTAGAGAATAGCATCTAAACCATAACAATCTCAAACTCTCCTAGGGCAGATATATCTAGTCCCCCTTTCTCTCTCTGGCTTTGTTTTGTTTTGTTTTGCTTGTTTGTCCTGAACCTGATACTCAATAAATAGACCAGCCATGCTCTTCTGCCTTCTGAGTGCTTGGGTTAAAAGTTGTGTGCCACCACACCTGGCCCTTACTTGGTTTCATTAAGATCTTTACAGATTCTGCTCTAATTTCCTTTAGATACTACATCATGGGTTGAAGCTCTTAGTACCTTAGGGTGTGACTGTACTTTCTGGACATGAGATTAAATGTGAGCTACTGTCTCCATTATGCCTGCTGTTTTTTGGGGAACAGGAAAGAAATCTTGTTTTTCTGATTTATGCATCCAAGGTTAACCTTTCTTTGGTTACATCCTTTCACTTCATGCACTTACTATATGTTTTGTTTTTGAGACTATGCAGACCAGACTGGCCAGGAACCCACAGGAATCCACTTGCCTCTGCTTCCCAAGTATTAGGATTTGAGGTGTGCACCACTATGTCTGACAAAGACACTATTTTTATGTCTTTATTAAACTAGTATTAATAGTATTAAACTAGTTTGTTTGGATTTGGTTTTTTCGAGACAGGGTTTCTCTGTATAGCCCTGGCTGTCCTGGAGCTCACTCTGTAGACCAGGCTGGCCTCGAACTCAGAAACCCACCTGCCTCTGCCTCCCAGAGTGCTGGGATTACAGGCGTGTGCTACCACCACCCGGTGTTTGTTGAGTATTTTATTCTTTTCATTTGAGATATGGGTTATAACCCTGGCTGTCTTGGAACTCTGGATGTAGATGAGGCTGGTCTCATACTCAAAAATCTATCTGCCTGTCTCCTGAGTGTTGGGATTTAAGGTGTGTGCCAACATCTAGCCTTTCTTCATAACTTTTAAAATAACACAACCTTGACTAAGTCGTCGATATCATTAATGATTTAAATTTCTGAAATCCAAGTACAGTACAAATTTCATTTCAGATTTTGTTTTCCGATTTTTCATGAGGAATGATAGAAAAGGAAGGCAGCTTGCTCTCAGCTTTGCTAGGCATTAACTGTAATGCTATATTGTTTTCAAGGTGTCATGAAACTTGAATATCAGAAATACTTATTTTCATGTAAAACTATCCCTTTTCAACAGATGAATTTAAATGAGTTTTAAATTATTTTTTGTTTCATTGCAACTACAACTCTGTTTCCTAAAAGACAGGCAGATGACTTGGGAGAAAGACTTTAAATTTTGAAGTTAGCTGTCTTTAATCTTGACTATCAATTAGTAATCTTATAGCTTCCCATAACCCTTGAAAGCTTTAGTTTTCTGGTTTGTAAAACGTATAATTTTAGAGGATTTTTGATGGAATAAAAACCCTTAAAAGAACTCAGTTTTTATTAACTATCTAGTAGTTCTTCTTTGGAGACACTGGACATTTTGAAATAAAAGGCCTTGCTGTAAGACGGCTGGATTGATCAGGCCCTTGGGCAACTGTTGGCACCTTTTTTTTTTGCCATTTATACTTATGAGATGAATTAGTAATACTCTTATTTGACCTAAAATGAGGAAGGAGTATTTCTTTTTAAATGCTTTTTCCCTTTTTTACTAACACTTACATTTGCATATATATAGCTTATGTTTATATAAAAATAATATATTCAAATATAGAAATATCACATAATTGTATATGAACATATAAACTTTGTAACATTTTATATAAATATAAAATATATATTATATATAAATATACTGCTTATATTTGCCCTATTTGGAACCTGTGAGAATTTGCACATGCCTTCTTGTTGTCTATGCCCTGCCCACCTCCTTTGTCCAAGTCTTCTTCCCCAAACATTTTATAGTATCATGTGCTTTCCTACTTTGCTAGATTTTGTTGCGCTGATGTACAACTTTTAAGACATTTCATTTGTCGTTATCTTGTATCACCTCTCCTCCCACATTAGCTAATCTGGAATAGTCTCTTCCCTTTCTGGTTTATGGCTGGTCTGAACTGTTCGTCACCTCTAAGTGTTGTTTTCTTGTTCACTACTCAACATCTCCAGTACTGACCTATGTTCTTTGTCCATTTTATTCTCTTGAATGCTTCTATATTGGGAAGCTAATTGTCATTTCCCCAGCCATATTGTTTCCCTAATCCTGAAGATCAAACCCAGGGCTTTGTATTTGCAAGCACCCTGTCATTTGGCTGTATAACTATCCCTGTTTTGTTTGAAAACAAGTTTGCATGTTTGCCTGTATGTGTATACATGCACCACCTGCATGCCTTGTCCCACAGAGGCAACAAGAGGGTGTTGGAGCTCCTGGAGCTGAAGTTAGGGATGGTTGAGCTACCATGCGGGTGCTGGAAACTGAAGTGGGTCCTCTGCAAGGCAAATATGCACTCTTAAATCACTGAGCTACCTCACTTGACCCAGCACTTACTTTTTCCTTTGGTTTATTTGTTGTTTCTTTGCTAACATTTTTTTTTAACATGAAAAAAAAGAGATATATCCTATTCACATTTTTAGATAGCAAGATGGCGACTGGGAAAGTACTGACAGCAAAGCAAGAAATTGAGTGTGTTGCATCAGTGGCCAAGGCATCTCCAGGAAGACTTCCTAGGGAAACTTCTCCAGTACAGATAGTTGAAACTATGGGATATATGGTCAACAATGAGAAGCAAAGAGGAAGTGATGATATAAACAACAAAACAAGTCAGCTTTCTTCTCAGGAAGGCTATTTCAGTTTGGCAACCTTTAACAAGAAAACCTTTACAAAACAGAACATCTTTGAGTGTAATGAAGGTGATGGGATCCTTAGTCAAAATTTGCATGGTACTACACAGCCCAGGACTCACACAGGGAAACTGTTCTATACATGTGTGGATTGTGGGAAAGCTTTTTGCAATAGGTCAAAGCTGATTAGACACCAGAGAAGTCATACTGGAGAGAGGCCTTATGCATGTAAAGAATGTGGAAAGGCCTTTGGTTTCAGAGCAGACCTTGTTAGACATCAGAGAATTCACAGTGGTGAAAAACCCTTTAAATGTTGCGACTGTGGAAAAGCTTTTAGGAGCAACACAGGGCTCATTAGGCATAGGAGAATTCATACTGGAGAGAAACCTTATGGCTGTGATGAATGTGGGAGAGCCTTCAGCCAGTGTTCTACCCTCATTCAGCATAAGAAGATTCACAGTGGAGAAAAACCTTATAGTTGTGATGAATGTGGGAAAGCCTTCATCCAGAGCTCTGCCCTTATTCAGCATAAGAAGATTCACAGTGGAGACAAAGGCTACGAATGTACTGAATGTGGTAAGGCTTTTTGGACAAGTTATGTTCTTAGGGAACATCAAAGAATCCACACTGGTGAAAAGCCTTATAAATGTAATGAATGTGGAAAATCCTTTAATAGAAGCTCAGCACTCACTGTGCACCAGAGAACTCACTCTGGGGAGAAACCTTATGAATGTAATGAATGTAGGAAAATATTTAGGCATAGGTCAGGCCTTGTGCAGCATCAGAGAGCACATACCAGAGTTAAACTCTAAGGGTAAGTGGTTGTACAAATGTCAAATGCAAGGAATTCACTTTGAAAGTGAGACTCCACAGAAGATAGAGAAGTTTCCTAATAGTACGACTTTTGTCTTTCCATCCAAATTCTGTTTTGTAAAAAGAGATCCACACAAAATGCTTGCATATTGAAAGAAGAATTTTATCCAGAACTTGTCTACAAAGAATGATATTTTCTAAGTGGGGAAAAAGACTGACCCATTTCTGGATAAGGTCTCTTACCAATCAGCTCTTCATCCCATGCTCTACTTCAGATAGAACTGCCGTTGAACACCTTCATTTAAGTCCATGATTGAGGCACAGCTCCTATAAGCCCTCTTTATAAGATCTGTCTAGCTAGAGTTTGGGCCTGACAGGAGTAGGCATGTTTTGAGTTACTGAACCCTGAAATGTTGAACTGAGGCTATGAAATGTCATATCCTGGATTAGTTTAATATCTGAGGAATGGAAGATCATTTTGCCCCTTGCTAGTGCCTTTCACCTAGAGCTTCCTGTTACAGTGTACTTCCTTATTTGGGATCTGCTCGTCTTAGCCATTGGGAGAACAGGCTTGGTCATTGCCCTCTCCAAATTAAGGGCTAATAGAATATACATATTTAATCAAATCAATTATTACGGTCAGCGTGTGGCAATAACTATGCAGATAAATTCAATGTTCTGTTGGAAGACATTCCAGGGATTTTAATCTGATCTCTGAGTAAACTAAAAATTTCTTGGATATGATATTGAGACCAAAAATGTAGAAGCAGCAAATTGGCTGCTCTAGTTCCTGCTGGAGTTGTTTTTGACCCTAGTTCAGAAGCCAGGCTGTTTTCTTTTCCTGTTTTTAATAGATTGAGTTGGATAACATGAAATGTTTCACAACATAAGTGACCTACATGATCTAGGAGTATTCAGAATTAGCATGATAAATAATAAAACTGGTGTTTCTAAAGTCATGCATGTATACCAAGGAAACAGCATGCACTGGAAGCTGAAGGACACTGGAGCCTGGAGAGTCAGTCCCTCAGCATTAGGTTTGCAGATGATAAGCCACGTGAGGGAAATAGAGTTAGTCCTTCAGCTTCTACAAAATTCTTCCTTGATTTTAATTTGGCAGTTTTAATTAATCCACAATTGCTGATAATTTCTACCAGCAGAGTGTACCCTTTCTTTCTTTTTTTTTGAAAGCTTGGTAATAATAAGTACTGTGAGTAGGGGAGGCAACACTGAATATGGTTCCTACTTCCAAAGGTTGTGCAGTAACCATTTAAGATCTACCATAAAGGGATCATTCAAATGAACTGTGAATTGCCTTTTTTTTAAATACAGGTGACAATCGAATGATTCAATGTTTTAAATATCATTTAATCCATTTCTAATTGTGAGTGTTGATAAGTCATCCATGACCCCATTACCCATAGCAACATTAACTTTGGAACTACTTCCTATTAGAGTTTTCCCCAATTCTAATATTTTTGGTAAGAATCTTTAGTATAATTTTGTTAACTTTAACATTTATATATTCAATTTACACTCTAACTGCTTAGTAATATCAGCATGTAATGGGAATGTATTGTAATAAAACTGAAATTTTAAAGTTTTGTTTTTAAATCATTCAGGTAAAGAACAGAACAATGTGAATGGAGTTAGGCTGGAGGGTGGTAAGGGTAGAAAAGAGAAGTAGCACACTTAGTTTCCATTTCCTGGGTTAAATAAACAGCACCAGGAAGCTCAGATTTTAAGGTTGTTGGAGGAAGGGAATGAGAACAAGAACTTTTAATTTTCTCACACATACTAAATTCACTTAGATATCCTCCTCCTCCAATTCTAAGAGCTAAGACCTTTGGAATGACTACTTTAAAATTATGTGCATGTGAATGGAAATGCCCGCAGAAGCCAGAAGAGGACACTGGATTCCCTGGAGTTACAGGGGGTACACACCACCCAATGTGGTCCTGGGAATGGGACTGGCCCAAGACATATGACTTTCTCTAGGCAGTTCACAAAGGTAGGTTACTAGGCCATTGTCAAAATGCTTAAAAGTTCAAGTCTTTCAGTTTTGGTTGCAGGCAGTGGAAATGAGGAAGAAAAAGGATGGAACTGATTTCAGATCCATGTTAAGGCAAGTGCTGCTTTACAGACTTTTTAGATAGTCAGGGAGCAAGAGCATGGAGCAGAGAGAAGGGCATTAGTTATTTTCTTTCAGAAAAGGCTGTTGAAAGACAAAACAACTTTTTCTTTCAGCTGATGTTGGTGTGTGCTCCATTTCATAAAGATTGAAACTTAAGATCTTCATCTTCAGCTCTTTAAGAATATAATCAAGATAACTTGTATCTGCCTGCTGAATTCATGGAAAAGCACTAATGACCAAAGCTCTTAATCACTTACAAGACACACTTTTCTCAGCCATAAATCTTTAAGCATGTAAGTTACTTGCACAGGAGATTTGAAGGAGATTCTAGTATTATGAAGCAGGTAACTGCACTGAATTATCAACAGTGAAAGATCAGAGTTAAGTTTGTTAGACTTGAGACAGGGATGTTATAGAAAACAAGTACTTATTTTCATGACTATTTTGGGCTTTTGTTCCTTACCAGCCTCACCAAGGGCTGGGCATCTAGAAATTAAGCCTGGGGTCTTAAACATAGTAAGCTTATGATTTGCAACCGAATTATATTCTCTAGCCCCTTGCTCTATAAGCAGAATTAGATTTTGTAGTAAAACTTGAAATATAAAAAAAGCACATTATCTGTAACTTTACAACCCAGAAGTAACCAGTGTAACATCTTACCACTGTATATTTCTATTTTTAAAAAAGATTTATTTATTTTATGTGAGTACACTGTCACCGTCTTCAGACACACCAGAAGAGGGCATCTCATTACAGATAGTTGTGAGCCACCATGTGGTTGCTGGGAAATTGAATTCGGGACCTCTGGAAGAACAAACAGTGCTCTAACCACTCAGCCCTCTCCATCCCCCTTCCCCCATATTTCTATTATTTTAATGCACATGTTTTACATGGTATCATGTTGTATAGATTGTATATTTAATATATTACGACTCTTTAACACATTTTAACAGCTTGTAAGACTACATATTCATGATTTAAGTATATTTCTGGGTAGTCAAAGTCAAAGGCAGTGCTTAAGGCTTCTGGTATTGATTGCCAGAGATGTATTCACACCCATCAGCAAGAGAGTCCTGATATACTTGAATCCTTGTTAATTTTATATGAAAAACAAGTATAACTTTCATTCTTACTCCAATGATTGTAAGTTGTAAGACTGGACATATACAAATCACTGGCACTTTTGTGATCTGTTTAAATGTTATGAGTCTTTTTCATGGATAGTGTAACATGTTCCCTGAATAGGGTTCTGATTCCAAATTCTGACCTTGTAGCTACTGGTGTCTATTTCCTATGTACAAAATGATTTGTACTAATGACTAACACACACACAAAGCCCTTGGCAAACACCTGTTATATTTTCTTCTGATCTAAGGGCTCCAGAGTATTTCCCTTTTGTAAACATTATTCTACTTAACATCTACATTAGGCATTTGGCTCATTATTTTTATTGGTCAGTACATACTCACCTATAAATGTCCAAGACAATATTACTTTTGTATCCTCATAAAAATTATTTTTCTGTTTCTACATAGATTTGAGTTTGGTATGTTATTTCTCCAAACTATTCCCAGTATTTTGAGATGGGGTCCTAGGTCCTATTATGTAGCTTAAATTGGCCAGGAATGCATCAACCTTTGTCTCAACTGTCCAGACAGAGTACAAGGATAAGGAGGCTTGAGTCCATCAACTTCTCCCTTGCACTGTGCACTAGCTTTACGGTACTCTTCTGATGGATTCCTGACTAACAGTAATTACCACTTTTGTTGTCCCTTCTCTAGCATGGTGCTTACATTTTTTCACGATACTGCTAAATATTGCTAACATAAGACATGTGTGAGATATCAGGAGAAAAAGCCAAAGACCCAGAAACTGACAATTTTTGAGCACCTGAGTGCAGGCAGTCATGCTAAGATGGAGAAATGATGAAGCAGTTTTAGATACAGTTGCCATGACATCTTCTAACACATCAACTCCAATATTCTAAAGAACTCTGTTGTCTCAGTTTGGGCCAGGAAACCACTTATTAGCCTTCTCCATTAGGCCACACTGACCAAGACAAAACTCCTTATGGTGCTGTGACTAAGGACTTGAGGTCTTTATCTTCATAGGCTCATGTGCAGTGCTTGAGAGTCTGCCTGCAGTCATACTTCTCAAAGACATGATGCCAATTCTGAACTCAGTAGGCAACGTTCCATGTTTTGTTCTGCCATTAAACAAAAAGATCTCTTCCTTTCTTGTTACCTGGCTTTCCTTCCTGGTTAACTCCTTAATCTCCATATCATTTCAGTTTCCTTTCTCCAAGTTCTTGGACAAGGAAATGGGAACAATACATAAGCAGCACTCCTAAACGTCATAATAAACTGACACTGTCCTTATTAGACTGTAGAAATCATCCCTTCCCCTTTATATTTTTAGTTCCTGACACAAAACAAATATTACTAACAGGACTGCCCACTTGCCTAGCATGTGAAGCCCTAAATTAGTTCCAGCATGGCAGTGGGAACAGATGGGACTCTTCACTTGTATCTTTTACTTTTCAAGCTCATTTCATTTTGGCTTGTCTTCGGATCAACAAATCATCAATCAAACTGTTTTCTCACTTGTCTTGTTGACTGTTGAGTAAAATCTGAGTTCCTCAAGCAGTCTCTTAAAGCCAACTATACTGCCTCACAAACCTGGTACACTGACAATCAGATGTAGTGGCAGAATGACGGTCTCAATATTGCATTACTTCTTTTTGTTTTCCTGAGTATTCCTAATGTTAAGAGCAAAGCTCAAAGTAATGGTCTTACATCTTTTTCCAGTAAGTCACAGGAAATTTCAAAGAAAATTTCATTAGCATTTGGGAAGTGCTGCACAAAGCAAGTTAGATTGACTAAAGACTTGTTGGAATCTTTATGGAATCTTGCTCCAAAGTCAACCTTTTGACTGATAGAGATAAATATATGGATGTATTCATGAGTCATTGTTACTTAAGTGTGGACTCTCTGATGGCGCATCAACACTGACCGGTGCCTAAAAGCCTTCCCACATTCATTACATATATATGCTTCATCCCCAGAGTGGATTCTGTGGTGTTGAACAAGTGCTGAGCTCCTTTTGAAGGTTTTGCCACAGTCATTACACTGATAAGGCTCCTCTCCACTGTGGATTCTCTGATGTCTTATGAGGTTTGAATTCAGACTGAAGGCTTTTCCACACTCATTACATTCATAAGGTTTCTCTCCACTATGTATCCTCTGATGGGTAATCAGCTCTGAGCTCTGTTTGAAAGCTTTTCCACATTCATTACATTCATACGGTCTCTCTCCTGTATGAATTCGCTGATGTCTAATAAGCTTTGAGCTCTGGCTAAAGGTTTTCCCACATTCATTACACCCGTAGGGTTTCTCACCAGTGTGAATTCTCTGATGTATAATTAAGTAAGAACTTTGACTGAATGCTTTTCCACACTCATTACATTTACAAGCTTTCTCACCTGTATGAATTTTCCGGTGTCTAGTGAGAGCTGAGCTCTGATTGAAGGCTTTTCCACATTCATTGCATTCATAGGCTTTTTCACCACTATGGATTTTCTGATGAATAATAAGATATGACCTCAAACTAAAGGCCTTCCCACACTGATTACATTTATAGGGCTTTTCTCCAGTATGTATTCTCTGATGTTGTGTTAGAGAGAAATGTTGTTTAAATCTATGCCCACATACATCACATCTGTAAGGCCTGTCATCTGTAGAAACTTTCTGACATGTTACAGAGTTTGTACTTAGAATCAAGCATCTTTCAGGTTCATCATCATGGTCTCTCTTTGCTAAGGATTTGTGTGTGAAAATCACTTGACTAAAACTGCCCCTGTGGAGAGGGGAACTTCTTTGCTGCCATTCTAAATTGCTTTTGTGCTCCCTGACACCTCTAAATGAAGGATCCCAAGAGAGTTCTGGTGCTTTCTCTTCTGAAATGTCCTCTTTTGCTGTTTCATTATTCTTAGAATCTGAAATGGTAAAGCAAAACAAAATTAGTAAAACCTTGGAATTTACATTTCTTCAGTTATTCTGAAGTCACTGCCTTTTTTTTTTTTTTTGGTTAATAAAAAAAAAGGATTTTTGCTATGTTCCACAGGTTAGTCTGATACTTCTGGCCTCAAGGGATTCTTCTACCCAGCTTTCCAAGTAGTTGGGATATAGTCATCCCCACTCTGGCTAGCTTAGTCTCTTTTTCTAGAAGAGAAACTAGAAGGGTCTATTTACAAAGATGTCACTGTTCTCTAGGATCTTTCTCTAAATCTGCTAAAGTCTACACCTTCCTTTGACTTTCATCTTTTCTTCCCTTTAAGGCTTCAACTGAGCACTACTATTATTTTCAATCTCTTTCTAAATTGACTTCCTATAATGGTTAGTTTTTAGTTATCAACCTGACACAATCTGGGATCATCTAGAAGGAATGTTTCAGACTATCTAGATCAGGTTGGCTTGTGTGGATGTCTTGAGGGCTGCTGGTGGTGGTGGTGGTGTGTCTGGTGTGGAGGGGAATGGAAATTTTTTTTTTTTTTTCCGAGACAGGGTTTCACTCTGCAGCCCAGACCGGCCTTAAACTTAGGGCAACCCTACAGCCACCCAAAGGTAGGATTAAAAACGTGAGATACTAGATGTGAATTTCCTCTGGGTTTTTTTTCTCCCCTTAGCTTTCCCTTTTTGATTTTAGAGCTGGTAACTCAAACACTGTGTTCCCTCTGCATGTACTCTGGGTTCCATGTATCCTTGCTGTTGGAACTCTAGCCTATGTCAGTCACTACTTATATTTAAGCTTACATCTCCTCAGATGTCTGATTCTACCTCAACTGCCATTGATTCACTTAGACATTTTATAACTTTGTAGAGTGCTAAAGATGTCTCACACTGGATCTCTGCTTGTATTTGGACTCAAATGTCTTGTACCAAACATCAGATGTTTTTCTTTTCCACGAACAATATCATTACTAATCAAGTTGTTTAAGACTAAAACTTGATCATGTTTTGCTCTCTCATGATTTGCTTTTAATGATGACTAACTACTGCAATTTACTTTCAATGCTGAGGAATCGATTTTAGCTTCAGTCTTTTCTGTGCCCCAGAGTAACACAGGTTTACTCATTTACTGTGGCTTCTTGGATTCCAAGTCTCTTAATACACCTCTAATGTTGCCTTTCTCGAATCATATCTATAGAGATGAGTTTTTTTGTTTTTTTTTTTTTTTTTGGTTTTTTTGGATTTGTTTTTTTTTTGAGATAGGGTTTCTCTGTATAGCCCTGGCTGTCCTGGAACTCACTCTGTAGACCAGGCTGGCCTCAAACTCAGAAATCTGCCTGCCTCTGCCTCCCAGAATGCTGGGATTACAGGTGTGCACCACCACTGCCTGGCAGAGCTGAGTTCTAATAATGCCATTTCCTTATCTATTCCGTCAACTGCACCTTTACAGGTAGGATATGAACAGTGTGCCAGTCTTTAGCAACTTGTACCTCATTTCCTCCTTTAGTTTCTCTTTCATTATTCCTTATTGGTTCTCAAGTCAAACTGAAGTACCTATAATTTCCATAATGGGCTGTATTCTTTTACTTTAATGGCTTTGTACTACCTATTTACCTGGCTTTCTCCTGCTCATAATTCAAATTATAGCTTAGGTATTTCTTCCTCCAGGAAGTATTCCTTAATATTTCCTTAAATTTCATGTCTTTATTTATTTTTAGACTTATTTCATTTGTACAGGTATTTTATCTGCATGTATGTTATGGATCATGTGCATACATGGGACAAGAGGTGGTCAGTAAATGGTGCCAGATCTAGAGTTACAGATGGTTGCAAGCTGCCATGAGTGCTAAGAATTGAACCTGGTGCACTGCAAGAGCCACATATGCTCTTAACCACACATGATCTTAACCACATGTGCTCTTGGCGCTGAGTTAACTTTCTCATCCTCCGTGATGCTCGCACTGGGGTCACTATCTGCTGCCCCAGCACCCGGTCGGCCTACTTCCATCCGTAATTCACTGCAATAGGATGTATCTGCTTTTCTATGAACCAGAAGGAAGCTCTGAAAATTACTTGAAGATGGAAACACAGTATCTAACACACCCTTAGACATTTTTAGCACTCTACAAAGGTATAAACTGGCTAAGTGCACCACTGGCAGAAAAACTCATAGAGGAAGGACTACTGCAATTCCTACAAGGGTCGCTGCCCGATTGGGCACTTCTGGTTTGATTGATACAGTGTTCACATGTAACAAGTTTATAAATGCAAGTCTGCATCTTCAAAGCCAGAGGCCTAACTTCCATACATTTGAAAATAAGTTTCAATTCCTACCACTTTTAGAGGAAAGACAAGGATTCCAGGATTTCAGCTGTGTCTTCAAAGGCCGGACTTGGATGCTTGTTGAATCTTGGGATGTTTTGAGATACGTCAAATCTTTCCATGACACTGATGGTCCTTGTAGAGTATCTGGGACCTGAAACCAGTACAATATAATTAGTAAGAATCTTACATGGTTAGTAAGGCCCCTGCCACAGATGAAGGATAGGGGAGAAAAAGGGTAGAGAAGGTAAGGATGTGCTATTAGGACATCAAGGTCAGCGTTCCTCAGAGAGCATACTACATCTAGAGCTGCAGTTTTTCCCCAAAGCATATCATATCTCTGTTCCCACCTGCTGCCCTGGATCATCAAACTCTTTCTCCAAATCCTCCAGCAGAGTCACAGCCTCTTCCCCACTCTTTGGACCGTGTTGTTGAACCCATATCTTCAGCTCCTCAGGTAGGATGCTCAGGAACTGCTCCAGCACTAGCAGTTCCAGGATCTGCTCCTTCGTGTGCAACTCTGGCATTAGCCACTGATGGCAGAGTTCCTGGAGTCGTCCCAGAGCCTCTCGGGGCCCAGGAGTTTCATGATAGCAAAACTTCCTGAATTGCTGGCGAAACAGTTCTTGGCAAGATTGGGCACTCCCATTCTGTTTACATTTCTGACTCCAGGAGAAGCTACTATCTTCTATTTTGACTAGTATTAATTCTTCTTGATGTTCCTGAGGTTTTAAAGTTGAAATTGCTCTGGATTCCACAGCCATTCTGGGCTGAAATAACTTACAAAAAGCTTAGTACAGTGGGTTTTGTGCTTGGGGAGGAGTTTCCTAAGAATCTCTTCGTTCCTACAATACATGAAAAGCATTTTAACTCACAGCATAGAAAAAAACCTCTATAAACACTGAAAGCAAACAGGTTCAAGACTAAATATATTGATGAAGTATTAACAGTCATACCTCCTCCTGTGTAGAACTACTACTGACAGAAAAATTTAGAAGTGTAAGGATGCAATATTAACTTGATTACATGGTGACATTATTTCTTTTTCAGTTGTCTTTCAGTCCTGATGAAATTTATGACTCTGTAAACCAGAACTTTTCTCCATGCTGGGAATTAATTCAGGGCCTTAGGAATGGTAGGCAAACACTTTTACGTTACTAGTAAGCTACACCCTCACCCCTCTTGACAGTGAACTCACTTCTCAGCCAGCTATACAAGCATTCCACCACGGGGCTGCATCCCTTCCACAGAAAACTGTAATAAAATACAGGCTGCACAGTTTTCCTGTTTGTTTTTAAGACAGGGTCTCTATGTAGTACTGGAACCTGTTATGTAGACGAGGCTGATCTTGAACTCAGAGCTTTCCGGCCCCTGCAGTTCTTTGATTAAAGGCATACAGCACCAAACCCAGGTTTTGGCAGAATTTAATGTTAATTTTAATTTTTTTCATTAGTTACTGTTTATAGCATGTAGTGTTGGTCTGCATTTAAGGTAGTAACATTTTAAAATCCGCACTAAACATAAATTTGTTTAAAATAGTGTGTATTTGCCAATTGGTCCTATTCATTTACTGAAAATTTCATCAAACATGGAGGTCCTTACTTTGGGTGGGCTTTGTTCTGGGCCAGTATTAAGAAAAGGATTGGCTTATGAATGAATTTAGTGAGGGATTCGGTAACTGTAAAATGCTTAGCTTGGATTAAACACATGCTATTATGGACGCAAAAAGTCAACTTCGGCTCTCAAAAGCTTTGAGTATTCTAAGTCCAAACAAAATATGGTAGTTATCATTTACTAGATCTGGAGATAAAGAACACGACCTGACGTATAGACTTGTATGCTCCTTCAGGTTACGTTAAATCCCGGCCCCAGGCTCACAGCCCTCCCACCGCCCGCCAGCGCGACACCGTAACGCCGTCGTCTCTCGGCTGACACATGAACGCAGCCCCGCTCCCCTACCAGAGAACCGCGACCCGCGTCAGGCAGCGCGAAGTCCCCGGAACTACAGCCAACCGGCGCGGGTCCCGCTCACTAAGCCTGCGACCTCGCACGCCGGACTTCCGGAGCCCCGTGCCGCCTGGCGCGGCGTTCTCGCGGCTCTCGCCCCGGCGCCGACCGGGCCAGCGGCTCTGTCCCTGCACCTCAGTCCGGAGGGGAAGGTCCGGGCTACGCGTACGCGCCAACGCGACTCCCGCCAACACGACAGCGGCTCACACCTGTCTCGCTCCGCAGCTCGCTGCACCACCCTAGTTTCAGCTTCCGGGTTAAAGCCCAGCGTAGGCGCGTGCCCGAGGGGGCACCACGGGGCTGTCCAGCCGAAAGCGGCGGTTGAGGGTCTCTTCGGGATGTGCCACACGCCTTCCCGCCGAACGGAGCCCCAGCTACCGCGAAGGAGCGGCCCGGGTGGCGGACATCAGCTACAAAGACCCGGGGCGCGTCCCCGCCCCTTCCGCTCGCCTGCGGCCCACCTTCCGTCGGTCCCGCCCCTTCCACGCGCACGCGCACCAAGGTCTCGCCCCACCCTACCCCTCGGGTTTGCCGCCGGCTGTGCTCCATTGTCACGTCTCTCGCTTCTCACGCATCGTTCCATAATCAGATTTCCCAGTCTTAACAGCTGTGTGTCGTGGGCTCTGATAAGCGTGAAGCTGTGGGCGAACGGACGGAGGAACGGTCCGACCGCTGCTGCTCACGCTCTGCGCGGCAGCCGCCGCGCCCTCTGCAGTCCTGTCATTGCACAAAACCCAGCTGCTCCGCCTCAGATCGGATTCCAGACACGACTTTAAAGTCCGGTTTTTCTATTAAAAATATTTACTGTTTCTGTGTATAAATAATTTGCCTACGTGTACGTACACTACTCACTGCTGGCAGGGGCTAGAAGAGGGCGTCGAATCCAGTGACAATGGTTGTAAACCGCCTTGTACCTACTGAGAACCAAACCTTGGTCCTCTACAAAAGCACCAAATGCTCTTCACCTCTGAACCATCTTTCTAGGTTCCGTCGTCTCCATTTTAAAATATTTCCTTTTATTATTTTGTTTATGTGTATTTATACCTTTGTTTATATGGTATGAGTGTGCAGCGCTTACGGAGATGAGTCCCTTGGAACTGTAGTTAGTTTTAGGTATATGTGAGTGCTTCTCTGGAAGGACAGCAAATGTTCTTAACTGGTGAGTCATTTCTCCAGCCCCAGCTTTTCCCCTTTAAAAAGCTAAGATACTTTACTTTCTTTGTGAGAGATTGTCTTTGTTAAGGACACTAAGTTATTTCTTATGAATAGTTTTACATTTAATTGTAACTGTTTCCAAAATTCAATAAAAGGGTAACAAGGTGATAGCATAGAAACAACTAAATTCTCTTTTGTTAGCTAACATGTAAATCGGATATTTGGAAACAATACCCATTAGCCTCTAGAACTGTCAAGAATCATAGGCATTGTGAAGTAATAGCAATTTTAAAATATCAAATAGATAAGTGTGGGCAAATCTTCAAAGAAGCTTGACCTTTGCAAGGCTGACTGATCAGAACTGCAATAACAGAGTTTGAGATTTTGAGGGTCCAGAGCCAAGTTGTCTCTCGCCTTCTGAGGAGCCATTTAGTCCTCTGCTGTGGCTCTGACCTGGTAGCTCTGTGGCCGTTAGGTAAAGCATTCGGAATGTCCAGAGCACTGCTTTTCCTTCAACATGTGTTAACTTAGCAGACCACTCGCCCGAAGCTGACTGTTGTTAGTGTCCACAGCCTCTCTGGAGATTAGTGAGATTTCGCCTCTTGGCTACAACTCACAGAGATATCTCTACCAATATATTTTGAAAATGTCTTGATTTTCACAACTTTCTGTTACTGTAGAAACCTCGTGAAAAGCTGCTTCCACATTGTAGCATCAAATTTGGGGTAGCCTACCAGCTGCTGCCTGACCACGACCACTCATATTTGTCTCCAATTTAACTGCTTCTTATGCCCTTTGTGTCCAACCAAGACTTGGTATTTGTTGTCTATTGTTGGGTGACATACCACTCTAAAGACCTAGATATGTAGCAAATGTTTTACTGCAATGCCACGGTGAGGAGTTTAAGCACTATTTGGCAAAGACCGCCAGGCCTTGCTTTACGATATCAGCTCCAGTGCTTCAACCAGGACTGGAGGGTCTAAGGGCTTCTCTTGTGCTCCTGGACTTGGTGCTTCCTTTCTTGCAGAGCAATCTGCTGTTCCCCACCTAGGAATCTCACCATGTATTTAGCCTCTCATCTATCATCTAGATGGTCAGCCAGCATATTCTTCCATGGTAGCAGGTTTTTACAAGAGTGAAAGAGAAAAACCTAGATCTGGGACCAGCATTACATCACGTGTGCTGGATTATGTTTGAGGACAACTAGATTCATGGTGAGTGGTTCTAGACCCCCTCCTTTGTCCTGGAGAAGCAGCTTGAGTGTAAGAGGAATATTTGGCAGTTACTTTTGCATCAAGCCTATTGTATACTCTTATATTGAGAAGCTATTGTTTAGGAATGGGACAGCTGAGAGGAAAGACTACATCATCTGCCCCAAAGCTTTGAGTTGTTGCAATGGATCCTCACTGAATGTCCATATGTTTATCCTCTGCCTTTGGTCTAGATAGCCGTATGCTGGAACTCAGCATCCTCACAGTGTTGTGACGGCCCAAGAGGTCTGCATGCCTCAGGTCTGCCTCTCTCCACTGGTTTCCTCGACTCTGGTTTCCTTTTCTGGCAAGTGAGTGTGGTGTTCTTAGGCCCACGGCCTTCTCTGTTTTAAGACTAAGGAAACCCTCTTGCCAAACAGAGTTTCTCCTTGTGTTTCATTAGCTAAAGCTGCTGTAATGGCTTATGCTTAGGCGATAGGTATAGGAGTCTGCCAATTCAGATTCATACAGCTGCGCTGAGGAGGGAGCTGTCCTCTTCTGAAGGACACACATCTTATTGTGGTGCCCGAGATTAGGATGATGTGTAGAAGGTAGAAGAGTGGGATGAGTGGATGGATACTGTGTATGCAACAGAAGCATCCTTCCCAGTAGGCCATGAATGGATGGATACTGTGTATGCAACAGTAGCATCCTTCCCAGTGGGTCATCCCATTCCTGAGGGTATAAATGAAACACTAAGAAAAAAGCCAGGCTCACCATTTCTTACATGATGGTTTCCAGGCCATCTGTTTCTTGCCTGCCATGTAGTGGGCTGTTCTGCCACACCTTCCCCATCATGATGGATTGAACTCTTAGAAGCCTGCTGTATTTCTGAGGAGAATCCTGACTGGAATTATAGGAAGTGCTTTAAAAAAACACAAAAAAGAGGAAAGGAGAAAGCCATCGAAGTCCCACTGAAATGGAAGTGTTGTGTGCGCCGGGAACCTCACAGTCATCGGTGTGTCCCGTTGGAGTGAAGCAGGCAAGGAAGGACTCCTCACGCTCCCTGCACAGTGACTCTGTAGACTAGGGGATGTAGGCTAGACACAAAAGGATATCTGGAAAAGAGCAGACAGAACCAAACTCTGTCTCTTTCACATGGAAATGACTTCCTTGATTTTTGACCATTCAACATCCCTTCAATTTTTTTTTCAATTTTCTGTTTTTTTTGTTTGTTTGTTTGTTTGTTTTTTGGATTTGGTTTTTTCGAGACAGGGTTTCTCTGTATAGCCCTGGCTGCCATGGAACTCACTCTGTAGACCAGGATGGCCTCGAACTCAGAAATCCCGCCTGCTTCTGCCTCCCAAAGTGCTGGGATTACAGGCATGTGCCACCACCACCTGGCTGCTAAATTTTCTGTTTATTTCTTCCGCTGGTGTTAAGTCATAAGCATTGTTTGTGTGGTACTTGGATGAAATCATATGATAAGAGAAAAAAGACAATAGAATATCTTAAAAATATACAACAATTACTTAGTTTCAAGAGATATAATATCCAGATTTGGGATATCAGCTAAACTGACACTTGAAGCCCTTTTCAAAAATACCCCCTTACATATATCTTATTTAGTCATTACTGTTTTCAATTATGCTAGTGCCTTCAAAGGCCCTTTCCTTATCTTATATACATGGGGGCTGCTTTACTGTGAAATCTCATAAATTATTGAACACAGGGTAAGAGAATAAAACATAACTATTTTGGTGTCCTGTTTCAGTTACTCTGGTGTCATTATGATCAGAAATGCTCATAGAAACAACTTAAAGGAGGAAGGGTTTATTCCGCCTCACAGTTGCAGACGACTTTCAGTCGGCAGAAGTGGGAAAGGCATAGTGGAATGTCTTCATCTGTGGCCGATGGGGAGAGCAAAGCAGCAGCTGTTGACATCTCTGTAGATCAGGAAGCAGAGAATGGCTGGAATAGAGCTCTTGGCTAACAACCCTCAGCTGCCTTTATCCACTGAGCGATCCCACCAGTCCACAAGATAATTCTTATTATCAGTTAGTTTAGGAACCGTCTTAGTTAGGATTAGATTGCTGTGACGAGACACCATAACCAAGCCAACTCTTATAAAAGAAAACATTTCACTGGGGCTGACTTACAGTTTCAGCAGTTTAGTCATGGTAGGAAGCATGGCAGTGTCCAGGCAGATATGGTACTAGAGAAGGAGCTGACAGTTCTACATCTTTGATCCACAGGCAGCAGAAGGAGTGTGTCATACTCAGCATAGCTTCAGCATCGACCTCTAAGCCCGCCCTCACAGTGACATACTTCCTCCCACAAGGCCACACTTCCTAGTAGCGCCACTCCCCATGAGCCATGCATTCAAACACAGAGTCTATGGGGACATTCCTATTCAAACCACCACAGAAACTGTGATGTGGTAGTTGGAGTCTTGACCTCTGGGTCACACAGTTTTGCTCAGAAGTTTTATCTATTCACTAAACAATAATGCCTAGATTGTTTAAGTGTGGGAGATAATGGCAGAATTGAAACTGAGAAAGTCTCTCTCTCCCCCCTTTGTCCTTAGAGATCTCATCATCTGTTTCACTCAGAATTTCTGAGCAATGAAGCTGTAGCCCAAAGCATCATACAGGAAACACACACACACACACACACACACACACACACACGTGCGTGAGGGGGGATTGGGTATCTGTAGCCAGAAAGAACCTGTTGTTTCCACAGAGTGAAGAATTCAACATTGGGAAAAAAAAGTGACAATTTGGTTTGGTGGCTTGATGGTGGCCAGGGGGACTCATTTACATGGTGTTTACATTTAAGTGAGAAATAGAAACCCCTGACCACTCAAAAGCAACCAGGCTTTGCTTACTTAAATTTGGAATTTCTGGCTGGGCAGTGGTGGTGCACACCTTTAATCCGAGCACTTGGGAGGCAGAGGCAGGCAGATTTCTGAGTTCGAGGCCAGCCTGGTCTACAGAGTGAGTTCCAGGACAGTCTGGGCTACACAGAGAAACTCTGTCTTGAAAAACCAATAAATAAACAAATAAGTAAATAAATAAGTTTGGAGTTTCTGTATTTTTTTCTCTCATTGACTGTTGTCAGGTTTCATAGATTAGTTTGACATATGTCTTCAAAGTCCCCTTCAAAAGGGATCGTGATAGGAGTAGGGGATTAAATTGTAGATTCCAGCTGCCTCCCCCGCCCCCATGGTATGATCACACACAGATATTTTCAACTTTTATGGCTTCTTTAAAAAGACAATTGTAGCATTGGAAAAGAATTTGTTTCTCTGCTGTCCCTGGACCAAGAGGATGTGACTGTTCTTTGAACTAAGTTAAAAATAATAGGGGCCATTGACTTCTTAGGTCAAACTGGGAGTTGTAACTATGTTTGATTTTTAGCAATAAATTAAAGAACAAACGTTTTCAAGGTTGAGGTAAGAATGCAGTTTAACCTTGTACTTTAAAAGAGGTATTAAAATACTGCATTCTTGGTTTTTTAAAATCAGGGTCTTGCTGTGTGTCTCTGGGTGGCCCATCACTTACTATATAGTTGAGACTGGCCTTAAACTTTTTTTAAATGAGAAGTTGAACCCATTAACCAAATAAAGGTGACCAGATTCAGTTGTCTTTAGGCCTCAGCTGGTAACACAGTTTTCTTTGCATCTTAGTGTTTCTGACTCAGGCCCACAGGTTGGCTTGGAGGATAACCTTGACCCCTCCACCGGGATCATGAGAGTGCTTCCCCAGGTTGTTCCCAGAGCTGCTAGGGGCTGACCCCAGGGCTTTGTGCATGCATCCTGCCAAGCAAGCTGTACTAGCCATGATGCTTTGTTTAAGTGACATTTTATACCACTGATGGTTATTACCTCAAAAGCCAAAATGGCCGCATTTTTGCTCCTTCTAAATATGCTGCACATTTAAAATCTTTTTAATTTAATTTTTTTTTGGAAAAAAAAAGTATATTGGTGTACTGGATTCCTCTAAGGCTCTGGTTTTACTCTGATGATTTTTGGAAATGATGAAAGCATACTGATCAGAATACCCACTTATTTTACTGTCAGCCTGATGCGATTCTTTCTTCTTCCCTGAGTTGTACTCTTGAACACATGACCTTTCAAGATCTACCCTTCCCAGACTCTAGCACTTTCTGCAGGTGACAGCCATTTGACATGCATTTTCTCTGTCTCCTTTTGTCCCTTGCCTCCAGCTAGTTCAACCACAGGACCTGCTTTTTACCTGGGCTTCTGTGCAGCAGGGCTTTAGCCTGCTTATCTGTTTGCATTCCTTCTCTGAAGAATTCAATCTCTTACTGATATAAATTTCATATTCTATCCTTGACTTGTCTACCATACCAAAATTTTTCGACCCTTTAAGTATTCTGCTTGTGCATGTCAGTGTGCTTGTGTGTGTGTGTGTGGGGGGGGGGGGGTCCAGGAAGGCCGGAAGAGGGTGTTGGATCCCTTGCAGATGGAGTTAGAGAAGTTTGTGAGCAATGTGGGTATTGGGACCCACACTTGGGGTCCCAGAGTGGCAAATGTTCTTAACTGCTGGCCGTTCTTGACAATCTTCTAATTAAAAAGGTTTTTATAGCATGTATTAATTATATGTAGCAATGAGATTCATTATGAAGTTCTCACAGTAGATTGAAACTGTCACAGTTTCAGTAGATCGCAGTTGCTGCCTTCCACTTCTCTGTCAACACTTGACTTACATTCCCTTCCCCAGGACCTTCTAAAGCACTTAGAAGAAAGTACTCAATTACTTATTTAAAAGCTTTCATAAAGGGCAAACCTAAATAAAATAAAAGGGAAACCTGTGTTTCAGTTAATATTTCCCTTGGCATCTGAATCAGGGGGAACGTACCTTTCAGGTGCATTTTTTTTGGGAAGAGTGTTCGTGAGGTAGTTCTGAATGCATGTAACCTCTGTAGCTCTAGATAAGGCCTGACACACCCAGGAACCTGCACAGTCCTTTTCTAAATTAAATTCTAGATTTGTAAACTTAGTCCTAAATAAGTAGCAAATTGATAACAAGACTGATTAGTGATTTATTATTTTCTGTTGATAATAGTCTTGAAAAAAGAAAAAAACCCTCTAGCTTTCTTTATGCAGCTGCAAAGGTGCTATTAATGACATTGCAATTAGGAATTAACGAGCCCTATGCTCAGCTAATTTACTCATTTTGGGCTTAATTCTCTCATGCCGCTCTATCCTTTCCTTTGCCTTCATTCTGGAGAATATCTTTAAAACAAGATTTTATTTTATTTAAACTTATGTCTCTTTGCATGTCTGCGTATATATACACCATATTTTCAGGAAGCCCTTGGAAACCAGAAGAGGGCATCAGATGGCCTGGAGTTGGGGTTACAGTTGGTGGTGAGTTGCCTGCTGTGGGGCCTGTGAACTGAGCTAATGTCCCCTGATCAGTGTTTAAACACCAAGCTGTCTCTCCAGCCCCGATTGTCTTTAAAAACCTTTTTGCTCTTTATTCTTGAAAAAAAAAATACTAAGATGACAAGTCAAGTCAGTTTATTTTGTGTTTTAAATAGTAACTGATCTTTCTGTTTCCAGGGAAACTGTACAGGAAGTAAGAACTCAAATGAAAATGGTTTAAAAAGCATGCCAGGAACTCCTTAGGTTTAATTCGAGGATGCCATTAACTGATGGTTTATAGATAAGTATGCCATCTTGGTAGAATAAAACAAATAAGGAGATATACTTATCAATATGTTTTGCTGTTGATCAACTCAAATTCAACCAAATAGACAACTAATTGTATATCTGTCCTAAAATCTATTTGCCTAAAATTACTGTTTCCTTAATGTGCTAAAAGATTACATTCTAGTAATATCTTAAAGGTTATAAATTCTTTGGCAAAAATGGAGGATTTACATAGTCACAGAATCATTAAGTTAAACAACTTAAATATACCCATTAGTTTTTGTAGCTGTTTGATTTCATTCAGTAGTTATCTATGTTAGTAGGGTTAGCCTTGAAGTACACCTCATGCTAAGCATGTATAATTGGGTTGAAAGGTCATTGTGTAGATGTGAAGTGTTCCAGGTTTCTTGAACATCCTCCCCACCCCACCCCCAGGTCCCCTTGTTCTTTCCTCTCATCCTCCCTGCTGAGTGAGGATGTTGCTGTATCACTCATCATGATGAATTAGCAAACAGGCCATAATTGGTAGCAGTGGATCCGGCTGTTGATTGGCTGAATCCAATTCCCAGCTCTGCTGCTTTGAAAACAGCTGTTGGAGCTGGCTCTTTGTTTACCAAACTTTTCAGAGGCAGGGAATTAAGGGGCCTTTCTGAAAATGGCCAAGGCGGAGCGCAGCCATCTGGTGACATTTCTCTGGAGCATGCTGCCACCTCCTGGCCACACGCGGCAGCAGACCTCTTCAGAAGATGCTGGTAGAGCCTACCGCCTAAGTAGTGTCTCATCATATCCACTAATCCACTAACGGAAAATACTTTGTGAACACAGAAAGTTAGATTTTTTTTATGCCTACAGGTGTCACACAATAGTCAAACCATAAAGAAACAACATGTAACATTCGAAGGAAACAAATCATTTGCAGTAATTTCTATAACGATACAGAGATGATGGAAAAAGTTACCTCTTGAACAAAACTAGCCTTGGAGAATTTCACTATGATGTTACAGGGACACTCTTCAAGTTTTCATTAAAAACAGATTTCCCCTAATATATTCTAATTATAAACTAAATATGTCCTAGTTTCCCTTCCCACGAACCCTCCCCCTTTTCTGTCTCTCATCGGAAAACAAATAGCCATCCATCTACGGGATAAAAATGAAATAAAATAGAGTAAGATAAAACAAAAAACAATCAACCAGAATAGTATAAAACAAACAAACAGAAGGGAAAGGTCCAAAGAAAAAGCACAAGAAGCACATATAGACACAGACACACAGGTCACACCCACAGGAGTCCCATAAGAACACAAAAATAGAAACCACAATATACACACAAAGGATGGCAGTGATGCTCTTAGGATTCCGTTCTCCTTATTAGCTTCCTAAACAGACTTTTTTCATCTTTTCCCCTCCAACACAGGGTCTTTCTATGCAGCCCTGGCTGTCCTGGAATTTTCTATATAGACCAGGCTGGCCTCAAAACTCAGAGATCCTTCTTCCTCTGTCTCCCTATCCCAGGGATTTAAGGTGTATGTCATCGGCTTGTAAACTGAATCTATAACCGACAGAATATATGATAGCAAAATAAATTTGGACTAAATGGAGTTGTGGGATATTTAAAGAGTCACTGATCTATAAAATATGTGCTGTAACCTTAAACATTTTGATACTTCATTAACTAAAAAATGTACTGAGCACAAGTGAGCCAGACATACTACTTAATTATGTGACATTAGAGTAAATCAAAGACATGTATAGAAACCCATTAGCAGGTGAGACAGAGGCACTGGCAGAGTTCTAACACACAGGAGAAGGCACAGAATACAGAGAACATTGTAGGTATGAATGGGAGACTCTCAACCCAACCTAGGGCTGTGGAGGATGAAGAAGACTGGTCTTCAGCAGACAGAGACGTAAACTAATGTCCTACGTGTTATCCAGTATCGATTTTGCCTCTTTCATCTCTTAGGAAGAAAACATCTTAACATACAACCTCTCTCTACCATTTTTGTAGCTCTCTATTATGCCAGAGGTTGTGTGTACCCTTGTCCTTTGTCCCCAAAGGTTAGATCAGATGGATCTAAGTACTGGGAGAGATGCACTTAAGAGTCACAATAATGAAAAGGTCGGGAACATGGACTCAAGAGTTCTGGGATGAGGCTGAGCTGAGACTCAGCCTCCCCACTAGACAAGCACATTTTGGCAGACCCTGTCTGATGTAACTATTTTGGAACTTGGAGTTTAGTGAAGGTTTTCATGTGCCTGAGGATTGTGTAGAGAGGTAAATCTTGGATATTTTGAAAGGTTCATCTCTTAAAACAGTAGCAGTTACCTATCCTCTGCCTTTAGCCCTGTGTTAGGCAATTGTGTATATTTTCTTTCTTTTTTGTGTGTGTATATTTTCTTAAGGCAACTTTTTTGTTGTTTCTTAAGACAGGGTCTCATGTAGTCCATGATAGCCCCCCAACTATGTGAACTATATGGCTAGTGAACATAAGATCCTCCTGCCTTATTTATTCATTTATTTATTTATTTATTTATTTATTTATTTATTTATTTATGGGTTCATTGATACTTCTGAGTTGATGCTTTTTGGCTCCCAAGTCTGGTATCTATGAATATCAAGAACTCACCACCTAAGGTCTCCAGCCAGTCTGCCTTTTGCTTTATATATATATCACATATGCATATGTGCACACACAGACACACACATACACACACATACACACACAGACACACACACACACACACTTTGGCTTACTTTTCAGGAAGAAGTCATTTACCTCACTTTGTTCTGGGATCTGTTGTCGTATTTGTGTTTAGACTTAGAAAACAGGGACTCAAAGAGCTGCCAACCTACAGCTAACTTTGGTTTTGCTTTTTCTGAAACATTCTATCGCCAGCTGATATCTACCATTCTCGTGTGTTCTGAAGTCTTGAGGAAATGTCAAGGACAAAGATTAAGATATCACGTGCAAAGTCTAAGCGCACTTGCAGGCAACATAAAGTGCCTCATTTGCTCAAAGGAAAAACCATAGTTCATAAGCAAAGTCAGCCACGGCCATTCCGAGTGGCTTAGCCACGGCCATTCCGAGTGGCTCACACCCACAGCCACAGCCGGGGAGGCTGAGGCAGGAGGATCAGGATCAAGGCTGGCCTGAGCCACATAGAGAGACATTAGCCACCCACTCCCCTTAGGTAGGATTCATTTCTGGATGCTTAATAACAAAACATCCCTTTGTGAAAGGATAGGACCTCATAGCCCATCTATTTGGGGTCTCCCCCACCTCCAATTTGCACATGTGGAATTTCAGAGAAACACACAATCATAGTTCCATTCAAGTTGTGTGGCGTACATTAACCTGGGCATTACAGCCGGCATCGCAACTGCCTTTGTTAGTGTTCAATCACGGCAGACTCCAGCCATCCCAAAGCTGGCAAAGAAACCAAATACAGCTCAGCTTCTTCTTTAAAAAAGGAAGCCATGGCATTTGTGTGTTCGTGAATGTCAGAGGACAACTTGTAGGAGTCGCCATATAGGTAGGTCGCAGAGATCTAGTTCAAGCTGTCAGGCTTGGCAACGCTTTTCGACTTGTGATGCTTTCTAGGGAAAAGCTTTACAAGTTGGTCATGAGTTCTTTCCAGCTTCTGGCTTTATAAATAAGGCTTCTTGGAGTACTACTCAGCAATTAAAAACAATGAATTCATGAAATTCTTAGGCAAATGGTTGGAACTGGAAAATATCATCCTAAGTGAGGTAACCCAATCACAAAAGAACACACATGGAATGCAATCACTGATAAGTGGATATTAATTAGCCCAGAAGCTCTGAATTCTCAAGACACAGTTAGCATATCAAATGATACCCAAAAAGAGGGAAAGAGAGGGCCCTGGTTCTGAAAAGAGTTGATCCAACATTGTAGGGGAGTACCAGGACAGGGAAATAGGAGGGGGATGATTGGGAAATGGGCTAAGGGAAGAGGGCTTAGGAGACCGATGGGGAGGGGGAACCGGGAAAGGGGAAAGCATTCGGAATGTAAACAAAGAATATAGAAAAAAAGTTGGTCATGAGAGCACAAGGTGTAAAATTGAGAAGTATGTACAAGCAACCTTCAGTCAGTGCCCCGCGTCCACTGCTGCATCCTGCCCCGTGGCCCACTTCTGTGGCCATTTACCTTTGACAGATTTGTATGAGCATCAATTTAAGTTACTCATGGAAAATGATTTAAATATTCCCTCTTCCTCCCTCATCACTTTCTTCCCTCCTTTTCTTCCTTCCTCCCTCCCTCCTTCCCTCTTTCTCTCTCTCTCTCTCTCTCTTTCTTTCTTTTTCTTTCTTTCTTTCTCTCTTTCTTTCATTTTGACGTCACCTTTGGAAAATGGAAAAGGCTTTTCCACTTCTACTCTGCTCTTCCGAGACCGGAAGCAGAGTACGTTAGCATGCCATCTGGTAGGGTGTGTACATCTGCTCTGGGCTTGCTTGGTGTAGACCTGAGGCTTTATGAATTATGGAAGCCACTTCTGGTAGGAGGAAGGCTCCAATCTGAACTAATCATTGGGGTTCAGCCATCTAGAGTTCTCAAGGGAACAGCTCAAACTAAATACCTTCCCTAGTTGAGTCATCAATCTAAATAAAAACCCGTCTGTTCATTAAACTGAAAGGGGCCATCTGCTTGGTTAATCACGTGTCTCTTTCCATTAGGCTGGTTATCACTGTCTAGACACCTCTTTACGCTTGAACTTTAGGTTAAATAAAGGCTAATTTTATCTGGATGCGTGTATGGGTTATTCCGTTTGGTTAAACAATCTGTGAGGGAATAAACCAAATTTGGTATCATTTTACATTTGACAAAGATAGGCTATTTAGAATCTGGGTTGACATTTGACTTTTGCTGAGAACCTTTGAGCACTCCTAGATGAACTGTTTTATGCTTTTTTCTTGTCTTAGCTTCGCAGAGGGGGTGGGGGTATTTACAATTCACTGTTTAATTTTAGAGCCTGTCAGTATTCTTTCTTTATTAAGCAATATGTATATGTTGTAATGGATCCAGCAACAGGACAAGAAGACATTTAGATACCGATGTTGTCAGTCTGTTGTGCAGGACTAAGTGTAGTGTGGACTCAGGGTTAGAGGAAGCAAATGCAGGGGGTACCTCTGGAATGGGGTGGGGTGCAGCACCAGCACAGGGAGGGGGCTCGTCTCGGGTCGACAGAACCCTGATTTCTTGTCTCTGGGTATCACAGAATCAGAAAGCCAGCCTGTTTCCACCCCACTCCTACACAACTTCAGCCTCTCAAAGCTAAAGACGGTTAAATATGTCAAATCAAATGTTTTGGCAGCTGAGGTGCATAAGTAAGGTTACATATCATTTAGAAGAGGAAATTCTTTATTTTATGTGTTTCTTCTACTTTTAGGCTACTGACTCCACTCAGGGAGCTCTATGGAGCCCGAGAATAGGATACTGTGTATCATGACAACCACTCCAACATTCAGGGAGCCTGGCGTGAGACAGAATTAACAGAAGCCTAGGAACTGCTCCCTGGTTCAGTCCTGCAGGCAAGGACGTGTGCGGGTCGTGTGTAGGCCCCACCTGCAATCCCTCCACGATACCTCTGTGGCCTTGACACCAGGGAGAAAGACATGTCCAGAAACTGGACTTGGGGCTGCACTGAGAATTCTAAGACCACTAGGACCGGAGCACGTTCTAGAATAGAGGTGCCACTAACCGTGAAGAGGAATGCTGGGACAGGAAGGACAGACTCAAGGCCCCTAGGACAGCCTCTGTATTTGGTATAAAGACAGGTAATTGGAATGACGTAACACAGCAGAAGGGAGACTGAGCACGTCCCTGCTTAAGTCGTAATAAAATAACACATCCGTCCTGGAGGCTCCCCCCTTCCTAAGGCTGCGGCTTCACACAGATCCTTGTGTTGTGGTGACCCCAACCTTAATCTTCTTTTCATTGCTACTTCAAAACTGTCATTTTGCTACTGTCACGAATCATAATTAAGCATCCGTTTCTTAGGCGACCTCTGTAAAAGGGTCTTTCGACCTCCTGGTTGAGAACCGCTGTTCTAGAGCAATATGGAAATGTTTAACGTGTGCAGCGTCCTCCGTGACATAATCAGGCTGCCGAACTGAACAGAAACCTCGGGTCTGTGCCAAGGGCTTCATCTGCTAATGAACTGACACACAAGCACTACCGCACAGCTTGTGCGATGTTGCTGCAGCACTGTTTAAAGCCGTAGAAACGACTCAGCTTTCTGTAGGGACTGGGTAAACAAATCATGGTGTGTTCACGTGGCGAAATGCTGCATCCTTCACAGAAGAAAGAAGGCGGCCACGATGCCACTGTGAAGTCCTCCTTGAGCAGTACTTTAAGTAAGAGCAAGAAATTTGTCTTTAACGTAGTCCTACTGGGTCTAAAAACTCAGACTCCCAGAGAAGGTTATAAACCGGTTGTACAACTGGTGGCCGTTTCTTAAAATGACACTTCCGAAGCGCCGAGTGTCTGTTCGCAGCAGTGAGCCTGATGACTTCTGTTCTGTTACTTAGATTCTGATACTTTATTTTTTCCCCAATCTTTTGCGTATAATCACACAAACAAATTGCTATCCCAGATGAAAAAGAAACGATCCTAGATTTGTTGCATCTCACTCCAGGCTCAGGCGAGTTGTAAGGCTTCCCTAATTGTCATCTAAACCCACTTTTAATGGTGACTTCACTCCTGAAAATAAGATTCCTTGGAACTGGAGAAATTCCCTTGATTTACGCATAGAGTTTTCATGTGCCCTTTGCAATGCCTTATTCAAATTAGTAAGTAATCAAATTGCCAAGTTATGTTTATATAACTTGGAGTTCTAATTAGCTTAGGATGTGGCTCATTTATGTGATGCCGCCTCACAAGCCAAAAGTAGTGTTGTAATTTTTAATTAAATGGTTGTCTCAGCTGAGAGCTACTGAATTTTTTAACCTTCTGCTTTTTGGAATTTGAAGTCTCCCTGTTTACTCTAGAGGACCAGATTCTGCATCTCTCTCTCTTGAATTTTGCCACCATCCCCCCCCCACCAGAAGTTATCAGATTGAGGCTGAGTGAGGGCTGTGTGTGGGGGGTGGGTGTAGATATTTTGTAGGCGGGACATTTGATTGGTTTAAAAATTGTTTATCTTTCTCTGTAGAGTTTGGCAAGCGGCAGAGGAGGATATGAACAACCTGTTTTTTTTTGGAGTTGGGCCAGACTCAGAATGTGGATGCTCTAATTAGCAGTTACTTTATGTGACTTACTAGGTGTGTATCCTGGACATTACAGTTTCTAGCAGGCAGTCGGCTCGCCTGTAAAGTAGGTATAACTAGCCTACTGCAGAGTAGGAGAAATGATAAGAACAGATACCTACAGGATTTGGGCAGTAACTGGCGTCGCGGCTTTCCAGTGTGGCCCTTGTGGGACTTGACACTGAATACTCAACGCTGTCCCAGCATCACTCAAAATCACATTCTGCACGTAACTTCTTTCCATTCCGTTGTTGTTCAGTGCAGTCTCATGAAGCTCAGGCCGGCCTTGAACTTGCTATATAGATGGGGATGGCTTTAAACCTCGTGTCCTCTTGCTTGCACCTCCCTAGTGCTGGGGTTACAGGCGTGAGCCACCACACCCGACGACAGATGACTTCTTAATGAATGCATATGGGGTCCGTGAGGAAGTTGTGGCTATGATAATCAATACGCACTGCAGCCACGCGTCCTGGCTGGCTTTACAAGCTAGAATCATTGGAAAAGAGGGATCCTCCATTGAGAAAATGCCTCCATAATATCCGGCTGTAGGGCATTTCCTACGGTGCCATCTCTGGCCTGGTGGCCCTAGGTTCTAGACCATAGCAGGCTGACCAAGCCATGAAGAGCAAACCAGTAAGCAGCACCCACCCCTCCATGGCCTCTGCGTCAGCTCCTGCAGGCCTCCAGCGTCCCGCCCTGTTTGAGTCCCAGTTTCTTTCAGTGATGAGATACAATGTGGAAGTGTAAGTCCAATAATCCCTTTCCTTCCCAACTTGCTTCATGATCATGGTGTTTCATCGCAGCAATAGAAAGCCTAACAAAGGCACCATGTATGAAGCTTTCAAAGAATAAATAAAAATATTATATAAACAAAAGCATATGTCACAGAATGGTTGACTACAGTCAAGGACAATTGATATTTTATGGTGACAAATTCTCTTTCTCTGTACATCTACATGGCTACTGTATAGTAACAATGGTGGATATTTATTAGTGTATCCTAACCACAAGGATCTTTACAAATGATTAAAGATAATATAAGTTATGTGATTTCATCCCTAAGTGTTATCGTTATTAAGTGTTTTTAGTATGATCACTATTATTATTGTTATAAAGTGTCTGATATGTGTGGAGACACATGTGTGCTATGGCATGGGTGTGGCTGCGGTCAGAGGATGACTGTGCGTAGCTGGTCCTCTCCTTCCACCTTTATTGGATTTCAGAAATGGATCCCAGGTTGTGATGCTTACCTGACATGTATTGAAATATCTCTCTGGCCAAGTATTTTCAGAACTGCCTACAAATCAGAAGTCCAAAATCACAATAAAATTCTCTAATCAATTGATTGGGTTTCCTTCTGGGAGTAAACAAAAGTTTCATAATTTAATACTACATGTTAGTGTGTGTGTGTGTGTGTGTGTACATGTTTATGTGCATATGCATGTGGACATCCTTGGAAAAGCGTCAGATCTCCAGAGGTAGAGTTGTAGGCTGCTGTGAGCCGCCCGATGTGGGTGGGAGGAACTGACTCCAGTCCTCTGAAACAAGAAGAGCTCTTAACCACTGAGCCATCTCTCCAGCCCCCTACAGGGTGCTTTTAACAATGGCAAATCGGTCTATGTACCAATGACGCGGACATCCTTTCTGTATAATTATTCCAGGGAGCCAGAACACTGAAAATTATAGAAGCTATCATGCATTATCTAGTGTCAATCTGTGACTTTTTCATCTGATCTCATTTCAGCATGAGCACGCATCATGCAGAATGTGTAATATTATCTCCATTTTGTAGACTAAGGAACTCAGAAGGGGTGAAGAAGGGAGAGAAGTCATTTTAGACCACACAGGAAATAAACAGCACAGGCCACACTTGAGGCCACAGTTACCTCCAGCAGAGTTTGCATTCTGTTTCAGTCCTGAAGCAGCCGCTTCAGGATCTCCCCCCCCCCCACCCTCTGGGGGACTCTGCCTCTTAGTGAGGCCTTGGCTTAGCCCTTCCCTGCTAACCCTCTCAGTCTTCTTTATTAAGTCATCTCCATTCCTTTGTATCAGCCTCTAGTTCTGAGGTGGTTTGAAGATGCTTGGCTCAAGGAGTGTGACTATTTGGAGGTGTGGCCTTGCTGCAGTGGGTGTGGCCCTGTTGGAGGGAGTGTGTCACAGTGGGGGTGGGCTTTAAGAGCCTCCTCCTAGCCATGTGGGAGCCAGTCTTCTCCTAGCAGCCTTCAGATGAAGATGAGGAACTCTCAGCTACTCCTGCACTGTGTCTGCCTAATGCTGCAATGTTCCTGCCTTGATGATAATGGACTGAACCTGTAAGCTAGCCCCAATTAAATGTTGTCCTTATAAGAGTTGCCTTGGCCAGGGTGTCTGTTCACAGCAGTAAAACTCTAAGTTCCCAGAACCATTTCTACCGGGAACCCCCAATGGCCACACTAGGCCACTTTAGCCTTGCTCAATTATCAGTCATGAGTACACAAAGGTCCTTGTATGATGTGTTAGCCTGTGACAGAGAGTAGCAGGCGGCGGCAGGGAGGGACAATTGAAAATAATGGAGAGTCCCCATCTGTCATGTGGCAGTTAGACAGCAGACACAAGGCTCGACCTCAAACAGAAGAGTTGGTGTTAGTCAAAAGAAAGTTTTCCCAAAGTTTCCCAAGTGGAGACTAAAATGAGAAAATATTCCAACAATAATCATCAGTCTCTAAAACCTGAATCAAAAAATAATATAAGTTACTTGTTTTCTTGGTGAAAGTTATATTTCCTAGCAGAGTCAAACATACAGGAGGGCTCACATCTTTTCAATTGTTTCATGCTTTTATCATTCAACAAACACTGTAGAGCTGAAGACTGAAGACTGCTGAAGACTACACACCGTGGTCCCAGAACATGGAGAAATCAAGTTGGTTCTGACCAGAAATCTTCCTCCTTGATGTGCTGTGTAGCCTCTCTGTCTCTCTCTCTCTGCCTCCGTCTCTTTGTTCAACAGGACTATCTGTGTATTGTGAGCCACAATAATGACTGTTAGGTCAAGATATGTAGTATGTCAAGAATAGTGACATAAATGCTATGAGAGTAGCACACTACTTTTACAAATTTGATTCAAGATTCATACCACAGGAGGAAATATTACTATAAATCTGGCCATAAACCCATGGACAGCTCATTGGCCCCAAGGGTAAACCTCTTGCTGGTACTTTCCTAAAAGGGCATAGTAGTAAACTTCTCTATAGTTTGCATCTCTGTGCTGATAGATTGGCGCAGTTCTCAGACCTCATCGGAGAAGGGGTTTTGTGCAGTGAATGGTGATTTATGGAGAAACTCACACCTAACTAAAGCACATAGAATAAGTGTCATTGGAATGCTCAGCTGCAAATGGGTCATTTATGTCACACCTTTCCCCCAAGGAGCCTCAGTGGACACTGCAGAAGAGGGGACAGAACAATTGTAAGTGCCAGTGGTCAGGGAGGACTAGAGGGAAACATTGTTTTCTGGATATGACAGGGCTCTAGTATGAACTCACATCGGCTGTGGTTGCCTGTGCAAGGCGTATGCAAGGTCAAGTTGGTCACCATTCCAGCATGGAATAGGAAGAGATATATGAGCCCCCACTCCCAGTTGAGGAGCTATAGAGAGTTGATGGCTTCGGTGGTGGGGGTGGGGATAAGAGAGCAGGTTTTCTTTAAGGGTATGGCCACCGGTAGGTTGATCACGCTCCAGTAGACGGCCCGACGTCCATGTGTATGTGGCAGCACAAATTGCATTTGTTGAGTTATAACAAGAAAAGACTACATATATCATTACTAGGGTGGACCTGGTAGAGAAAGAGGAAGAAGTGGGGACTAAATATTATCAAAATGCATTCTATACATGTATGCAATTCTCAAAGGATTAATAAAAATATACTTAAACAAAGAAACAAATGCCCAAATCTTCAATGTCTCAGTAGCTGAGTACCACAGTAGAGTTTTGATTTCTATTGAATGACAAAACATATTTATATAACAAAAATCTACTTAAAAATTATTTTCATTTTATGTGCACTGCCTGCATGTATGTATGTATGTGCACTGCATGAGTGCCTGATGATCATGCAGGAGAAAAGGATGCTGGATCCCCTGGAACTGGAGTTGACCATGAGCTACTGTGTGGGTGCTGGAAATCTAGTCTGGGTCCTCTACAAGGGCAGCAGCTGCTCTAACTGCTGAGCCATCTTTCCAGCTCTGACAAAAAAAAAATTGTTTAACTTTACAAAACATGACCTGGGGCTGGAGAGAGGGCTCAGTGGTTAAGAGCACTGGCTGCTCTTCCAGAGGTCCTGAGTTCAATTCCTAGCAACCACAGGGTAGCTCACAACCATATGTAATGGGATCTGATGCCCTCTTCTGGTGTGTATGAAAACAGCTACAGTGTACTCATCTACATAAAAAAATTTAAAAAAGATTTAAACAACAAGGACAAATCATGATCTGTATAAGATTTGTGGAATCCTTTAGGGTTGAGTCTCTTCTGTTCTCACAAGATGTGCATGTTGACACATTCTAAAAAATAGAAGCAAGGGTTTGTTGTTTTTCTTTTCCTGTAGTAAAGGCCGTAGGCTAGCTTATGGATTTGCACTTAGATTTTATGAGTAGGATATGAAAACATTCATTTTCCTTTCCCAGAGGCCTTGACAAAGAATAACCTTTTGCAATGAATCATGGGGTTGGCCTGGTTTAGCTGCCTTGAGAGGTTTTGCAGGTTAGAGTTCATGATTCCTGGGGCACAGGCACTGTGTACCTTTTGGTTCTCTCTCTCTCTCTCTCTCTCTCTCTCTCTCTCTCTCTCTCTCTCTCTCTCTCTCTCTCTTGTTTTCTTTTCTCTGTGTTGCCCTAGCTGCCCTGGAACTCACTATATAGACCAGGCTGGCCTCAAACTCAGAGATCTGCTAAAGGCGTGAGCTGACACCTCTCAGTTCTTGAGAAACTGAGGCACCCCTGAGGCAGCGGAGCGCTCCAGCCACCTGTGTATCTCTGCACTCCCTAGTCGGTGAAGCATATAGAAGCTCGGTTGGACAATTAGTCTTAGATCTTAATTTTGTGTACTCTGAATAGCTTGCAAATGCCACTGTATCCAGCAACTACAATCGTATCCTTCCTGGCAACTGCCATTATATTTTGTTTCTGATAAGAGCATAAGTTCTTATCACCTGGACTAGTTCTCGGTCCCACTGACTCTGCCGGGAGACGCTGGTTTGGTGAGCATGAGCTGCCTCCACAACCTCTTCTGTAGCTTTAATTTGGCTTTGGCTTTGCACAAAGCTGGAAATTGGTAGTTGCTATTTGATTGAATGTATGATCTCAATATTCGAGTATTTCTAATTGTTTTTGGCATCTGTAAAAAATGGCCACGTTCCCAAGGCAAATGCTCAGCTTTCTTTCAAGTCTGTAATTACACGGGATAGCGATGGCTTTAATCCTGCTAGAGGAGGTAAGTTTTGATTAAAAGAAAACTCCAGATGGCATGATGGCATGCCTACCAAGAGAAGTCGAGACCATGCAGAAGGTTAGGCAAGTGACAACTTACAATTCAATACAAGTCAACAGTCAGCCCTAGTGACATCAGTATACCCGTGGCCATAATGGCTCTCATCACAGCTCGGACAAATTCCGCAGCACAGGGTGTCTACCACTTATGGTGAGGAGAGGGCCCCCCCATCCTTATTACTCATAATTTTATTGTTCATTGGGTAGCATTTGTGTTTCTTTCTTTTGGTTTAAAAATAATAAAAATTGTATTTAACAGCCCTGGAAAGAAAGTTCATGGTCAAGATGGTGGCAGATATGGAATCTGGTGGAGGCCACTGTTTGGTGTATACATAAGACCTCACATGATGTAAGGTTCTACATTTTTGTGACTGTACTCATGAATTCCACTCAAGATATGACAGTTTTCTAGTGTATACTCTTGTTTTTATTTGTTTGTTTGGGGTTTTTTTTTTGTTTTCTTTTTTTAAGTCAGGGTTTCTCTTTGTAGCCCTGGCTGTCTTGGAACTCACTCTGTACACCAGGCTGGCCTCGAACTCAGAAATCCGCCTGCCTCTGCCTCCCAAGTGCTGGGATTAAAGGCATGTGCCACCACTGCCCAGCTATACTCTTGTTTTTAAAAACAGCACATTTTGGTAGCAAGATTACTTCTTAGGAAAAAATATTGGTAAGATTGTCTAATCAGAGATCTCCAGGGAGCCACTTGTCCCCGAGCTACCAACACTGGGGTCACTGATGTGCATAACTACTTCCGACTTTTATACCTGGCCCCGGGGGTGGGGTGAGGGTGTCTCAGCCTGCACAGCAAGAACTTTACCCAAGGAGCTGGTTACCTAGCCCCAGTAACAATTATTATTTTGATACAGCCTCATGTGGCCCTCTGTCCTTGAATGTTCTATGTGACAAGCCTATCTCAAACTACTCATGCTTCTGCCTTTACCTCCTGAGCACTGGGGTTTCAGTCTTGTGCCACTACATCAGGCATTAATTTTTTTTTAAATGTATAGCAGGGTCTGGTCCATATTAACCATATATATCTACAAAAAGCAGAGTGCAGAGACAGGGAGAGAAACACAGTCCAGAGCAGTATGTATGTTTATATAGAGTGTATGGCCCGCAAGTCAAGTCTCTGTGACTGTCCATTTTATTTAAATAAAGTTTAATTAGAACACTCCCATTTGTGCATTATCTTTGGTGATTTTTCATATAACACAACAGCAAAATTTAGTAGCTGCCCATAAACCAAGACTGTATGGCTCGGAAAATGTAAAATGTTTACTATTTGGTCCCACACAGAAAAATGTTTGTAGGCTCTGAAGTAGTGTTTTTGTTCTTTTACATTCATGTATTTCTATTGTTCAATAGTGCATGCTTTTGCTACAGATCTGGCAGAAGCATTTCCAGCTACAGTTTCCTTCCCCGGACTCGTGAGAGTCTGTAGGTCACGAAACTCCCACGAAACAGCACATTGTACCACCAAGGAAGCTGAAGGGCTGCCCAGTGTCACAGAATGAATTGTGACTGTGTCTTTTGTGGTGGCACTGTGGACTGTTGACACTAATATGAAGATTACCTTCAGAGCATTTATGCAAGATAATTTAATTTTAGAGCTCATAAACAAGCCAGAGTTATGTGGCTTGACAAAAGGTCTCCTTATGTGTACAGACCCCTGCCAAAAGCATGACGGAATCCTGAGGCATGGAAACCTTAATGTGTGCTTCAGATTTACATGTGGCCGGCAGAATCCGTTAATGTTCACAAACATTGTCGCTGCCGTTAGAAGACTCTCAGGGAACACAGACAGTTCTCAGATATGGAAAGACCTTCTAACCCCATTGCAGGGGTCCTCATCTGAATAAGTACATGCATACCAAAGACCTGCAGGCCTTTTTTCCCTTAAAAAATTGAATGTCCTATAGCAAAGACACTCCTATCTTTCCAGCCTCTTGTCTATTTACTTGAAACTTTCTTCATTCCCTAAATGTGTCTGTTTCTGATACTAGCTCCCGCTTGTGGGGCCCTGTTTTACAGTTTCTAAAAATGTGGTAGTATGCAAAAACAGTGAGGTTTATTCTAGTCAGAGACTAAAAAATTAAATTTCACTTATTTGCCAAACTTTCCCAGAGAAGCTTCAAATCAAAACCAACTGTTTCTTTCAGTGTGGTTTGTAAATATCAGGTCAAATCATGGTGAACTTATTAACTGGGGGAAAATCAGTAGAAGGAAAAACCTTAATTAATTTAAAGTTACTAAAGTCATGAATGCAGCCATTCAGTCAGACACAGCTAGTTAGGGGTTTGTACTGCAAGGACTGAAGACCAGCGGGTTGCCCTGGGACCAGTTTCACTCGGCTAGTACTACTCAGCACACCCTTTATGTCGAACAGGCCATGCTTCGTCGGACTGTCCTGGAATTATGGCTCTGTCCTGCCTGTAAACTTCAGTAAGGATGCTGGTTTGGTTATTTTCTCATTGCCACATCAAAATGCTATGCAAGAACACCTTAAGGAAAGAGGGCTTGTTTTGGGTCACAGTTTAAGGGTACAGACCCCCATGGAAGGGAAGGCATGGTGACAGGGGCTTGAGGCTCCTTAGTTGGTTGCAGTACATTCACAATCTGGGAGCAGAGAGAGATGGATGCTAGCGGAGTCCTCATCTCTCTTCTTTCGTCCGTCTGGAACTCCAGCCTATGGGATGATACCGCCCACAGTTGGGCAGGTCTTCCCTTTTCAGTTAACACTCTGGAAACATCCTCATGCATATGCTCAGAGCTTTGTCTCCTGGGAAATTCTAAATCCTGTCAGCTTGGCAAGGTCAACTATTACAGACACTTAATGTTTTTTGATTCATGAACTTAACATCTAGAACATGAGCGTTTAATTACTGTGGCATCTCATGGCATCTTATCATACGACATACACCATATGAAGTTTCATTTTATGCACAGAATAAACTTCACCTAGAGTTAAAATGAGCAGATCAGAATGAGACACCGTAACACTGGCAGGATGGAGAGCTGGACGGATGTGATGCAGGCCACGTGCTGTGAATGATGGGAAGTGACGGTGCTTGTTCATGGCTAGAGGAAGTTCCAATCACACAGAAATTTGGGGGACAATGTAACAATAGACAGATGAATGCATTCCTTCGGCTCAGCAGTTCTACTTCAAGGAGTTAATTCTACTGACACACTCACACACATGTGCAAAATGCACATACGACAGTATTTATGGCAGCACTGTTACAATAGCAAAAAGCTGGAACAGATCTGTAACACATCTATGATGGGTCGAACTGTGTTCTTCCAAAGCCACGTGTTGATGTCCTAACACCCCTATCACCTTAGCGTGTTTACTGTGGTGTTTTAAAATGTATTCAGAGGTAAGACCGGCAAAGGGGCAATTACGTTAAAAGAAGCCATGAGTGTGGGGCCTGGACTCAGTGTGGCTCCTGTTTATGATGACTTTGGGCAGCAGGACGAGCACAGGGCCTTGATGGAGCAGCATGGTGAGGGTGAATTATTTTCCAATGAGGTCTCTTTGTTTTGCTTCTGTGACACTGTCATCGCTCATTGGATTCTTGATTTTGGGAGGAGGGACTCATGGAGCTTTGAACTGCATCTTGAATTAACCAAGTCTTCTGGTAGGATGGGTGCTGTGTATGAGCTGAAATTAGGAAGTTAGATGGGGGCATGCACACATACATGCAAACAGATATGCACGTGCATGCATACATACATGCAAACATATGCAAACACACATACATGTGCATGCACACATACATGCAAACAGATATGCATGTGCATGCATACATACATGCAAACATATGCAAACACACATACATGTTCATGCACACATACATGTAAACATGCAAACACATGTACATGCATATGTACAAACACATGCATGCGCATGTATACATTCATGTAAACACACATTCATGTGCATGCATACACTCATGTAAACACACGTCATGTGCATGAACCTACTGTGTGCCAAAGGGAAATCAGTTTTGTCCTCAGAGTCAGTAGTGTTTGGTAGCTAACAAAAAACTTGAGTACAACCTGATCTCATCCAGCAGGAAAGACAGATGTGGGAGATCCACCCCAGAGGAGCATGGGAGAGACTTCCTAACTTCACCAAAGTTCTCTGATTTTTGCAGTTTTATGGAAATCTATCACAGTGGCTCAAGCAGTCTCCACATTGAGAATTGATTTTCTTCCAAAAGTTCACTTAAAAGTTGTCAGAACCCAGAACTTATTCCTGTGTAACCGATTCTATATTGTTAGTCCCTTCCAAGGCTTGTTCTTAAAACCCTTTAAACATAAATGTACCAAGCAAAGTGGCTATAAACCAAGTTTACTAGTACTTGAAGGCTCTTCAGGGACCTTCCAGTTAGTAAAACCACTTGGTTGTGCAGCAGGCCACAGAGGAAGGCTAAGTGACTTGGTTAGTGCTATCCAGCAGAGCCAGGAGGGCTGCAACTACAACTCCTGACTTTTTAAGGCCAGCTACTTTCCCATTATAATGTAATCTATAAGATCAGACCACTTCTTACCATGCTATAGCTCTGGAAATGATTACTTCTGAATAAGTAAATATCGCTTTAGGCCTTGGGAAATGTCTTCCCACATCTCAGGCTTATAACATTGTCATAGCAATCCCGTGGAGAAAAGGGCAAAGCTCTTGGAGATTCAATAAACTCTCCAGTGATGCACTCACAGTAAGTGAGTGGAGGGCTGGGGGCCAGAGCTCAGCCTGTCTTGGTTGGAGGCCGATGGCTGTTCCTCCACTGACTTTAGGAAAGAATGCAGTCTGTGGTTTCTGCATGAGGGTATCCATTCAGGAAGCATACAGCTATGCAGGTAGGAGAAAGGCTGGGCCCATCGTGGAGATGGGTGGAATCTGCTAAAGAAGATTGCAGTGTTGATTGACAGCCAAGGAGGAGCAGGGCTTGCAGAGAGGACCCAGGGCTCTGTGGATTGGAGCTGAGTCACCCGTTGTCCTGGGGGCAGCTGCAGCTCTCAGTGATGGCAAGTAGTGGCCACCTGGGCAAGCTATGCTCGCTGGTTTTCTGCTCACAGCAGTGCCTGCCACTTCAGTAGATTATCTAGCACACAGCTGGTGCTTTCATTTGAATCTTGTGTAATTCAGGTCCCTGTCTTGTTAGAAGCTGCACTTGTTAAGTATCTAACTTGAATTCCTTAATAAAATACTTCTGGGTTTAATAAAACACCTCTCTTAAAAACAAGAGCCATAGGCACCGCCCCTGGTTCCTTTACTCCCTCTCTTTTCCTTTCCTTCCCCACCCCCAGTCTCCATTCCTTCCTCAGTCAGTGTTGGGGATCCAGTCCAGTGCCCAAGCAAACTAGACAAGTATTGTGTTCCTAAGCTGTATCTTTAAGCCTACTTTTTCTCTTTTTAAAAAATGTATCCCCATTTGAAGAACTAATATATTGACTAAATTTTCCTCCAACACACACAAAGATACAGATATACACACAGAGACACAGATATATACACACACATGCTCACATAAACACAGTCACACTCACAGACACACAGACACACACAGACATAGATATACATACAGACACATACAGGCATACACAGACACATAGACACACAGAGACACACAGACACATAGACACACAGACACACAGACACACACACACACACACACACACACACACACACACACGAGTTTAGTTTATTTGCTTTTGCAGTGCAGGCAGTTGGACCTGAGCTTTAGGAACCCTAGGTAAGTGTCTCTCTGAGCCACAGTTCCAGCCCCTGCCTTATGCATCTTAATTTCTACCTTTGAAGGAAGAAACACGTATCTTCAAAAGGAGACTAGTAAGTGTGGAAGAAGCACCTATTTCAACTGCAGGCATGGTAAGGATCTGCACACTGTGAATATAAGCTCCCGAATCAGAGAGATAAAAACCTTTGGAATGAGTATGGAAGCTCATTGCGGTGGATGCGACGGTCCTGACAACATGTGGTTAGGGATGCTGGTAGGAACGTGTATGGGCTTCAAGGATGCTTATGTCGGGTCCCTCTGCTGGCTCAGCAGTCAAGACGGAGTAGATTCCAAGCTACAGCTTGGTGGACAAAGGAATAACAAAGGTAGAAATAAAGTCTGTGCAGAGCCTGTGGTGTGGAGGCTCTCTTTGCAATGAAATGATTTCAGAACGTGGCCCTGTTTCAGCACCATGTGCCACATTTTGAAGCATTATGTCATATGTGAGCTTAATTTGCATTCCTCGGAGCTTAATTTTTATTGTGAGGGTCTGTCTGCTCACTGATGCTTTCAATTTATTACCCTGCTATTGCAAAATGTATCACTCAAAGTCGCGGGCCCTGTTATTGTCAGGGAAGGGAGGGGAACCCCCTGGCAAGGCCCAGAACTGTTCTGTGAAGCGACTGGAGCCTTGTTCCCTGACTTTTCTGTCAGTCATCTTGCCTCCCCCACCCCTCTTTTCAGTGATTTATATCTTTTCTCATCCTATATTGCTTTCATTTTCTGAGGCTCGTCTCTTTGTTTCCAAAGCCCGCCCCATCTTGCATATTTTTATGCTTCTCCTTATATAATCATTTTTGTCCTGTCTTCTCTTTTTAGCTCTTAGAAATCTCTCAAGCTCCTCTTCCAGGCTTGCTCAGCGGCTCCTCCCGCTCAGTCTTTGCTGTCATCTCTTCTTCCTTCTCAGTATTTATTGAATTTGGCCTGTCTCTATCTCTGTCGTCTGTCCGTCTGTCTGTCTCTCTTTCTCTCCTTCCCTCTCTGTGTATGTGTGTTATGCATGTGCGCACGCACATGGATGTGTGTATGTGTATGTATGTGTGTGTGTGTGTGTGTGTCTACATATGGAGGTCAGAGGTCAGTATTGTGCCAATGACTGGCTTTGGCATTCACCTGGTGGGTAAACTGAGGCAGGCAGCCATTGGGAATCAGAGCCACTGATGGGGGTAGATCCAAATACCAACAAAGGCTGTAGCTAAAGCAGCCAAGCAATTAGAGGAGCTACTCAGAGAAGTTTTTCTGAGGGAACAAAGCTAAATTTACTGGGTTGGCTCTCTTTGTGGCCAGCAGAAAAACTATGAACGCCTTTAACTCCTTGGGGCTGGCGAGAAAGAGAAAGAGAACACACACACACACACACACACACACAGTTGATGGATGGGAGAAACATTGTTCCAGCCACAGCAACCATCTTTCATCTTTTAGTCTTTCTTCCATAGCTTATATATCCCAGCAAAATCTTTTAAGTAATGTACAATTGCAATGTGATTACATTTTAGTTTTCTTCTAGTAAATGATTATGAAAAAAAACAGTGTGTTTTCCAATACCCTTACAAGAAACAGCATTGCATAAACAAATTATTCTAAAAAAACCCACGTACATTCATAACCAAGCAACTTGCTATCGATTAAAACAGTGTAAGCAAGCAAGGCAGTTTTCTCAGTTTCTCTTACTAGTAGGCAGCAATTTGCAGGTACAAAGAAAGAAGTAATTAGTTTATTCTTTATCTTTAAAAGTAATCTTGTAAGAATCTTAAAAGAATCACAAATCTAAACTTTTCTATAAAAATCAGTCATATCTACCTGAAATCCTCAAAATGCATATCTACTCATCAGCAGTTGTTAATAAATCATATCAGGGGGGCTGGAGAGATGGCTCAGCGGGTTAAGAGCACCGACTGCTCTTCCAAAGGTCATGAGTTCAAATCCCAGCACCCACATGGTGGCTCACAACCATCTGTAAAGAGATCTGACGTCCTCTTCCGGTGTCTGAAGACAGCTACAGTGTACTTACATATGATAAATAAATAAATATCTTTAAAAAAATAAAAAAAAATAAATCATATCAGGAAGTTGAGGGCAAAAATGGGTACAGGAAATCATTGAGTGCCAGTCCAGCCTCAGTGAGAGTCGCATCAGCCAGTGTTCTTCCCTGGCCATAAAGGTCCCTAGCTTAACTAATAAGAGCACGTGCCTTTCTGACTCTCAAATTGTTCACTAAGAGCTTTTACATCAGAGGCAGTGGTAAAAACATCTCCACCTAGCCTCACTAGCAACTTTCGTTTTCCAAATGTTTTCTAAGGGTGGTGGTCACAGCTGACAGTCTTCATCTCTTAAGTTCTTTCCTAGGGTGGCGATTGAATCATTAATCTGCTCCAGGAGCAATGCCTATAGAGATCAAGCATTAATATTGTGAATGCAAGAGATACTGCCCAGTGAGGGATTGGAAGCCCCCTTAAAGTTTTTATCTAATTCTTAGATTAAGAGAGATGTGATGGCAGAGAGCAGGGAGAACTCAGCACCAGCATGAAGTCCTCAGGCCACAGTCTGGACTGTGCCACACAGAGGCCCACCCGTGTGTCTGTAGTAACCCTGAGTTGCATTCCGTGGGTTCTAAAGCCGTTTGTCATTCCTTCTGCAGGACCCTTGGCAGGAATGGATGCCTTCCTATACCTTATGTTTTGAGACAGAGTCTCTCACTGGACCTGGAATTTATCAATTTGGCTAGGCTGGCCAGCCAGTGAGTCCGTGAGTCCTCTTGTCTCCGCCACACCTCCGTGGTGGGTGACAGTGATACGGGTCACTACACCTCACTTTTCACATGGGTGCTGGGATCTGTATCGGACCTTTATGCTCAGCCCGCAGGCACTTACCGTGCTCTCCGCAGCTGCACGGATACTATTTGATTTAAATTCCTCCTTGGATTCTGAAAAAGAGAGGCTACTTCTAAGCTCATACACTATAACCCAAAATGCTTGTTAGGAGTGAGGGACAGCTTTGCCAGTAAACAAGCAAGGACCGTGAGAACAGGAGAGGCGGTCTTCCCCAGATGTGAGCTTGCTTCCTAAGCGGCCATCCAGATTCTCGGCGCTGAAATCATGTGCAGACATGTGACACTAACTGGACCAAGCAGGTTTATACACATATGGATATGTGCATATGTATTAATAACAATTAAAGAAAAAGAGGTCGTGAGTCTGAAAGGGAGCCAGGAGGGGGGCACGGCAGGGTTTGGTGGGAGGGAAGAGAGGTGTAAATGATGTAGGTATATTTTAACTGGGAAAAAAAAAACATTGGAAAGAAGGTTAAGCCTAAAGTATTTGTCAGATCTGTTCACCAGAACTGCCAAGAGTCCCTTCAGTGATGAGCTACTCCTCTGGTAGGTCTTTTTACTGGTTATGGGCTTGCAAGGAATTCTCAAACTATCCCTTTGAAGGACATAACACAACACTGTGGAGGGGAAAACCCATGAACTTTTAGGTCAGACAGATGCAAACACGGGCCAAGGCTGTCCCTAGTTAGCGCTGTATTACGGGGAGCCTCTGGCCACCAGCTATTGATCTGTTTTTCTCAGTATCCCGGGCTCACAGCAAACCACACAGGGTCACCCACACACTCACTGTTTCTCACTGTCTGACTCTCCCTTCTGCCCTGTGACCTTCAGAGTTCTTTTTTGTTTGGTCTGCAATTTCTTTGGAAATGGGTATGGTTACACCCGTATCTCAGGGCTATAACAAATCTACAGTGTCTGCCATCTGGGACGTACTTATAAAAGTCAGTTTATTCCCTTCCTGATTTCCTTCCTCCATTTTCACATGTGTGTGTGTGTGTGTGTATGTGTGTGTGTGCACATGGAACCTTGGGATCGGTTTCTGGAATCTTCCCCCATCGCTCTGATAGTCCACCTTTTTCACTGGATCAGGGCCGATCAGTCAAGCCTAGAGCTCACCGATGTGGCTGGTCTTGCTAGCTGGCTTGCTCCAGGGATCTGCTTTCCGAGGCTGGAATTACAAGACAGGCTGCCACATGAGCCCTGTTTCTGGGGATCCCAGCACAGGTCCTTGTGCTTAAGAGGCCAGTGCGTCGACTGCTGAACAATCTCCCTGGTCCCTGATTTTCTTTTTAAGAATGACATCATGAACAAATTATTTTAGTGGACTTTGGGAACTTTGATGAAATTTTAAAACCTAACAGAACATAATTTTGATAACTAAAAGATGCTTTTGTTAGTCTAGGTAATAAATTTGATTTCACAACCACTGTTTTAGTAACATAATCCAAAACCTAACAATTCTTGGAACTAAATTTTCTAGGTCTCGGATTTTGACAAACATGAGAAACTTCAAGTACTAAGTGGTTCCTTCTCAGTAGATGTGTTTTTAAAAATAACATACTCTAGTCACTAAATTTAAAAGGTTTCCATTCCTGGCACGTAAGGTCTGAAATGCTCTCTAAGTGAGATTTCCAGATGCTAAGATGAGAAAGGCTGCTTCTGGTAGCTACTGTCGCAGCTCCCCTAATACACGGTCCAGGGAACAAATAATGAGTATCCTGTGAGCCTGGAGCACACGGAGCTAGCATCGCTTCTTATCCTGGCTGCTTGGCCCCTTCCTGTGGGAATTCCCAACCTTTAAGGCTTTAGGGGAGACGTGCAGCTCAGGCAGAGCAAACCTGTGACCAGATACACTCAGTACCTCAGAACTGTGGCTGGTGAGACGGCACAGTGGGTAGAGCATTCCACATCCAAGCCTGACAACCTAAGTTCTCTCTCTCTCTCTCTCTCTCTCTCTCTCTCTCTCTCTCTCTCTCTCTCTCTCTCTCACACACACACACACACACACACACACACACACAAACACAGAAAATTTATTTGAATTGTAAAAGGAAACACAAGCTTGCCTAGGGACAGGGTGCCAAAACCCAGCCAGGCCTCAGTCTCCCATGCTAATGCACTGCGAAACTTGCACGTTGGTGGCTGCTGGCCTGACTTCTTCTATTTTCCGTTCTTCTTTCTTGATACTTATCCACAAGGACTTTAAATATTCTTTGCGGAGTTTAACTACTGTATTTTGTCTGTTATGGATAGGCCTTTTCTCCCCGTCGGTGATGCAGATGCAGGCCAGATTAGACCAGACTAAAAGCAGATATAGGCGGGTTTATTAGGAGGCAGCTCCCTGGCAGTTCACTGATCTCACAGGAGGTCAGTGGAGCCATGCATCCAGGCTAAAGCAACGGGTTTTATAGACCTTCGGCGAGGCATGATGACGTGTCAGCTAGGAGCTGGGACTAGATCCATCCACAACCAAAAACTGAGCTCCTGGGCGGGCACTCTTGGGTGAATTGCCAGAAACACAGAGGGGAGGAGTGATGACAGATTCATTCCAGAGTTTCTCTTTGTAGGTGGGGGCATTTTTCTGCCAGGAGGGCAGACAGGGTTTCCCAGCTTGAGCAGGGGCGAGCAGGGGCGAGCAGGGGCGAGCAGGGGCGAGCAGGGGCGAGCAGGGGCGAGCAGGGGTGAGCAGGGGCGAGCAGGGGCGAGCAGGGGTTCGAGCCGAACAGTTACCTCTACTGCTCTTTTGCTAAATATTTCAATGTATCTTTCTTCCGTTTCTTTTCTTTTCTCTCTGTTTCAACCGCACTGGAACACACCTGATTCCTATCTGTATTTTGGACATAGAATATTGGTGTTCATAAATACCGAGCGCTTCAAACTTAGGCTGGAATTTGAAGCAGCAGTGTTTATCTCCCAGTGCAGAGCCCTTCCTCAGAGCTCACCGCTGTTTCATATCTGTAGTTCTCCCACCCCAGTACTTTTGAGTAAGCTGGTACAATATGTGGTTCTTATTAATCCGTCTTGCTTTGGAGCAAGAATTCACATGCATTTAAAAAGAAATGTTCTCACTGATCGGTGTTGTTTTGACCACATCATGGTTATTATCTGGCAGGTTTGTCCTGAAATGTCTTCCCTCTATCTTCCCAGGCTCCAGCTGTGATACTGTACTCGCCAGGACTCGGTGTCCGGTGGTGTTTGGACTCACTCCTTCCCGTGAACTCTAGCAGCGTCATTTACTTACTTAGTTTGCTTGGCTTTTGTTCTCCTCTCTATACGCCCTGGTGCTAGGAAGAAGAGACAGATGGAGGGAGGGCTTGCTGGCCAGCCTTGTTAGCCAAAATGGCAAGCTCCGGGTTCAGTGAGAGACCCTGTCTCAAAAAATAAGGTGGAGCGGGGCTGGAGAGATGGCTCAGCAGTTAAGAGCACTGACTGCTCTTCCAGAGGTCCTAAGTTCAGTTCCCAGCAACCACATGGTGGCTCACAACCACCAGTCATGGCATCCAATGCCCTCTTCTGATGTATCTGAAGACAGCTACAGTGTACTCACACACATAAAATAAATATATAAGTCTTAAAATACAATAAGGTGGAGAAATGATTGAGGAAGAAATCCTGATGTCAACTTCTCTCCACACATGCTCTCATGGGCACACAGAGCCACCCCACAGAAAGAAAGGAAGAGAGAAAGAGAAAAAAGAAAAAAAGCCAAGTTTGTTCAGGTCGGCTTTTGTTTTTTATTATTTCCAGTATTGCTATCCAGGAGTAATTTAATAAATGGTTTGAGTAAGAATGTTCCCCCACAGGCTCAGATTTTTGAACACTTGGTCTCCAGTTGGAGGCGCTGTCTGTAGAGTTCAGGAGACCCAGACTTACTGCAGGAGGCATGCCCCTGGGACAGGCTTTGAGAATGAAAAGCTTCGTCTGTACTTTATGTATGTATTTATTTATAGACTAGGTCTCTCACTGGCCTGCAGCTGCTGGTTAGGGACGGCTGACGGTTGGTGAGCCCCAGGGAACTTCTTTTCTCTATGCCCCCAGTGCTGGGATTACAAGGATGCATGAGTTACTTTTTCTGGCAGGATGAGGAAACACCATGACGCAGCAACGCCTATAAGGAAGAGTTGCGGTTTGTGGATCCGTCGTGATGGGGGCCAGAGCAGGAGCAGTGGGAGCCGAAAGACCTCACAGCTCAACCACGGCCGTGAAGCAGAGACAGAAAACTAGGAGCAGGTGAAGTTTTTCATTCTCAAAGCCTGTCCCTGTGGCATGCCTCCTGCAGTAAGGCTGGATCTCCTGAACCTCTACAGACAGCGCCACCAACTGGAGACCAAGTGTTCAAAAATCTGAGCCTGTGGGGGACATTCTTACTCAAACCATTATAAAGCATATACCACCATGCTAGCTCTTTATGCGGGGTCTAAGGAGTGAACACAAGAGTCTCCACACTTGCATGGCAAACAGTTTGCTGACAGGAGTACTCCCCAGCCTCCACTTTGTCTTCTTGGATTTCATTTTCCATGTCATAAAATAGAAGGTAACATCTTTCCTGCATAGTTTTCATGACAATTAGAGATAATATATAGAAAATGCCTGGTACTTTAATAAATCAGCCCAGCACATGCTAGAATTATTATTGTAATTTTCAGTACCAGCAATTTATTTGCATATCTGAATATACTAATTGTGGTTCTTCATTCACTGGAAAGTAGTCAATATCTGACAGGTATACTTAAGCTTTAATTACTCATTTAGACCTGTGCATATTGAGTAATGGGGAAAACGAGTTCTTCACATTTACCTCCAGGGAGAAACGAGGCTGGGTAGATGCCGTGGGAACTGAGGACTCAGTAGGAGAGGAAACAATATGAAGTTTTTCATGCCTGGGTGGAAATTTATTCTCATTCTCGTGTGTAGGAAAAATCCAGTAACTCGCCTATGGCAGCCACCAACAGAACTGGGCTCGGTTTACAGATGAAATAAACATTTTAAAGCAATAGCTTGTATTTCCCCCCTTTTAGAAAATGGTCTGAATGACGCAGCTGAAGCCCCCAAATCCTCAACTGCTTGTTGACTCAAAAAGCAAGGGACTTGACAAATGGGACCTCATAAAATTACAAAGTTTCTGTAAGGCAAAGGACACCATCAAAAGGACAAATCAGCAACCAACAAATTGGGAAAAGATCTTCACGAATCCTACATCAGATAGAGGGCTAATATCAAATATATATATAAAGAACTCAAGAAGTTAGACTCCAGAAAACCAAACAACCCTATTAAAAAATGGGGTGCAGAGTTAAACAAAGAATTCTCACCTGAAGAACTTCGAATGGCGGAGAAGCATCTTAAAAAATGCTCAACTTCATTAGTCATTAGGGAAATGCAAATCAAAACAACCCTGAGATTTCACCTTACACCAGTCAGAATGGCTAAGATTAAAAATTCAGGAGACAACAGGTGTTGGAGAGGGTGTGGAGAAAGAGGAACACTCCTCCACTGCTGGTGGGGTTGCAAATTGGTACAACCACTCTGGAAATCAGTCTGGCGGTTCCTCCGAAAACTGGGCACCTCACTTTCAGAAGATCCTGCTATACCACTCCTGGGCATATACCCAGAGGATTCCCCAGCATGTAATAAGGATACATGCTCTACTATGTTCATAGCAGCCCTATTTATAATTGCCAGAAGCCGGAAAGAACCCAGGTATCCCTCAATAGAAGAGTGGATACAAAAAATGTGGTATATCTACACAATGGAGTACTATTCAGCCATTAGAAACAATGAATTCATGAAATTCTTAGGCAAATGGATGGAGCTAGAGAACATCATACTAAGTGAGGTAACCCAGACTCAAAAGGTGAATCATGGTATGCACTCACTAATAAGTGGATATTAACCTAGAAAACTGGAATACCCAAAACATAATCCACACATCAAATGAAGTACAAGAAGAAAGGAGGAGTGGCCCCTTGTTCTGGAAAGACTCAGTGAAGCAGTATTCGGCAAAACCAGAACGGGAAAGTGGGGAAGGGGTGGGAGGGAGGACAGGGGGAGAGAGGGGGCTTATGGGACTTTCGGGGAGTGGGGGGCTAGAAAAGGGGAAATCATTTGAAATGTAAATAAAAAAATAATAATGAGACTTCCTGCTATGTCCCCCTCAAAACCTAAGATTGTCTTTGCTACCCATCTCACCCTCAACATAAATAAATAATAAAACCATAAAAAAAAAAAAAGCAAGGGACTGTAGAGAGTTGACCTGGGTAACTCGGTTAAAGCCCTTCTGGGAACACCCTCATAGATATGCCCAGATGTGTGCATCCATGATTATTCTACGTATAGTCAAGGTGAAAGTGAGGATTAACCATTATGGTGGTTAGAACAAAAAATGGCCTTGGTAGGGTCATATGTTTAAATCCTTGCTGCCCAGATAGAAGAACTCTTTGGGAAGGATTAGGACGTATGATCTCATTGGAGGAAGTGTCGCTGGGGCTAGGATTTGAGGTTTCCAAAGTCAACTGCATTCCCAGGCTCTCTCTGTCTGCTCATGCTGTGTGGACCAGATGTAAGCTCTCAGCCATTGCTTCAGCACTGTGCCTGCCTGCCTGCTGCCTGCCTGCTGCTGCCTGCCTGCCTGCCTGCCTGCCTGCTGCCTGCTGCTGCCTGCCTGCTGCCTGCTGCCTTGTGCTTCCCCAGGGTGCTTATGGATCCAGTATTTTCTGGAATCATGACCCACTCCACCAAATCAAATGCTTTCTTTTATAAGTTTCTTTGGTCGTAGTCTCTCTCTCTCTCTCTCTCTCTCTCTCTCTCTCTTATTCAATATATTCTTTATTTACATTTCAAATGATTTCCCCTTTCCTGGATCCTCTTTTCCCGAACGTCTCATAAGCCCTCTTCCCTCCCCCTGTTCCGCAATCCACCCCTTCCCACTTCCCTGTTCTGGTATTGTCCTACACTGCTGCACTGAGCCTTTTCAGGACCAGGGGTCTCTCCTTTCTTCTTCTTGGGCTTTATTTGATATGTGAATTGTGTCTTGGGTATTCCAAGCTTCTAGGCTAATATCTGTTTATCAGTGAGTGCATACCATGAGTGTTCTTTTGTGATTGGGTTACCTCACTTAGGATGATATTCTCCAGTTCCATCTATTTGTCTAAGAATTTCATGAATTCATTGTTTTTAATGGCTGAATAGTACTCCATTGTGTATATATACCACATTTTCTGTATCCATTCCTCTATTGAAGGACATCTGGGTTCTTTCTAGTGTCTGGCTATTATAAATTGGGCTGCGATGAACATACTAGAACATGCTGGGGACTCCTCTGGGTATATGCCCAGGAGTGGTATAGCAGGGTCCTCCGGTAGTATCATACCCAGTTTTCTTAGGAACCGCTGTTCATGGTGTCTCTTAACAGCAATAGAAAAGTATCTAAGACAGTCATTCCACCAGTAAACACAACCACAATGAAATTACTAACCTTGGAAAGTTTGAATTTGTGTGTATGTGTTCATGCTCATGCATGTGTGCTCGTGTGTGCAACGATAGCATTTTACAGAAGCATCTGTGTAATCACACAATAAATAGGTCAGCATTTCTTTCTTTAAGGCTGGTCAAGGAAGCCGTTGTAGACTTGCAACTGTAGATAGACTAAGCTTTATATTTAATATGAGTTCTGGCTGCATGGATTTTTTGTTTGTTTTTGGTTTTGGTTTTGTATTTTTGCTGTTTTGCTTGTTGGTTTGATTGGTAAGCAGTTTGGGCTTTCTTCTAGAAGTATATGTTCTGTAAAGCCCTCCCAGCTCCAAAAGAAGACTGAAATAACATCTTTAGAAATCTAAGTGTGTTGCCAGTATTTTTTGGAGAGGAAGACATAGCCATTTGGAACATCTTGGAGGAGCGGACTTGGAGAGGAGCCTTGCCATCTCCCGTGACACACAGACTCCAGGTGTATATCCTGTAGTGTGGAGGGAGGCTTGATCATAAAGCAGAATTCTCACTGAGTTTTGTTTGTCTGGCTATTGGGTAATTGCTGACTAAACCTGTGCTTTAGAGAAACAGCAAAGTATCTTTTGAATCTCGGGCTGAGGACACTTTTGGATCACTTTTCCTTGTTGCTTTGAGGACTGAGTCTCTCAAGCTCTTTCAGAATTCCGGCAGGAAATTTAGATTTAATCGCAAGAGTCAGTGTTTTGTCTGGTGTCTCTTCTAATGTAACCCAGATGTTAGGATGGCTTTATTTGATTTGAACACTCATTGACTTTGCTCTGCTCTTCTTCTCTTTGTAATGGGAAACAGTCTAACTTCAGCGTTCATTAAACTCAGAAACTACAAGTTGTAAGCTTGAGCATATTCATGAAGAGGGGATATATTTAGGCTATTTACCCAGAGGACAAACCCTTAAACTGTTGCAGTGTCTGAGAGAAAACATCTCCTCTGGGAGATCAGGGTGGGGGAGACACAGAAAAGTAAACAGAGATAGAAAAACAAAGTGTTGGCCAAGTGCCCTTGCTGAGTGTCCTCGAGCTGAGTCAGTTCCTTACCTGGATGGTCTGTAGTGCAGCTGAGAGATAACTTTGTAGCACATGCTGAGTTCACACTGCTGGGCTTTCCCCTTCAAATCGCACTGTTTCGCAGGTTGTCACAAATCATCTGGGTAGCTCAGCGACTGTCCCAGTCTCCAGGTTCTGCTTGTCAGAGGAAAGTAGCAGATGGCCCTCGACTCTAACATAGTGAACCCAGCCATATCTACTTATTGGTTAACCAACTATCTGAGTTTTTATTTCAGCTTAGTAGCAAGTTTTTTGAAGAGATGAAAAACATCCACTGTATAATGTGGGTACATTGTGTGAGTCTTCGTATGTGGTTTATGTATTGATTCTTTACTGCCCTAGTGATCTATTTCTGTTTCTGATTTATGCACTAAAAAAACCACCTGTTACAAAGTCTGCTCCCTTCAGATTTATGTGACTGCAGACCATTTTTGTTTATTTGTGTTACTGAAGAAACTAAACACATACACATGTCCTCCGGCAGCACTGGTTTTTGTGCTCTTGTAATTATGACTAATCATGACAGGGTCAGAGATGTCCAGAGATGGACTGGTGCTTCTTCGGGGATGTAGTAGCCATTGGTCACCGCAGCCGGATGACTGGCGCCATCCTAGGCAACTGCATGTGTTATGTGAACTTTTCCTGTGGAGACAAACGCTCTCTCATCCTAGATAGAGCACCCATGACAAATGATTCTACCCAAGTGTGGTTTGGTGAAACAATAAGGAGGAACATGGACAACTTACAGGCAGTTATGTTATTGAATGAAAAAAATTACCTCTTTTCCTCAGCGTGGTTTTATTACTCTGAAGAGACGCCATGACCAAGGCAACTGTTATAAATGAAAACATTTAATTGGGGCTGGCTTACAGACTCAGAAGTTTAGTCCATTATCATCATGGTGGGAAGCATGGCAGCTTGCAGGCTTACTGGGTGATGGAGTAGCCAAGAGTTCTACATTTTGATCCAAAGGCAGTCAGGAGGGGACTGTTTTTCTCAGGCAGCCAGGAGGGAGGTCTCCTCCACACTGGGTGGAGCTTGAGCATAGACTGTCAAACTGCACCCCCACGGTGACACACTTCCTCCAACAAGGCTGCACCTACTCCAACAAGGCCACACCTCCTAATAGTGCCACTTCCTATGGGCCAAGCATATCCGAACCATCACTTAACTGCCTATATATCAGGAAGGGGAGGGGCTCATGAGTTTCTCCATACTAACAATTGTGAACTGCCTAGACGCCCTCTGGGAGGAGCAAGGTCTTGTGCTCCCCTCCTCTATTCTATGGTGCCAAATTAATGTGTCCAGTTTTCTTCAGGTCTCATACAAGTAATCACAGCTGCTTAAAGTTGGAGAGGGTAAGGACCATGTTCTGCCCTGAGGACTGCACTCCACAACTGGGCTTTTTTTAGTCAAGGCATTAGTAACTTGAATGGATGGCTGTCTATATGACTTCCATAGGCCTGAGTAGCATTTAACTCAGTACTCTCAGGAGTGGCAGTATTTGTAGAACTTGACTATTTAATAAGCAGTTTAAAGTTCTGTCAACATCTCCTCTGTTGTGTACCAGCGAATGTGCCAACGTTACATGTGGTACGTATGGTGTGTAGAATCAACAATCTCTGGCAAACAACATTTAACATCATTTATTGTTTTGGTATTGAGATTTTCTTTGAAATCTAAAGTTTCTATCATGTGCTCTTTAGGAATGATAGACATCTGATTTTAAAAAACTCAAACAACCCATATCAGCTGGTCCTTTAAATGTGAACTATACTAATGACAGCATTGACTGTGTTAATGATGTTCTTGTCACTGTAGACAGCAACTTGGTGTATCTGGTAAAGAACTTTATTATTTCTATAAGTTTTACTTTGGAGCAGTTTGTAATTCATTCCTCCCTGACTCCTGATTGTCATGCCCACGTCTCTAAGCAGCCTTGCCTCTGGTCAGACTCTACACATCATTTTTATGGCAGGGTAGACATAACAAGGTAAACAATGCACTGATGAGGAAAGTGCGAGGCTGCTGTTGAGAACAGTCTCAACTACAGTGGCCCATGGGAAACTCACAGGCACTGTGGATCTCTGAAGTTCTGCTTGACGTGGGTCCTCTGCCCAGAGAAGGATGTTTGCTCCTAGCTGGGCTTAGAGGATTTGTAGAACAGGGGCAGGGAACATGGGATCAAGGCGACACCAAGCCTCTGCATTCTCTTTTCTCATGTGTGTTATGGACTTTCACCCTTGTCCAGTGGGTGGTGGGAGGTCAGAGGTGAGAGAGGAAGTAACAGTGAACAGGGAGAGCAGGATGTTGTCAACCGCAAGGACTGTGATGGTTTTCTCAGGTCAGGTTTAGCTCAGAGACATTTGTGTAGCCAAGATGAAAGTGTAGCAGACTTTTAAGAATTAGTAGGAAATATGGTGTGTGTGAGTGTGTGTGTGTGTGTGTATGAGTGTGTGAGGGTATGTAGTAGTAGTGTGTGAGTGTATGAGTGTGTGAGAGAGTGTGTATTAATGTGTGAGAAAGTGTGTATGTATGTGTGTGTGTGTATGTGTGTGTGTAATGCTGATGAAAGATGACCCTAAAGAGGCTGTAGAAAACTTTGCTCCCCTCAATGTGGCATACCTTGTTCCCTCTCTTGGTGGCTTTATCCCTCGTGGCATGTTGGTCAGGCAATTTGGTAGGTTTATATTCATATCTGACATGCTTTCTCTAGTGTGAAAAAGTCCACAAGACTCATATTTCCCATGCATGCTCTTCCAAAGTGATAGTCTGAGTCCTTGAACCAAGATTGCTCTGACCAGCTTGGCCATCTCTGACACTGCACATTCCGTAGCTATCTATCTGTCTTTGGCAACAGCAGGCCATGCCCCACAGGGCTGAGGTAGTTATAATTGTCTTAGGATGTGTTATGGTTTTGGGGTCTTATTTAAACTTAAAGTTGTGGGAATTCAGAAGGTTCTTATAGTTTCATTGTGAACCATTCCCCACAGGATCATGTATTCGAATACCTGGTTTCCAGCAGGTGGTGCTGTTTTAAGAGTTGTGGAATCTGTGATGTAGGTTCTGGCTGGCAGAAGTATGTCAGAAAGGGAGACCTTGGAAGGTTTTAACTGGGCCTGCTTCTGGTTTCACTTTCTTTCTTTATTTTTTCTTCTTTTTCATTTAGGATTATTTTATTAAATTATAAATGTACAACAGCTTCTTAACTCTACACACACACTTAAATTTTTAAAGGAAAAATATTCTGTCTTATTACATCATGATCTTGGCTAATAGCTTTTCAAAACTTTTGAGAAAAATCTTAAAAAAGGTTTTGCAAGTCATCTGAAACTTACAAATTTAACATTATTGAAGAAGGGATGCTTCTACACTCTTACAAAAAAAGGAACAATTAAAAAGCTAAGAAACTGTCTCAAAGGAAAAATTTTTTTTACAATCCTTCCTCTACAGTAAGATAATGTTATTAAATAATCCGATCCATTCACAAAATGGCTCTCTGCATCTGCTCTGGTGTCTTCTGCCGTATCACTGCATATTTATGCATGACTGAGATAAGAGTTTCCTTAACATTGCTATTTGGATAACCTGAAGCTGTTCTGTTAGCTCTGGGCTCTCCCATGGTAAGTAGGAAGCAGCTCACTTCCACCACAGCCCCCACTTCCTCTGCTTCCTCCAGGACCATGGTTCCCTCCACCATAATGGTCCTCCCATGTTCCTGCTACCACCAAAGTTTCCACTCTTCATTGGATCATAGCCAGAAGGTTGCTGGTTATAATTTCCAAAATCATTTTAATTTCCACTTCCATAATACCCTCCAGGTCCTCCTCCATACCCATTATAGCCATCCCCAAATCTGCGTCCACGTCCATATCCATCAGATCCCCCTCTAAAGTTGCTTTCAAAATTGTCACCACCACCACGAGAATCCCCAAAACCAAAGTTTCCTCCTCTTCCGCTCCTAGAACTTTGGACTTCTTGCATTTCTCGTCTAGACAATGCCTTTCTAACTTCTGCATTGTGACCATTTATGGTGTGATATTTTTGCAAGACAATTTTATCCACGGGATCATGGTCATCAAAAGTACCAAAGCCAAAGCCTCTTTTCTTTCCAGACTGCCTACTGGTAATTATTTCAATGATATCAAATTTTCCATATTCTTCAAAGTAATCTCTAAGGTGGTATTCCTCAGTATCTTCCTTAATTCCACCAACAAACAGCTTCTTCACAGTCACGTGGGCTCCTGGGTTTCCAGAATCCTCCCTGGCTACAGCACGTTTTGGCTCAACTGCCCCGCCATCGACGGAATGAGGCCTTGCAGCCATGGCAGCATCCGCCTCGGCCATGGATGAGAAAGTTACAAAGCCAAATCCTCTCGGTCTTTTGCTTGCGGGATCCCTCATAACCCAGACTGTGAGCTTTCCCCATTGCTCGTAGTAGTTTCTCAAACTTTATTCTGTAGTTTCAAAGCTACAGAACAAAGAGCTTACGGAACTGTTCCTTTTCCCTCTCCGTCGCGGACTCAGTCACTTCAGCCCGATTTCCCGCAGAGCCAGATGAGAAAGGCCTCCGCGGAAGGACACACACACACACACACACACACACACACACACACACACACGGAAGGACACACACACACACGGAAGGACACACACACGCGGAAGGACACACACACGCGGAAGGGCACACACACACGCGGAAGGACACACACACACGTGGAAGGACACACACACGCGGAAGGACACACACACGCGGAAGGACACACACACACGCGGAAGGACACACACACACGCGGAAGGACACACATACACACACACACACACACACACACACACGGAAGGACACACACACGCGGAAGGACACACACACACACACGCGGAAGGACACACACACGCGGAAGGACACACACACGCGCGGAAGGACACACACACACACACACACACACACACACACACACGGAAGGACACACACGCGGAAGGACACACATACACGCGGAAGGACACACATACACACACACACACACGCACGCACGCACGCACGCACGCACGGAAGTCTTGACTCTGGAGTGAGAGCAGGCAATGGCTAAGAAATTGCGGCCGCCAGGACCCTGCACACGGGACCTGCACTTCTGCCCACATGAACTGAGCTGCTCCTTCTAGCATGTTCTTTCCACCAACATCCCATGAACCTGTGAGCCAGATTATACCCACCCTTCTGTCTTTCATACACATTTAATTTCTGAGATTATCATACAATATCTCGTTCTTCCCTGTCCTCCTTCCAGACTCTCACATATATCTCTCCCAGCTCTCCCTCAGAGTCATGGATTCTCTGTTTTTCCCTTTATTTATTCATCTCTCTTATATTGCTGCAGTTCCCTCCCTCTCCTTCCTCCAGTCTCATTGTGTGTATGTGTGTGATATGTATCATATGTGAGTGCAGGTGTGTGTATGTGCATGTGTGTGTGTGATATGTATGATATGTGTGAGGGCAGGTGTGGGTATATATGTGTATGTATGTGATATGTATGTGAGTGCTGGTATGTGTATGTGCATGTGTGTGTGATATGTATGATATGTGTGAGGGCAGGTGTGGGGGTGTATGTGTGTGTGATATGTATGATATATGAGTGCAGGTGTATGTGCATGTGTGTGTGATATGCATGATATGTGTGAGGGTAGGTGTGTGTGTGTGATATGTATAATATGTGAGTACAGATGTGTGTATGTGCATGTGTGTGTGATATGCATGATATGTGTGAGGGTAGGTGTGTGTGTGTGTGATATGTATAATATGTGAGTACAGATGTGTGTATGTGCATGTGTGTGTGATATGCATGATATGTGTGAGGGCAGGTGTGGGTGTATGTGTGTTTGATATGTATGATATGTGAGTTCAGATGTGTGTATGTGCATGTGTGTGTGATATGCATGATATGTGTGAGGGCAGGTGTGGGTGTATGTGTGTTTGATATGTATGATATGTGAGTTCAGATGTGTGTATGTGCATGTGTGTGTGATATGCATGATTTGTGTGAGGGCAGGTGTGGGTGTATGTGTGTGTGATATGTATGATATGTGAGTGCAGATGTGTGTATGTGCATGTGTGTGTGATATGCATGATTTGTGTGAGGGCAGGTGTGGGTGTACCATGGCGCCATACCTGTGGAGATCAGAGGACAGCTTTGGGAATCACAGCTCTCTTTCTGTGGTGGCTGCAGGGATTAAACTCCAACCCTCAGACTATCGGGCTCATGCAGCAAGTGCTTTTTACCGGATGGACCCTCCCACCAACTTCCTTTCCTTCTTAGACAGAAGAAGGTGACCAGGGTCTTCAGTCCTGGTTGTCTCAGAAGAAACCATTTAGGTAGCATGTGTGGATCCAGAGATTTCCTTTACTCAACACTGAGATCATAGCTCATCACTTCTCAGTGAATCAGGCATCTTTGTTCTTCTGGGAGTTAAACGTAAGCCAGAGAAGTCTGGGTGTGTGGAAGGCGCATAGTTATCAGGAGAGGAGGTGGTGAGAATAGCAAATGGTGGTGGGAGGGATGTGAAGGGGAGCAGTGGTGCAGGTGCTCACGGAATGGTGCTCCTTCTCACACCACACTTCTGTTTAGCTGCGGATGGAGAGAAACAGTACCAGGTCCCCATTGCTGCCACTAATCAGTCACAGCTGCTACTTACTAGTGACAGACGTAGCAAGTACTAGCTACATTGTAAGAGAATTGCTAAACTCCCCAGCCACTGTTTATTAACCCCACCCCCTGACAGGGTACACCTGGGTTCTTTTCAGTCACCAGGGTCTTGTATGCCTTTATTGTGTTAAATGTGTGCTGGGCTCTAAGGTTTAGTTGCTCAGCCACACTGATGTAGTGTAGATGGGTGTTTGGAAGCAAAAAAGTTTAGTAGAATAATTAAAGGAATGATCTCACAAAAATGCATAACTGTACACTGTGTGTGTTCCTGTGTATAACTTTTATTTTTGTTTGTTTGTTTCTTAGATAGGGTCTCATTGTGCAGCCCTGCCTGGCCTGGAACGCACTCTGTAGACCAAGCAGGCCTTGAATGTACAGAGACCCACCTATGTCCGCCTCTGGGGAACTGGGATTATTACAGGCGTGCTCTGCCACACCTGACGCATACAGAGATCTCTTATGGAGCACTCATTGTGAGCCAGGCTTTGGGCACATGTTAGGGATACTATGTAATCCCTGTGTTTCAGTGAGGAGTGTGCACAGAAAGCAGACACTGCAGAGATGCTACCAGGAGGGTCACTGAGGAAAGGTGGAGTGTTGGAGAGAGAGCACGCCTGTCTTCTGCCTTTAGATAACACCCAGAACTGGGTGTCTTACTAAACGTGGCCTCAGCTGAAAGGCTGAGAAATGACCGAGATAGGACATATGACAAAAACCAGATATTTCTTTTCTTTTTCCTTTAAAAATGATAATTAATTAATTAATTAGTGTGTGTGCATGTGTGTGTGTGTGTGTGTGTGTGCGCATGTGGAGGTCAACGGACAGCTTGCAAGAGTCGGCTCTCTATTTCTACCCTGTGGGTCCCTGTGTTGAACTCAGGTTGGCAAACTTAGCAGAAAGCACCTTTATCCTCTGGGCTCTCTTGGGGATCCTGGGTATTTATTTCTTATAGTTTTGGAGGCTGTGGAGCCTAAAGGTGAGAGGGCTGCATCATCTCATGATTAAAACAGTGTAAGCTGTTACATATGTACCTGGGCACTGAATCCCTCACGAGAAGAGAGTGCTGAGGACTCCCTCCCCTCCCTGCCCGCCATCACTCCTGAGTTGGGACTGAGTTGGTAACACACACTTTGGGAGGACACACTGAACCTGTAACAGTCACCAGATTCCCACTGTGTCATCACAAATGTCTACAGCGGTGTGCCGTGGGGTCTCACCAGGCTACGGAGAGAGAGCCGCTATCCTGATGAATGAGTCAATGGCTGGTCTGTCTTCTCCAATGTTTACAAGTTGGGAGTAGGGAGGGAGGGAGGGAGTGTGATTTCTGTGTTAACAGTGAATAGTGTTCTGGAAAAATATGTGCTTTAAATGACCCAAAGCTGGTTTTTAAATTACAACAAATGAAGGACATCCATTCCAAGGACATATTTCCTATAACCTCTTCATTGGATGGAGCCCAGGTTTCCCAGCCCTCAAGACAAGGAAGGCGTTCTCAGGAGGAAGTTTGGGGAAGATAGCAGGGCTGGAAGGGGAAGCTTGTGTAGACAATGGCTTTCTTTAGCCTGTGACACCTCCCTGCCACCTGACACACAGTAGCTCACGTGCAGAAGGACGGTGGCCATCTGAGTTTGACCTCAGAGTCCCGTCTCTGGTTCAGTGTTGTCCTGGCTCCTCAGTCCTACTCATGTGAAGCCACTGGAAAGGGTGGGGGAAGGGCATCACTGCTTCAAAACTGGTGTCACAGCCAAGACAGAGTCTACATGGTCAACACAGGGTCTTTTAATGTGGACTGGGAGTCGATGGAAAGGGGCACGTAGCTCAAAGCCATTTTTTTTAGGAATGAGAATTTCTTTAGACCTTGAGGGTAACTCAGAAATCATATGAGTCTAATTCTCTCCTTTCACATTTATATTCTGTGAAGCTTACTAAAGCAATACGCTCGAATCATTTGACATCTATTATAGCAACCGCATTCCTTTTGCATGATGTCTGTACAAGCATCAAAACACAGTCTGCCCTTCATAATCATCGTGCTTCCATAATTGCCTGTGGTTGCCTACGGTTTCCCATAGCCCCATGCCTAGCTGTGCCGACTCCGGAGTCCCTACTGAAGTGCCGTCACATGGCTGGGTGCTCACTCTGTGGCAGCCTGGTGGAGCTGGGCATGGAACCGGCAGGTGGGCTGGCTGTTAGCCAGGGGCTTGACGGGACTCAGAAAGTCTTAGCTGAAGTGCTCCTTGGGCTCTTTCCGAGGGTCTGCTCTTTTCGTCGTTGGCCGGTTTTTGTCTTTCTGTTTCAGAATAGGTTTATATTTGACTCCTGAGCACCACAGCCTTCCTCGAGGCTGCCAGCCCTTCCAGCCTTCAGGCTTAAGTTCCCGCCGTGAAGGTCCCTGATGCTCATACACAGGAAGAGGAGAGCATCTAATCACTTAGCTTAGAGGCTCAAACCATGCGATTTCTGGGCTCCCGAGACTACTCTTGGGTGCAAGAGCCTTTCACAGGATCATGTGACTACCACACCTGCCTGGAGCTGTGCCACCCGCAGACTGGAACAGTGCCGAAATGCTTGGCACATGGGTAATATAGCACTATTGACACACATGTGATATTTATATATTATAGTAATGTAACAATGCTATATATTACCTCCCTTAGGGGGCTCCTATTGCAGCAAAGATTACTGAAGAAAGCTATCACTAATTATCTACTCCATGCAAAGTACTCTATAGCTGTCATTTTAGTTTGTTTTTCAAAGTAGGTACACCTAGTTTTTCAAGATAGGTATACCATATGTAGTTAAATTAATAGGGCCTTCAAGATAGATCAGTGGGTAACGGCGCTCGCCACCAGGCACAAGGACCCAAGTTTGATTTGTAGGGGACCCACATGGGAAAAGAAAGGTGACTCTTGGAAAGCTACCCTTGGGCCTCCCTCCATGTGCATCCCGTGGCATGCATGCCCTCTCCCAGGATAAATAAATGTAATAAAAATTAAAAAAGAAGAAAGGAAGAACGGACTGCAAATTGCTGAAATTTCTACAGCTAGAAGTGGTGTGGCTGGGAGGAGCCCATTCACACACTTCTGAGGTCCTCTTCCTCCTCCGCACAGGCAGCACGAGGGAAGCCATTTTGCACGATGGAGTGGTTTTGAAGATACTGCATGACTTGTTGTCCCCCCCCCCCCAATCTCCTTTCACATTTAGACGTGAGAGACTCACCGGATGTCAGAGAATGTCCTCCAGGACAGGCTTTCGGGGTTTCTTTAACGTTCCCGTTTGCTGCTGAGGGCAGTGGCTAGCTCAGGACTTGGCCAAGCCAATGCTCTCTCACTGAGTTCTCTCACTGAGTTCTACCCCGGGGCTTCTCCAGCATAATTAAAAGCCAATTGCTCTACACTGAAATACCAAACAAACAGAAACAAACTTCCAGAAGCCTCACCCATGCCATACTTCTGGTAAGCTTGCGTCCCTCATCCCCAGGATGGGGAGGTGGCCTGTCTGGCCAGGATCCCCAGGATCACTCTGAGAGCCACTCCACCCCTTTGTCTGTTGGCTTCTGGGGAAGACAGGTCCCTTAATCAGCAGCATTCAGCGTCTGCCCTCTGGTTAGACCACATGAGGTCACGCCCTGCCATTCAGTACGTAGCTGCATTGACACAGCAAGCAGCAGGCAGGCGGGTCCTCTCCCCACCTTTGACTACTTCTTTGTCCTGGGATGCACGCCAATTCTCAGGAGCTCTTACATGCCCAGTTGGTCCCTCAAGGACTGCACCCCACTGAAGTGCACCTTATCATTGCGCCACCAGGATCAGCTGGGACAGTCACTTTCTGTTCTGAAAGTCGGGCTCCCTACGTCACCTTGGGATGGCATCCAGCAGGAGCTATGCAGAAATCCCTTAGAATCATTGTGCTCAGCGATATATGCTTATCTCATGGGTAGTGTGTGTGTGTGTGTGTGTGTGTGTGTGTGTGTGTGTGTGTATACTCAGGTGTATGTGTGCATGTATATACGTATGTATGCATGTGTGTCTCTTTGTGGTGTGTGTGCATGTGTGTCTCTTTGTGTGCATATGTGTGTATGTTTGCATGTGTGTACGTGTGAGTGCAATGTGTGTATGTGCACAGCAGGAACTATGCAGAAATCCCTCAGGCCTTAGCATCAGTGCCCTTCCTGATAAATACATGGGTTGGTGAAGGTGTGGGTGGGGTGGGGTGGGGGCAGAGGACAACCTTGGGTGGTGTTCCTTAGGAGCCAACCACTTTTTTCTTTTTCTTTATTCTTTTCTTTTCTTTTTCTTTTTTTTTTTTTTTTTGAGACATGGTTTCTCATGGCTTGGGACTTGTCACATATGCTAGGCTGGCGAGCTCATCAGCTCCAGGGAGTTGCCCATCTCTATCTCCATGAGATTACTAGCTTGTGCAACTATGCCCAACTTGCAAGGCAGCCATTTTACCAATGGAGCTATCTCCCCAGCTCTGATGGATACTTTATTAAGTGATGATTTCATCCTTGGCTGTGTTGGCTACTTAGAAACTCGGGATTGTTCCCGTCAGTCCTGGGAGAGTCTAGGGGATGGGGTGTGCATAGAACTACAAACCTCACTTCTGGTTTTGTCTCAACCCTCTTTTCTTCCATTCTCTTCTCTCTGCTTTAACTGTGTATAATATGCTGCTTAAAAACAAACAACAAAAATAGTGTAAAGGGCTTGCTCTCACTCCTACCTGAGGCAGGTAACCTGACCTCGATAGGTCCAGACTCCCTTCCTGTAGGTACCACCTGGGCACAGGAAGCAGTGACACAGTTTTAAGAGAAAAAGATTGCTTCTGTCTGCTGCTCTGTCTTCATCCTTGGCATTCAGTTTTTAAGAACAAATTGGAAAGCTGGGCGTGATTGCTCATGCTGTAATCTCAGCCCGTGGGAGGTTGAGGCAGGAGGATTGTTGTAAGATCTTGTCCATCCTGGTCTCACAGTCAGTTCCAGGGCAGCATGGGCTACAGCTGCCTGCCATATAAAGCAAAATCAAAGAGAGCAGATAGGTTTCTTTGGACATAATGCTTTTCAGCCCCTGTGCTTTCTTGGGTAGATCCCCAAGCTATCCCCATTACAGCTTAGTCAACACACGAGGCTGTATGTCTTTTTCCTCCAAGAACTGTGCCTGCCAACAGGCACTATCTGTGACATAGCCTCCAGCTTCTCCTTTGATTTGTAGGACATAGGCTCTCTAGAGCAGTCAGCTGACAGGGAAGGAGCTCTGCAAGGCTGCCTCTTCTCTATGGATGGTGCAGTCTTCGTGCGCTGATGCTTCCAAAGCCTTCACTCCCACCCTGGCCCTGTGGACCGTTACCTTTCATCCTCTGGCTTCTCACCTTGCCTGTCCTATGCAGGCAGGTCCAGCCTCGGCTAACCTCACTTTTGAGGGCTGGTTTTGTTGGGCCAAATATAGCTGATAGTTTAAAAAATGGGGGGGGGGACAACTGATGGAGAAAGGGGGCATCTCTCATCCTGCTGTCCATTTCTACTCTCACTCTTTCAAACAGAAAAACTGTGCTGTGTGGCTCCTAATAAATGGGGGTTTGGCCAGCAAACCTCAAAGACACAGCTTTGAACCCTAGAATAGATTTCATAAAGTCTGCAGTAAAATGTTACCAGACACCCAGTTAGACTTGGGGCTGCTCCTGTGTATGCATTTACCACCCCCCCACACACACACACTTACTGCTTTGTGGAATGTGGCACAGAGGGCAGCCACACTGGAATATGACAGGGGAGGATTTCATAGCAGCCTGTATGCCAGGTAGGGAATAGGCATGGGAGATTGCCACACCGCTGGCTTCTTAGCTGTCAATGATGTCACTTCATAATGACATCTGACAAATGTAAAGTACCACTTATAGTTGGAGGTGAACTTGTGAGGCTACTTATAAACCATCTATAAAGTAACACAAACTGTTCTAAGTAGGAGTTACCTGCAGTGTGGTCTTTGCTTACTAGAAATTATGCTGCTAGACCACACTGCCTGATTTCCTTCCTTGTGCTGTCAAATAAGGCAGAGCCCTTTAGATCTACATGGGCTGGAAGCACAGCCTCTCAGCGTGTCCTCAGATGCTCAGGCAAACAGGATGCTGCAGCATCTCAGGTAGAAGCCGCAGCAGGGAAGCATCCTGTCTCACTTCAGAACTAATCTCTCAAGAAAATTGAAAGAAAAAGTTCCCAGGTAAAATTGTATTAGCATTCTCTTTCACACACTCTTCAGGTTAGTGTGCCTGGACAGTGTCTATGTCTATGACATCTATGAGTCTGTCTTGACATACTGAAGTGGAAACATAGGGTTCTTTGGAGAGTCAGTTGTGTTGGATGGTGTTTTGCTGGGGCAAACATGTGAAGGAGTGTTTTCCTGAAGTGGACGAAGGTGAAAGACAAGGCAGACTGGTAAAGGAAGGTTTCACTGAAGCAGACACAGGAGAGAGGATGTTCTGCTAAAGCAAGCACGTGAAGGACATGGGATGAAGGATTCTTTGCTAACAACATGCATGTATTGGTCCGCCTTACACTGCATCGTTGAGTTCCATCTGTTGGGACTCCTCGGACTCGGGCTGTTTGGATACTCACGCTGTGGCAGGCACATGGAGGACACGTGATGTCTGGAGGGTATAAAGAGGACTCCATGGAGTGACGGAGACAGAGCTTGGCTGGCTGGTGCAGCTAGCTGTACAACACTTGTGGGTCTTGAGTCTTCATTGATCTTCACTTCCCTGAGAGAGGCACAGCGGAGAACTTCTCTTGGAGTCCCTCCAGGTCCCTCCTGCTGACTTGAGCCAAGGCTGAGGCCTGGCTCTCTGCTAGGTCATGTCACCACTTGCTAACCTGACTCTATGGAACTGGACTTCTGGTGTATATGTGAAGTACTTGAGAGTGGATTGAGCTGCCACTGCCAACCTGTGAACTGAACTGCTGATTCCCAGACAACACAGACGGGAGCTGCTCCAAAGAACCTTTCCAAACAGGTCCACTCCCCCAATCCCTGCCCCCACCATCCTTTCTTTTCCACTACCTCTGGTGGGTGGCGGGTTTGAAGGGAGGTTAAAGTGTTTAAGAACCATCATTAAAAATAGGATTTGAAAAACTTAAAGTTACAACATACTTTAATCCATAAGAAACTAACAAGGGGCTGGCGATATGCCTCCGAAGATAACGATATTTGCTGTGGCAGCTTGATAGCCTGAATGTGATCCCCAGAGCCACAGTAGACAGAGACAACCTGACTTTTGACAGTTGTCCTTTGACCTCCATGTATGCTGTGTGTGCCCCCCCCCCCACCGAAGATGATGATATATAAGGTCAGACATGCTGGCACAGCCTATAATTCCAGCACTCAGGAGGCAGAGGCAGGTGGATCTCTATGAAGTCTGGTTATATAGTGAGTTTCAGGCCAGCTAAGGCTATACAGCAAGATCCTGTCTCAAAAACAACAATAATAATTATGAAACCTTATTTATGTTATTATTACAAGAAAATTGGAAAAAAAACCGAACATAACTCACTTTATTTTGTATTTTTTGGGGGGTTGCCATTTGTGGATGTCATAGTGAATTTGTCTATATCACACTGGAAGAGATCAAGGGAAATTCTTCACATATAAAGGTGGATTTTCCTATACTTCCTAATTCCTATAGGTTCACTTAGTGATTAGAGTTGCAAATCTTTTGCCAAGAGAAATCTGCTCCTGGGGATTGAACCTGGGTCCTCACACCCTCTAAGTAAGTGTTGTAGAGATGAGCTGTGTACTCGGCCTTGGAAACCTACCTTTAAAACCCTTCGCTTTGTATAGATGACCTTCCAGCCCTGAAGCAAGGCTACAGTGTGAGGATGTGAGGATGTGAGGATGTGAGGAGGTTCCTTACTGTTCAGGAGGAAGTGTACACTTAGCTTATAATTCTCTGGGAGAAGACATAGGGCCAGAGCTGGTTCCTATTGATAATCCATACACTTAAAGGTATATCAATGTGCCATTACTTTTCAGAAACACAGAATTTATACCCGGTCTTGATAAAGGAGTTCAAAAAATTACAAGAAACCTGATTACGAGATTACAATTTGGCAACCTGAACAGGCATCACATCTTCCTTCTTAGGAAATAAAAAGCCAGTCAGCCAGGCTATTAGCTTCAGCTGGGCGTGCCATGATGCTGATAAGGGGTGTGTCAGAGTCCTGGCCTGTATGGAGAGCCCCACCCTGGACCCTCGAAGGTCCTTGGGGCATCTGTAGTTTTTCTCTTTCAGTTCAGCTTCCCTTCAGGCATACACTATAAAACTGTGAGTTCCCAGTTCAACAAAACAGGAACTGAGAGGCTCACAGAGGCCCAGAGAGGCCCTCTGGCACTGCCTTAGCCCGGGAAAGCATTACTAATGTTTACTGGTGACAGCCTTTATGTTCAGCGTGAGGAGGCTGTTGATTTAAATTTAGAGTACTGTATTAGTCAGGGTTCTCTAGAGGAGCAGAACTTATAGAAAAAAATGAATCTCTCTCTCATATATATATACATATATATGTATATATATACATATGTGTATATATACACGAGATGTATACTCGCACATATATCCTTTATATATTCTAACACATATCATATATATGCACATTTGCACTGGTATCAAGTCATGAGATCCAGGGCTTAAAGCCAAATTAGTAGAATGGCTTAGGCTGTGGCCCAGCTAATCTAACAATAGCTGCTTATGAAGGGAAGTTCCAAGAACCCAAAAGTCCTTCAGTGCACAAGGCTCAGCGGGTCCTTGATAGACGCTGGGATCTGGAGCAAGCAGGCTCTAAGGCAGGCGAAGGAATGGACTTGCTAGCGAGACAAAAGCAAGCTGGCCAAGAACAAAAGCTTCCTTCTTCCAGTCTTAAATATAGGCCTCCAGCAGAAAGCATGGCCCAGATTAGATCTGGATTAAAGGTTTGCCTCAAAGACCCAGGTCAGAAGTAAGACTTCCCCTTTTAAATTAAGCAGGAATCCTTCACAGGTGTGTCCTCTGCTTTTAGCTTCTTGTAACTCTCAGATGTGGTCAAGTTGACAACCAAGAACAGCCATCACCCAATCTGGTGGACATCGCCATAGGGCAAGCAGTGGGATTCTACTAATTCCTTTATTCTGTCTGTGGACTCAGGAGCTCCCTCCTACCGATGGCCATGTGCTCCGTTCCTAGACAAATGGACTTAAGGAGCAAGCTAGCTCACGCTTGGACTATGACTGACAGACTTCCTCGAGTTCAAGTGCCCTTTAAGGCTGAATCACATATATCACCGTTTACACTCACACCAAAGCCTGGGATCAAAGGCTGGGATCCCAAAGTGTTCAAAGCTCCGGAGTTGGCGAATTAAAGAAGGCAGACCAGTGCTTCAAGCACAGATCTCATGACTCCTGGCTTGAAGACCCCTGCCACCCATATGGCCTGGGAAGGACTGGTGGGCGAGAATGGTAGTTTGTAGTTATGTTCCTACTTCTGAGAGAGAGAGAGAGAGAGAGAGAGAGAGAGAGAGAGAGAGAGAGAGAGAGAGGGAGAGAGAGAGGGAGAGGGAGGGAGCGAGGGAGAGGGAGAGGGAGAGGGAGAGGGAGAGAGAGAGAGAGAGAGAGAGAGAGAGAGGGAGAGAGAGGGAGAGAGAGAGAGAGAGAATCTTGTCAAAGAGTGGAGCGTGTGCAGGTACCTCCAGTTGGCGACTGAAAGCAGGGAAGCCAACTCCTTCAGGCTGGGAAGGACGGCAGAGGCTCACCTCAGCCACCTGTAGTTCAAGTCTGCAAGGGACAATCACTTGTCCTAAAGTGTCATCTGGGCCAGTTTAAAAAAATACACACACTTGTATTTATCACATATTTATATATATCTTCTAAAGATTCATTTTATATGTATAGGTGTTTTTCCTCCGTGCATGTGTGCCATGAGTGTGTAGTACCAGTGGAGGCCAGAGGAGGGCACTGGATTCTCTGGCCCTGTAGTTAAAGATGGTTGTTAATTACCATGTGGATGATGGGAACAGAACCTGGGTCTTCTGAAAGACAATATGAGCTCTTAACCACTGAGTCATCTCTCCAGCTCTCTCCCTCCCTCCCTCCTTCCTTCCCTTCCTCCCTCCCTCCTCTCTCCCTATCACTATCATCATCATCATCATCATCATCATCATCATCACCACCACCACCACCATCACATTATATAGTTTAAGAAAGGCAAAGGCACTCTTAAGGACTGAAGTTGTCTGAGGTCTGAGGCTCTGGGCCCAAAGAGTTCCTTATTGCTCATTCACACTGCATCTGCATTCTCTGACACTCAGTCGATCTTGACCCCTCCTGACCCCCATCCCACGCACACTCTGTTTTGCTGTGGGTAAGCTGAGGTCAGAGGGGCTTCTCTGTTGTTGGTTTCTTACATATTTTGACCTTGGTATCTCATAAACTTCCTTCTCTGCTGGCCCAATTTTAGTATGTTTCTTTTCCATTCATTTCAATAGCTTTAAGTTCTGTATTCCGCCTACAGCTTATGTTGCTACATCGCTGTTGAGACTCAGCCATCGTTGGGAGTGACAGAGCCACAGCATTCAAGGAGCTTTATTCCAACTGGGTGCTTCTGGTGGGAATTATTATTACAGTATTAGTGAGTGTTCTCTAGAGGAATTAGACCTATAATGCCAACTTGACACAAGTTATAGTCATCTGAGAAAAGGGAACTTCAATTGTGAAAATGCTTCATGTAGGCAAGTCTGTAGGACCTTTTCTTTTCTTTTTTTTTATTGAATATATTCTTCATTTACATTTCAAATGTTATACCCTTTCCCAGTTTCCCCCCTCCCAGGAAACCCCCAACCCATCCTCCCACCCCCTAGCTCCAAGATGCCCCTCCACCCTACCCACTCCTACCCACCCCCACTCAATTTCCCCATGCTGGGGTATCTATCAAGCCTTCATAGGATCAAGGACCTCTCCTCCCACTGATGACCAACAAGGCATTCCTCTGCCACACTTGTGGCCATGAATTGATGGCTTAGTCCCTGGGAGCCCTAGGGTGTCTGGTTGGCAACAACGTCTTTCTTCCCATGGGGCTGCAAACCCCTCCAGCTCCTCCAGTCCTCCCTCCAGCTCCTCCATTGTGGACCCCACGCTCAGTCCAATGGTTGGCTGCTAGCATCTGCCTCTGTATCGTGTAAGGCTCTGGCAGGGCCCCTCCAGAGACGACCATAACAGGCTCCTTTCAGCCTGTACTTTGTCATCCATAATAGTGTCGAGGTTTGGTGACCTCTTATAGGATGAATCCCCAGGTAGGAGTCTCTGGGCAGCCTTTCCTTCAGCCTCTGCTCCACACTGTCTCCATAATTGCTCCTGTATTTTGTTCCCTTTCTCAGAAAAACCAAAGCACCCTCACTGTCTATAGGACATTTTTGTAACTAGTGACTGATGGGGGCGGGCCCAGCCCATTGTGGGTGGTGTGCCATCTGTAGGCTGGTAGTCCTGATTCTCTAAGAAAGCAGGGAAACCATGTGAAGCCATGCAGTAAGCAGCACCCCTCCGTGGCCTCTGCATCAGCTTCTGCCTCCAGGTTCCTGCCCTAGTTGAGTTCCTGTCTTGGCTTCTGTCAATGAATATGATCGAAGATTTGTAAACCAAAGAAAGCCCTTCCTCCCCAAGTTGCTTTTGGTCATTGTGTTTCATCACTGTAACAGTAACCTTAGCTATGATACTCGGTAAAATGGTAACAACCGTAAATTCTAAGATATTACAGTTATTACATTTGATTTCAAGTAAGAATCTGTACTTCCTTTTAAAGCACTTATCCATCAACACTTAGGAAGAAGCCCTCCCTTTCCTGGGTAAGTTAGCAAGAGTATGGGTTGATCTGTGAATCTACACAGACAGCCCGTTACACAGACAAGTGCTCACTGGAAAGATAACTATTCCGATAAGGATGTAAGAATCTGTAAGTCCAGACAGATTTTAACATATATTTTTTTTTATTAAATATGTAAAAAGATCAACGCAAGTCAAGTTATTCACATATTCAGAGACAAAAAGCTATCCTACCATGCGACAATAGGTGGGTAATGCAAAATGAACGTGATGCATCTGAATAAGACCTCTTCATCTATTATGCCATTACTTATCGATATTTATAATTAACAATACATATGTTTACATTCCTTTCAGTTTACATTTAATATATAACAAAAGCTTTATGGTGTACTATTTAGTAAAAGTAATCTGAATGCATATTAAACCTTAACGGAATAATGGAAACACTCACCAGGAAAGGGGGGAAATCCTGGTCCCCTTCTGGAGTTTACTTCTCTCAGTTCAACAGGGTGTTTGTTTTTTGAACACTTTTTTCCTGCTTCTCTACTTAGAATGTGAGCTCTCTCTCTCTTCATCCCTTGCTTCAGTCACTTCCAATCTGACAGTGGTAATGGGAGCACTTCCAGCCAGCAGTGGGTGTGGGGAAACCGAGGGAAAAAAATAATCAACTTGTTGAGAGGGGAGGAGCAGGAACCCATGTTGGGATGCCTCTGGACCCAATGTGATGTTCTGTGGCTGGGCTGTGTGCCCTGAGTGCCAAGATAAAAGACTGAATGGGATCTGTCATCCATGAGTGGAGGGTGCCCAGAGGCAGGGGTGCAAACAGCTGTGAAGGAGTCCCTAAAGCATCCATCGCACCATCTGGGACATAGGGCGTCACACATATTTAAGATGGGCGCACGAAAAGGAGGTAGGGCTTCTCCCTAAATGGATGGTAGTCTGGCCTGAGCCACTAGGGAAGAGAACAGAGTACACTAGCCAGGGAAAATTATTTTCAGACATGTGGCCAGTAGGTCTCCAGCTTAGCAGTCCAGGGAGGTGGAGAGGAATAGAGTGTTTCTAGCAAGAGGCATTGGGAGAAGAAAAATCCTGACTCCCCGGTACCCACTCACAGGAGTGCGGTCATGGATTCCCCAGTCCTGGGTGTGGTTAAGATGTCCCCGGCAGGTACAGGAACCTCCCAGGTGTCTGTGAGTAGCTGCTTATTGTACCTCTTTATAACAGCTATTAAAAAAGCAAAACCAAAGCGAATGAATAAGAAAGGCTCAGGAGAACAACCTGCCTTGAGGCCTGGTGCTGTGAGGAGAGCAGCCACTACCGGCCGGGCTTGGGAGGACGTCACTGCGAGGGGTGGGGCTTTCCAGCCTCAGAGAGATGCGCTGCACTGTAGGGCTGAGTGAGCAGGAGAGAGAAGGAAGGAGAACCAGATGCCATGGAACATCTGTCTGCTTCTGCACAGTGTGTTGTGATCAGTTCAAAAATACAAGCCATCTTTCCCACACGGGCCTCAGTTACACACACCGCTGCTGTGAAGGTTTATTTCCGGAAAGCTTTCTCTAGGTGCAAAGCGTCAATGCTAGAATTTAAGGTTAGCATCCCATCAATTAATAAAGAAATTTCAAAACTTTATGATGCATAATTCAGAAATTTATTTTGAGATTTTTTTTTTTAGAGTGGAAGGTGGGGTGGGCACACTTTTTTCTTGTTTCTCTGCACTTGCTGGCCATGTGACCAGTGACAGCAAACCTAAAGCTAAAATCAAACGAAACGGAGGGAGTTAGGAAAGAATACCATCTGTCAAAAGGGGAGGACAGGCGGCCATGAGGAAGGAACTAAGAAAATGTGCAAATATTAGTTAAAAACAAGGAATGCCTTCAATTCACTAATGTCTCCCGTTTATGAATTGCCATGGCTTAGCAGATGTCAGGGAGGGTGGAGGCCTCACTCCAGAAGGCGACGGGAGGAACAGAGTATTCCCGTCAAGAGGCATTGGGAGAAGAAGATCCTGACTCCCTGGTACCCTCTCACCAGAGTGTGTGTGGCCTGTGAGAAACACTCACCGGCGTTTCTGTGTGTGGCCCCACTTCTCCCTTGAAATCATGCGCTATCAATCAAGTCTTTGCTTCCAACCTGGGCAGCCAGCACCGACATGACACTGGCGTGTAGGGGATGCACCCTTGAGTCCCCCCGTAGTATGGATTCTTTAATGTGAATTGGAGGACTTGGGTTGAAGCTCTTAGGAGGAGGAAGAGTGATGAGGCAGAAGCCTCGTGCCTTCTGAGACCACGCTCCCCCTTTGCAACTGCAGACTGCCAATGACAACATCTTTCGGGGAGTGGACCCCCAACAAGGAAAGGACCCTGAGAAAGAAAACAACAGGAGAACCTGGGGGCGGGGGCGGGGGCACACGGAGCAAGGGCAAGGCTGAGATGGTTTTGTCCGTGAGCGGATGTCTGAAAACTAACGACGGTGTGGTTGCCTAGTACGCTGCTCTATCAACACTGCTGGGCCCTGAAGTCATAGCTCTGAATCCATTTTGTTTCCCTTTAGTGTTGTGAGTAGAGGGAGAGACGGTTTTCCCCATGACACAGGCTACTGTCATATGGCTTTCATATCAAATATCTGTTTCCCTTTGTTCCAATGAATTAATTATCTGACCAAATTTATGAGAGGAGGTTAGACTCGCAAACATCAAAGCACCACAAATGCGCGTGACATCTACTGACACTGGGTTGAAAAATGCCAATATAAATACCATATATCAAATTACCATTGTTTCACACCAGGATAAAAAGGGGTGGTGGTGGTGGTGGTGGTGATGGTGGTGGTGTTGGGGTGGGACAGAGTTATGAGGGAGGAGCTGAACCAGTCTCAAGCAGTCAGGTGGTGAAGTTGAAGGTTTGTGGCCCTATGATCTGGCAGGGAGCTGACCACAAGGGCCATCTGCTAATGCATCTTGGCAAAGAAAGTGGGAACCAAGAGCGATGGCTGGCGGATGCAAGATCACTGTCGATGGGAACAGGTTGGGAACAGCTGGTTTCTACCGCGCTCCAGGCCACACACGTTCCAATTCTCTGGAAGAAAAGTCCCCACACACACGTACGATGGACGTGTCAGGAGCCGTGGAGACGGTTCAGTACTCTTCCTGCTGCTGGGGCTGCTGCTCATGGGCTTGCTCCTCCGCTTCCGGCTCTTCTGTTTGGCCCTCCTGTGGGACAGGGGAGGAGTTTTAGCTAAACTGGTTTACTTTCAGGGCCCTGTGAGGGGTCAGGCCTAATCAGCACGAATCACTTAAACACCAGGGTCTGGAGTACCCCAGCCTCAGGCATAACACAACACGCAAATGCTTCCCAGATTCCTGGTGTCATCCCCAGACACATCCCAGTGCCATCCAAGGAGGACCCCTCTGCAAAGCAAAGCACCAGGTGTTATGAACTCATCTCTTCTTCCAACTGTTTTCCCAGGAACTCTTCACAGTAAAAGCTGTACACTTTCCTCTCCTCAGTAAGAGTTGATATGATAAGCCAGACACAGCCACTCCACAGCCTTGTAACCACAAAGAAGCCTCAAACAGTTAACAAAGCACCTCAGGCCTCTGCAGATTTGTAGGATGCTTGTGCCTCCCCAACAGCCCATCATGCATTGCTTCTGACCTACTTCCTGTTCCCTCTGATGCTGTTATTCACCACGACTAGGGAGTGCTTTTGTGAAGGAGATGCTTTCTGCTACCTAACACCAATATGAGGGAGATGGAAGACACCAGAGAAGTAACTTGTTAGTTTCTGAGGGGAAGGAAAGGAGAGAGAACACATTTCACAAGCTGCTAGCAGAGCCCCCTTCAGCCCTACACCAGGGGCTCTGGCTCCAGGGCCTTGCCTTGCTGCACATCCTTAGGGTGTGTGAGGCGCTATCCGCTTACTCTCTGCTCCTGACTGGGAGGAAGATGGGTCAGTTTTCCTTCTCTCGGCCCTGCTTGTCCTATTTACTCAGTGAAGCAGATCACAGGTATTGCCTCAGCCTCAGCTTCTGTCACAAAGAATAATTAGTCCTTTACCCCTGAAGCAGAAAGGGTGAGGCAAACCGAGAGTAGCCAACTGCCCCTCAGGAATGGCACGGGACTTCAAGATGCATGCATGCTGGCACATTCAGATATGTGACATACTGACCCTGGATCTGCCAGGCCTATCTTCTCTTCCTACCCGGCTATTTCCTGTAGGCCAAGGCAAGCCCGTTAAGATCCAACTCAGACAGGACGTCCCCGTCTCCCGGTGTCAGAGCTGCATCTTCCGTGTGCTTTCTGCATCTGTAAGGCGCACTTGGAGCTGTGGTATGTGGGAGAGCGCATGCTCACCGTTCACAAGGTTTGATCCCCAATATGGGGGAAACAAAACCCAAGCGTCTCTCAACTCCCCAAGGAAGCTCGCCTGGCATCTTGACGTCCAGAGCCCTTTTCTAGCGGAGCCTGAGGTTCTTGAGATGGGGAGCTTTGTGCGACTGAATTGCATCTCATTCACTACGCTTGACATATGCCACGTCAAGTGGGAGAAATCGGACTCCAGAAAGGATGACCAAGACAGACTACCAGCCAAGGCTACATAGCATTTTCTGAGACCATATAGTGTTAAGGCTGTGTGCACTGACTGTGGAGTTCTCTGCCCAGTTCTGCAATCTGTGACCTGTGAGGCTCTGGGCTTACAGTGCAACTGCTCTACACACGTAGCAAGTTTAGATTGTGTTACATGGATCAATTGAACACTGCACTCATTTCATCTAACAGAGGCACAGGTAAGATAAAACAGGTAACTTGCCCAGCTGCATGTTTTTTTCATGTCCATATGGTAAACGTGAGCTGTGACTGTAATTTCTTGGTGTGAGAATATTTTGGGATATATTTCAAATGTGCAAATAATTAATAGACAGTTACCCTTTCTACAGCAGCCGAAAGTGCAAAGTGACATCATACTGGAGACCTGAGACTGATCCTAGCATTGTCCCTTACTCGCTCTTGGTCAACGGCCGCATGGTTTGGTCAATGTGAGCTCTGACTCTGCCTATGAGCAGATCACCGTTGCCTCCTAGAACTGTCCCGTCTTTGGAAGGTATGGGCAAGCCTCTTAGCTGATGGGGTCAGGGCCTTGGCCAATGGTGGCACTGTCAGGGGGAACTGGCAGTGCGGGTAGTCACAGATCAGAAAGCAGGTGCTGGCCTCAGTCAGTGCAGGAGTCCTCTGCTCTAGGGGACCGTGGGAGGGTTCAGGGTCCATTCCCCACATGAAAAGATACTTCTGGAAGTCTCTCTCTCTAACCTTGCTTCCTTCCGATCAATGGCTCCTGCTCCTCTGGCTAAGCGTCCGTCTTTCTTGCTTGCTTCTGTGTGTATTGTGCTGGTAACCACTACCCAGCTTCCGCTGCAGCCACGCTCTAGCCCCCCAACCCCCGCCCCATGCTGGGGATGCTGACTTCCTCATCCTAAGCCCCCAGTCTGCCACACTGTCTTTCATACTGTGCCCTCAGCCCTCCGCTGCTTGAAGCAAACTTTTCTAACATAACTGTTGTTATGTGTGGCCTTGGGCATGGAGTGTGTGTTGCATTTTACAGAGAATCTCATCACCGCTGGGCGTTGACTGTGGGTTAACAGTCCAGGCCTGAAAGCAGGAGGACCAGACTCCACGAAGCACAGAGCCAGGAGCAAGCTGCAGGGCCTTGTTCCTCACCACTAGTCAAGGCCTCTCTCTCTCCTCAGGTCCGGGTTGAACAAGGAGGTGGCCTTTTGCAGTCTCCAGCTGGAGAAAGCAGTTCCCCACATACACCAGGCTGAACTGTCAACCATGGGAAACTGTTGGCGATGACACACGCCTATGGAGACTGCTCATCTCCAGGACATGCTTACTGGACAATACTGTCGTAAACAGCATACACGCCCGTTTGGCTGCTCTGCTCCTGCTTCGGACCCTCACGATGCCACTACAGGCTCCGCAGCGGCAGCTAGGTAAAACCTACGCTGAACACGGGACTGATACACTGGTGTATCACCCAGATGAATACTAACATTTCCATGGCAACCCCTGCACTTCTCCAAATGCTTAGCTGTGAGCAACGTTTCTATTTTTTACTTTTACTCTACCCATCAGAAAGCGAGGCAGAGAGGGAGAGAGTGTCAAAGGATGATCTTGGCCTTGGTGGATGGAAAATGAGGTCAGAGGTCACCAGAAGCTGACGTTCTGGATCCTAAACGGGAGACGCATACCCTCACGCCCCACTTGGTGCCAGCCACACTTGGCTGCTCTCTTCTCTCCCATCTTGGCTCTGTGGCTGCTAGTGTCCCTAGTCACGGTTCAACCTCCAATCCAAACGCCATCTTCACTGTGACGTCTGCTGGGATCTCCAGGCGGTGTGTGTCCCACACGAGTTATTTATGTCACCGTTGTCACATTTATCACAATCTGCCACATTTTCCAGTCAGCTGAGTCCCTGGCTGTCTCCCTCCTTGGGTCTGTGAGCTCCTCTGAGGTTGCAGCTGTATCTATCTCTGGATAAGTAGAATTTCAAGGCCACTGGAGTGCACAGACTGTTTCAGAAAGGTGCTGAGGAGAAAGGCAGCCTTCAGTTCATTTTAACAGTGGCTTCTTCCATGACAGGACCTCAGAAAATGAGCAACTGTTTGTCAACTGTGCTAGCAGGCATACCTCTGCTGAGAGGACCCACGAGGTAACAGGCAGGCAGTGATTAAGGCAAGACACCTGTGGCCCAAGTTACTTAAGGAGAAACGTACTGAGGAAAGTAAAGAGGCCCTGTACTCCTGACTGGCAACCAGTTCTAGAAACTTCCACTAGGCTTCTACGCTTCAGAGTTGAATAACCTGATCATTGCTCTAAGCTGAAGTTTTACATCATACGTCATATTCTGGGATTGCTTGACTCTAAGAGGCAGTGACCAGTCACCGGCAAAGAGGAAAATGGAAGATCTCCCAGTAGATACTCCTCCTGGGAAATGAAACCATGCTCAGACAGTTTGGTTGAAGAGCACACGTGCAATCCAGCCTCTGATTCCTCGGCCCATCTTCCCTCTCTGGGAAAGCCAGACAGCCGCACATCTCTGCCATCTCAGGTGCTTCCACATCCTCACGCTAAGAGCCTTAAGCAATATAGAGATGTTTCTTTCTGGACTCCATACTCTTCAGACCCACACAGGAGGAGCACAAACCTGCCCGCCTCCCAGGTATGGCAATGGCCTAGACACAGGACACAGCCTTAGGACAAAAGGAGGATCCGAGGGTTGTGGGTGGGAGCGTGCGATGGCACAGAGGCCCTGAGCACGCATTTCCAGAGGGGAGCCCCAGAGGTCGGCAGCCTCTTTCTTAGACCCACTCCTAGTGCCGGCCGTGCTTCAGGGCGGCTGCCACGGAAGGAAGCAGGTCCCATGCTCCTCAGAGACGAACCAGATGCTTGAAGACTCCAAGGTTTCTTGGGCGACTCCTTGAGCCTTTAGCAGGGAAGAAGAACAGAGAGCGGGCCAGCGTGCACACTCGTGCTTGTGCACAGCATGGTGCACAGCCGTCCGGCGTGGGGTCTGTACACACAGCTTCCCTATCTTACTGTAGAAAGGAGGTCTTGTAGAAACCTTGGTCTTAGGTCTTGTCACACATGCAGCAAGGACTCTTGGTATACTGTGGATCAAATGCCTAATTCCCCATGGGAAGCTCACTGTAGCCTGAGATCTCCTAGGAATTTTCCAGACACAGAGTTACAATGTAATGTATCCTGAACTGGAAACACTAAGCCATGGGCTGCATGGTGAAGACACAGCTTCAGCTACACATAGGGTTGAAGTCTACGTCCCTTCTGGATAATACTTGGCTCCTCTAACTCTCTTCCTGGCTGTGGGATAGTTAAGTGGGTGTGCCCATGTCTACGTCTCTCTTCCTTAACGCATTTCTCTTCAGTTGATGATAATCCGAGGGCTAAGGTGCTGCGCAGTGGTAGAGCCTGTTCCTCGCATGCACAAGGCTGAGTTTAATCTTCAGTACCAAACTCCCCCAAAACACAGATGGGAGAGAGAGCTCGGGAGTCAGACGCTAGTTGCTTACAAAGTACCAAAGCTCTTTTCTCTCTCTTTCCCTTTATCTAGAAAACAGGACAATATGTACTTGATAAGATTCTCAAGAGAATTAAAGTGTCTGCTAAAGTACTGTACAGAAAGCACAAGGCCCAGGGGTCAGAGACAGGGTCTAAGGAACCCTTGGCTTTACTTGTTGATGGAGTTCTATGTACCAGCGCTCCTGGGCCATGTTCTCTGTGACCACACCCACAGTACTAGAATTTTCTGTGGGTCTAGTGGATGGCAAGGTACACTAGTGTGTGTGGAACTGGAATTGCAGAAAGAAACCGAGTATAGACACCCAGGAAGGGCCTCCTTAAACCACTCCCTGGGGGAGAATGGAGCTCCTGCCCCAGGCACACATGCCAGTCCTTAGCCGGCAATTCAATGGTGTCACACAATTCCCCAGGCACACATGCCAGTCCTTAGCCGGCAATTCAATGGTGTCACACAATTCCCCAGGCCATATTTCAGCACCAGGTCTCCTCCCTCTTGGGATCAGTTCTGGCTCTGAGGAAGGTTTCCTTCCTGCCCTGAGGCGCTGCTGGGAAGATCTAAGCAAGGTGTTGACCGTGCCCACAGCACAGATGGTGGCCACAGCTCAGCCTCATGTGGTGTGCTCATCTGATGTCACCTCAGGCAAGCTTTAGAGGCAGCCACTGCAACTGAGGTATACCTCAGTACATCCACAGTGGTCATGGGCACACTGCAAACAGCCTCAGTGCTGACAGCCACGTTTGGTGAGATCCTCATGGCCTCGGGACTTAACGAGGCAGAATCCCAAGGTTTCGAAATCCACACTTTGAGCTACTAGTAATCAAGAAAGAAGTTACCAACAACCATTTGAGAGAAAAGAAAGCAGTGGTGGGGAGTTCCCAAGAGCGGCACCGGCACCGTTCCCTGGAGCTGACGGAAGTTCCCAAGAGTGGGACAGCTCCTGCAGCGGATGGAAGTTTCAGTGCTAGGATTTTAAGGCACCCGTGGGTCTGGAATAAGAACATAAACTAGTGCTCTGTGGGAGCGCGAGCACACGTGGCTCTCCACAGTCCCCTCTGAACGCCCAATACTTCACCAGCTGTGACCTAGGCTAAGGAGAGGCCTGACACTGGCCCCAGCCCAGCGCTGAAGAAGGGAAGCTTCAGGAGGTCTCTCTCTGCCTTGGCAGTGTGTGCCCAGCTCTGCCCTCTGCACACAGACTGCACTGACTAGGCAGAGTTTCTGTTTCCTGCCTGTCAACTCCTGGTCATAGTGTCTTCCTGATCCCAGCCTGTTCTCCCCAATCCTCCACTCCTCGATTCACCCCTTTCTCTTCCTCTTCCTTCCCCTCTCCTCTCTTTTCCTTTTATTGTGTTGTCTTTTTGAGACAGGGTCTCTCTATATAGCCCTGGCTGGCCTGGAACTTGCTATATAGACCAGGCTGGCCTTGAACCCACAGAGATCTACTTGCCTCAGCCTCCCGGGTTCTAGGATTAAAGGCACATGACACCAAGTCTGGTTTCCATTTTTTAAAAACAAATCGGTCTCGTGTAGCCCAGGATAGCCCTGGATTCACTTTGTGTTCTTGACACTCCTGCCTGGCCCACCACGCCCAGCACACCTTCCCAAAGCTACGCCCTGGGTCTTCCCCTGCACAGTTGCTCAGTGACAGGTCTTGCCCACAAAGAAGCCTGTATGTAGTAAAAATAGATGGCCGTGGGGCTCACAGGGATGGGAAGAATTGTTTCCTCACTTAACCATCCTCAGAAAACAGACCTTCATACAACTCTTACTGTCCATTTGCTCAAAGCTGAAGTGCTCTGTGTGCTTCAGTTCCAGTTGCCGTCTCTGCCCACCTCCTCCCAGATTAACTGGGGGATGCCCATCCCACGGGCGTGGCAGAATAGATCTTGATGACAAGCATATTTATTTCTCTGGGGCCACCAAGGCTGCCAGCTGAGCTGTAACATCACCCAGACCCCAGGGACGTATTTAAGATGGCTGGACGGGCGGCGCTGGGACCCCCGCACACGCACCTGCTCGTCGGACGCGTAGAGCACCTCCATCAGCCGCTGCACCAGGTCATCGTTCTCCTGCCCGTGCTCTTGGCACAGTAGCTCGATTTCTCTCAATTTCCCGAAGTAGAAATCCCTCTCCTTCTCCACACCTTCCAGGGCAAGTTTCAATGAATGGACCTGCAGAAGAGTGGGGTAGAGAAGTAGAGTAAGAACTCCGTAACCAGCTACGTCTGTGTATGACAGAAGACACGAGGAGCCGGACACGGACGGGAAAGGAAACACAAGTGAGATGCAACAGGCCTGGCCGCCAGCCTCGAGCTCGCTCGAGCTCGCTAGAGTGTTTATTAGGTAGTCAGGGTGTTCCAGTCACCTGCATAGCTATACCTGCACTGAGAAAGCCTTGCCTCTCTTGGTAACAAGTTCTGGACCACGTCTTGTTGCTATGATCCAGGATGTCTGTCTCTCCCTACGATGTGATGGTATCACGGGGCAGGGCCTTTGGGAGGTGAGTGAGATCAGTGTATAAAAGATCCTAGGGATCCTTCTCAGCATGGGGAGACCACGAGGACTGGGGTCTGGCTAGACAACTGATCAGTTGACATTTAAAAAAATGTTTGACTTACTCACTTTACACTCCGCACACGGTCCCGCTCCTGGCCACCCCCTCCCGTAATCCTTCCCCCTAAGCCCCCTCCCTTCTCCGATGAGTGGGTGAGGATCCCCCTGGGTATCCCCTGACCCTGGCACATCAAGTCTGTGAGGCTAGGTGCATCCTCTCCCACCGAGGCCAGACAACTGATGTGCTGACATCTTGATATCTAACCTCACAGCCTCCAATGGTAGGAAAGAAACTTCTATTGCTCACAAGACACCCAGCTTAGGGTATTTTGTTATAGCATCCCAAACAGACTCAAACACTCACTCAGCGTGTATGAGAAGGGAGGTAAGAGAGTTGTGTTTTTTAAATGACCCGTTCTTTCTTTAAGATCACTGGTATTAAAAGCCACTCCTCAGATGCCGAGTCAGAGCAGACACACGCTGTCATGGTGAGGGTAGGTAGATCTTGGTGCACACAGATGGGGCAGGGGTTGAAGGCTGGCTGTGCCGATCTGCCTTGTCTGTCTAGCTCTGGCTCAGTGGTCTCGCTGGAAGGGTGGGGTGGGTTTAGGGACCTTCTGGAGTTGTGAAGTTTCTGGCTTGTAGGTCAGTGGAAATTCTGGGCCAACAACCATGGCAGGAGCACACTGAGGTGGTGTCAGTTCTGAAGAAGGCGGAGGGGGTGCTGATGCCTTTTAAATCTTAGGATGCAACTCTCTGACAGCCACGCACAGGCCCAAACTATGCCCTGTTTCTGGTCGCCGAGAATCTCTTTTGTAATACTTTGTTTAGATCTGTGTGGAGCAAAAATTCTAAATGGTGGGTCATAACCCTACAGTGGGTTGTGAAACTGAATGTGTGTGTGTGTGTGTGTGTGTGAGTGTGTGTGTGTGTGTGTCTTACAAAAAGTATCTGGCAATAGTAAAAAAATAGTAAAAGTCTGTGGTGCTCAACAACTAAAATTAATTAGAAAGCAAATGCAGAGTAGATGTGAGGTGTTTCTGGTAGAGCTCTCCTGTGCTGCACCACATACCTTCCTGGAAGCTTTGGTTTTGAACTTTGACCCTTTGCACGAGCATGCTGTCATGCTACACACATTGCTAGCCAACACGAGATGCTTCAACTCAGTCACTGCACACACCGTTCTGACAGAAACATGATGCTCTAATTACAGAAGACGAACACTCACTTCTTAGCAAACTAGTTTACCTGTGTGGTACTGTTAGATGAAGAAGCACCGCGTATTTAGTGTGCAAATTTGCTTGCTTTTGCTTTTGAGACAGATTTTGCTTTTCCTGCCTGGCTTGGAACCCACGGAGGTCTGCCTACCTCTGCCTTTTGAGTCCTGAAATTAAAAGTGTGTGCCACCATGCTAACTCCAAAGGACTATCTTAAAATAAAAATTTGTTATGATTTATTATCAGTTAATTTGCTTTGCGTACCCATCTACGGTCCTATAAACCTAGGGTCACATGAGATTTCTGGAGTGAATGGCACTGCAGACTGGGGAAGAAATGAAGTCTCATGGTTTTCTTTAGGTGAAGTTTGAAAACACTCACACACACACACTCACACGCACACACACACGTATATATATTTCTATACATTATTTTTAATGATTACTTTTGAGGTACAAAATCTAAATTCCTCTGTGTGTTTTAAAATGTTGGGCCTTTGGTACATTATCCCTGCAGTTACTGACATTCAAACACATACAAGAACACGAAGACATTCCTTCAACCCGCATCTGGCAAACAGATCTATGCAGGGATTTATGTAGACCTCAGGAATGCAGGGATCTATCTATGCAGGGATCTATGTAGACCTCACGGATGCCCTCACATAGCCACTCTTGAAGGTGAGCAGATTTAGTTGTTAGCCCTGAATTTTTATTCCCTTTAAGGCTATACACATCTGCAGAAATACAAGGTGACCAAGCTTGCTCTTCAGATAGAAAAACACTCCCCAAATTCGAGGCCCTGCCTCTGAGCTCAGCCATAAAGTCCCGCCCAGCCCTGCGCTGAGGCAGGCTGAAGGATCAGTGTGCAGATCCCCCAAACCGAGCAGAGGCATTACATTAGCTCCTCTCCACAGACACGACTTAAATGAAGGAGTTGTGACCTGCAGTTCGGGAGTCAGAGGGCATCCTGGCACGCGTGGCGTAGCAGAGGACACGGCTTGTGACAGCAGAAGCCAGTAGGAGACAGCAACTGCTGCTTGTTACTCGGTGCTGGCCAGGCAGTAGCATCCCAGCCCAGAAGTGGGGTTGGGCCAAACCTGTCAAGGCCCCACCCCACCCCTCTACCTCCTCCAACAGGCCTCAGCTCCAAGTTCCCACGACCTCCCCTAGCAGCACAGCCAGCTGGGAACCAAGTGTTAAAACCTGGGCTGGGGTGGTGTTTACATTCAAATCACAGCAGACACACGGTTAACCTCCGAACCCAGGCTTTGCCTCTGGTCAGTGGTTTCCACAGCACACTGTGACTTTTGTGGAAGTGCTCAGTCTCAGCCGGGCCAGGCCGGCATTGCTGATGTATTAGAGGAGGACCTGTCAACACCCCTCATAAACACTGACAGCAGCTGGGCATGATGGTGCACACCAGTAATTCTGGTACTCAAGAGGCTGAGGCAGGAGAATTGATGTGAGTTCAATACCAGTTTGGGCAACAAAGCAAACAAACAAACAAACAAACAAACAAACAAACAAACAAATGCCAGAAGTCACTTTAAAGATCAGAGACCAGGTTAAATAAATAAATAAATAAATAAATAAATAAATAAATGCCAGTAGCCACTTTAAACGATCAGAGACCAGGTGGTAAATTCAACTCCATTTGGATGGAATTACAGGCAGTGCCAGCCTCTCTCCTCACAGGTGGCAGCAGCTAGGCAGGTGACAGAGATGGGGAAAAGCCAAGTTCCAAAGCCCTATAGGAGACGCTTCCTTTCACAGCTTCTTCCTCTTCGCAGGCGTGTCCACAGACTGAGTGTCCTCCGGGGAGGCGCCGTGGCAGCAGTGACTCCCATCCGCTTCCTGCTGGCTAAGCCCCTCACCAGAGAGAGTCCCTAACCTTTTGCTCACGCCTCTTCCTGACTCCACTTCTGATTCATGGCAATCGCTGGAACGGTGCAGTGCTGTGTGCTTTTGCAGTATATCACGGGAGACTTCCTGAGCCAAGGAACCCGGCCAAGCAGATGAAAACGCCTCAAGTTTATGGCAGCTGTCAATTTCTCTATTACCACTGTAAGTCATGGTCCTGCCTCTGCATTTCCACTTGTTCTTTCCTCCCCCTATGTTCTCAGGTCCAACCCTGGGGCACTTGTCTGGCCACCCACTAGCCTCAGGGCCTTTCTCCTGGAGGCTCCAAAGGCAGGCGCCCAGACTCAGGCCACCAGGAAAACAAACTTGTGTCTGCCCAGTTTAGGTTGTGGCTCACCTGTCCTCTGGAGAAGGAGGAAGGCATACATGTCCTTCTCAACATCAAGGTGTTGGGACAGGAAGTGGGGCGAGGCCTCTCTCAGAAGCACTTTGGGAAGGACAACAGGTAGACTAGTCCCCTCTCCTGTCCCTCTGTCCTCTCCTGAGTGGCCCTAAAAACTGACAAGGCCTTTTGGAAATAGACCCTCTGCATGTGATTTGACAGTTTATGGAGCTCAGGGCCAGCCCCAAGGAGAGGAAGTGCCACAGGGCACAGGGGACAACTAAGGGACTGGAAGTTTCCACGTGGTTTGAATTTGGGCACTAAGTGTGTGGAGGAGAGGGAGTGGGGGCGGTGACAGGAAGCCTGAGCAGAGCTTCTAATGACTGCAGAAAGTTTGCCTTGGGAAGGGGCACAGGTCCAGAGGATGATGAACTGAGGCCTGATTTCTACCAGGTCCACTCCAGCTTGTGTGGAGTCTTAATCTTGTGGCCCGAGGCTCCAAAGGGAGATGAGCAGGTAACAGAACATTCCAATCAGAGTGCAAAGGTGGCTTAGGAGTTTACCTAAGTGCTAATGTGACTAACCCGCAGCACCCATGTTAGGCAGCTGTCTGATGAACGGAACTCCTGATGCAAACACACACTTCAGACTCCCGCCTTAACTAGGACAGACTCAGCCAGCATCTGGGTACGGCCTAAGAATCTGCAGTCACAGGCTCTGTTACAATCACAGGGCCCTGGGGCAGGAAGCAGACACCAGTGGGCACAGCACTGCGCAGTGATTTATTATTCTTAAGCTGTATTAAAAAATTAGGCATTACAAGTTAGAAAACATACGTATGCCTCTGGATCAAACCCTCTTGTTTGCCAGATCTGTGTTCTACCACAAAGCCACACCCCACTCCTGTACTTAAGACTTCGAGTTGGAAATGTCAGTTGGTATAGCTAGGTGTACCATAATTGTAAGGGGCTATTAGGTCAGAGGGAATGTCTATCTACTTAATACACAGCTGTCGTCATCCAGGGCTCCTGGCCACCCTACTCCTGCCACTGTTGAGGAGTGGCGTTTTATTTAATTTTAGTGCTAAGCTCTGGTGTGTAACTGCTGTCAGTGGCTTTAAATGAGGCCATGGCGTCACCCATTTTGCTATTGTTATACCATGGGAATTATGCATGGTTTCCATCACATAAAACAGGCCCAACCACTAGATGCTGAAAGAACGGAAGGGATGGAGTGGGAGCCAGCTGAACTCTAAGACAGTCATAACACTTTTTAGACTGGCCAGGAGTGGGCAGGCTAGGCCTGGAGTTGAGGACAGTCCCTGAGGACCAGGGAGTGAGGAGAGTGACCTGCGTCAGGCTGTGTCATCTCCCACATCCTCACGCTGGGCGTCGGGCTTTGTGACTAACACTGCTCGTCACTAGATCTGGAACCGGCCCTCCTAGTCTCACTGGCTGTCTTGCCTTCTCTCCTTTACCCCAGGCCTGCGGGCGTGACCTCCTCACATAGTTCCCAGAGACGAGGGTGGAGGCGATGAGTTACCTGCTCGTTGAGCTGTATGACCTGCGTTTCTAAGTCTTTGTCAGATCTGGACGCTGAGCCACTGGATGAGGCCCTTTTGGCAGACGATGGGCGAGAAGGCGTGGATCCGGGCTTAGAAGCGGGACTTGACTTAGCCGCGCCTAGAAGCAAGCAGAACACATTATGAGTGCAGCCTGCATTACAGGCGCTTTTCAGATACGCTGCAAATGCATGATATAAAAATGAGCTTCCTAAAAACCACAAGCAATGTGGCAACCCCTCCTAGATACAGTCAGGGCGATCAGTTTCAGCGAAAGCCACAGTGTCCTGGGGCAGCAGTGCACTGAGCCTGGAGAGCAGCTGCGCCAGTGAGCAGCTTAACCCTTTCCCTCCCGGCCTCAGAGCACAGCTGCAGTGAACCTGAGGAAGAGGAAAGAGACTTTGGGTGCTGAGGAGATGGCACAGTGAGTCAATCCTTATTGTCCAAGCCCGAGGGGCTGAGTTCAAATCCCAAGAACCTCTCTGAAGCCAGAGGTGATAGCCCAGGACTCCTGCTGTAAGACAGGAGGTAGAGACAGGGTCACTCTGTGACAGACATGGAGAGCCCCATCGCAAGCAAGGGAGAATTCGATAACCAACACCCCAAGTTATAGTCTGTCCTTTACCTATGGCGCATGTATGCATGCACCCCACACATGACCATGTAAAAACATATATTGCATACATACGTATGGTTAAAAGTAGATGACAGGAAACGTTCTTTAGTCACCACAAATAATTTTTCTAAGCGCAAAGGTTCATACTTTAGGAGAAACACTGGCACACGGGTATGTGCTGTCTTGTTTAGTATAAAACTTCCCTTGGCTTCAATAAGGGAAGGACAGGGACGGTGACTTCTATATGGTAATACGCACCAAGGTCCACTCTTGGTTTCTAAATGTCATTTTTTCAACAAAAGGGCTTCTTGCAACGCTGCTGATGGTGCAGAACTGGAAAGGTGAGCTCAGGATAGCTTGTGGCAAGACTCGAAGACGCTCAGGGCAAGGGGCAAAGACCAGCTTGGAGGGGAGGAAGGAGAGGACTGTAAAGAGCTGAGAAACTGGCCACCATGGAAAGCCGAGGAATTGCTAGAAGACAGATGTGTGGGATCCTAGTAAAGAGACAACCCGGGAGCTGTTCCTGAATAGGTGCTGAGAGAGGGCCTTCATAGCCGGAAGTTTGCCCAGTTCCTAATAACGGCACACAGTCATTTCAGTAAGCCTTCACCCACTGGGCTCTCAACCTAGAGTGCAATTACTGTCTAGAACACAGCAAAGGCATAGGAATGGCTTCTGGAGCCAAAACAGAAGCAACTAGGTATGTACAAAGAAATTGGTGTGCTTCAGAGTAAGAGCTGGGACTCTCTCTTGGGATGCGGCCTCCCTCACCCCTTTGCTGTTGTAATAATCCCAGACAGGCAACAGTTCTGATTCTCCTATCCACACGCAGATCTCCTGTGTGTTCCCTCTACCCAATTAAAATTTCCACCACCTCTCTCATTATCTCCCCTTCTAGAATGTTCTTAGAGGGCAAAGAATGTGTCTTACTCATGTCAGCAACCCCAGTGCCTTGTAAAATGTCAGGCTAAATACATTTTGGTAAAGGAACAACTTTAGATCAATAGATAAACAGGCAATTAAAATTTGGTTTGTGGTTTCCAACTGCAGTTTTCAGTCTTTCTGACAGAGGCCAGGGATTACAAAGGCAGGCCTGTAACAGCGGCTGCAAGTCTCAACCAACACCTTAATTATAACATAGCCAACAGAAAAGCTGTAAAATTTATAGGATGTGTCTTCAGGTGCCTGGAGTCACCGGTTACAGATGGGAGTCATCCACACCTTTGAGAAGTCTTAACAATGTCACAGCCTTTAAGAAATATGCCCGTTTTGTTACAACAGGGGGAGAGGAATCTTCTTTGAAAGCACAGGGAAAGGGCCAACAGATTTGAGATGGTTAGATGTGAATGACTTGAGTCAGTGTGCATCCTGAAAAGGTCACTCAGTGGGTCCAGAGACCTCACTATGGACAAAGTGGACTAGAGGCACCAGAGAACTATGGTTTGCTTCGAATAGACAAACTGGCCGGAAGAACCTTTCTCCCTGGAGAGGCCCACACAGAATTCTAGAACCCGACTTTTCAGTTCTGCTGCACAGCTCCTTCGGCTGTAGAACAGACTTTGGAGGAGCAGGCAGGAAACACAAGCCCTTTGCAGACAGCCACCACCAGCCTAGTAGCGGGGAAGACCACGTTTGCAATAAAGCCCTTCCAGTTTTTAACAAGATTGGCATTTTAATAGATAGGAAGTCTAAAGGAAAGGGTACAGAGTGCTTCTTTCTAAAAATCCATATTAAGTGCCTGCCACTGCTACGCACAAGGGCTGCCAAAATGAAAGAGATGCGGCCTCTCCTAGCTTGACTGTCACCGAAGATTCCCCAGGCATGGTCCTCTTGGGAACAGGCCAGTGTTCCAGGATGCCATGCCTGTCACACTGGGCTCTATCTCCTCTGCACGCAGCGCCCCTCTTCCCCCCATGTCTGACTGTCATCTCCTTTGAGTACCTAGGACTTGCATCCTCCCGTCAGGTCTTAGCTTGTGCTGCCGAGTGCCCTGGAGGGCACGGTGCCTTGAACTGTTTCCTGAGAGGCTGTACGAACTGCACCATTGTGGTGACACCCAAATGCCTCGACCTGTACTGGACAGAATTCCATCAGGCCTGACCTGGGTGCCTTCTGTGCACTGCCAGAAGTCGTCTGAACACCCAGCAGAGGCAGTGAATCAGTGATGACAGGTACTGATGCCAGCATCAAAGACACTGACTCGAAGAGCCAACGAGAAAGAGACCATTTGGGGGTCAGCCTCACAGCTGGGTCCTTCCTCTGTTTCTTTCCAGGCCCCTTTTGTAAGGTACGATGTGGGGTCCTTTCCATGTGGAATCTGGCCAGGCCCCTGTCGGAGTGAGTGCAGTCAGCTGATGTCTGGGTTAGGAGCCAGGTGGTTGGTGCCGGGCTGCCATATCTCTGTAACTGGCCTCTGCTCACAGAAGGCCTTCCTAAGAGTGTATATATACTTCTCACTCCAGGCAGTTCTTCTAAGTAGGTCATCAAAATATGTGGCTGGTGACAGTGACTAAGCTCACGTTACCAGGAAGTCATGCCTCACATTTGACATTAGTTCCAAGAGAAAAGAGCAGGGCAGAGGGAGAAGGTGGTTGTCCAGAGCTCAGCAGAACCTCTCTGTGGTTCTGGTTCTCCAAGCCCGTGGGCTCAGCCTTAACACAGCACTGGCTTCTTGGCTCCTGTAAAGGCCAGCTGGGACCCAGGAACCAGGTCTTTCACGCTGGGCTACATCAGTATCCCTCAGGGATCCCCAAAATGAGAAAGAGGAAGGCATGCGAGTCAGACTTGGGGTTGTCAACTGCTCCACCCCCTATATACACACGCACATATACTCTCTCACATATACACACACACACTTATTCACACATGCCACACGTACACACTTACTCACACACATACATACTCTCACACATAGACACACTCTCTCACTACTCTGTCATACTTATTCACACACCACACATATACACTCACCTTCGCACACATACACACTTTCTCACACACACTCACACTTTATATCTCTCTCACACATATACTCTCTCTGACATACTCTGCCACACTCATTCACACACTTATTCACACACACACTCACACACACTACTATCTCACTCTCATACACACACTCTATCTATCACACACTTTCACACATACACACTTTCCCTTTCTCATACTCACAGACACACATATTCTCTCACTCATTCCCACACATTCTCTCACACACTCATTTACACATACACACACACTCTCTCTCTCTCTCTCTCTCTCACACACACACACACACACACACAGGAAGAGGCAGAAGCACAGCTCCCACATGGACGACAGGGAGAGGAGCACACATGTGAAAAACCTAGTAAAGGACTTTGCATTGGGTATTTCAAATGAGGGAGGCTTTGCAATCCTGACTAGATTGGAGAGAAGCAGATAGAGAGAAATCACTGACAACTGAGGATGTCGCCCCTACGTACAGAATAAGGACATCTCAGCATCGCATCACGTACAAGTCGGACAACCACACGTCAGCTCCTCTTGAGGAGGATGAAGAGTGGGTGCTTGAAACATCACGTGCTGCGACAAATAGGGACAGACTCACCCTCAGTAACTCACACACCCAGAGAGTCACCACACCACATGTAAAGGACCCTCATGTAACAAATACACACACACAAACATACACAGAGTCACCACAAATAAAGGACCCTCAGTAACTCACATACACAGAGTCACCACAAATAAAGGACCCTCAGTAACACACACACCCAGAGAGTCACCACAAGTAAAGGACCCTCAGTAACTCACACACCCAGAGAGTCACCACATGTAAAGGACCCTCATGTAACATACACACACACACACACACACACACACACACACACACACACACACGCACGCACGCGCGCGCATGCGCACACCCCCCCACCACCACACGTAAAGGACCTTCATGTAACTCACACACCCAGAGAGTCACCACATGTAAAGGAAGACAACTGTGATCTCTGGCTTCCTCTCGTTCACTGACATCATTCTTTTCCAAGGACTACAATAGGTAGGACTACAGTAGGTAGGTAGGACTACAGTAGGTAGGTAGGACTACAGTAGGTAGGTAGGACTACAGTAGGTAGGTAGGACTACAGTAGGTAGGACTACGTAGTGCCTTCAACCTCAGGTCAGCTCAGCCCAGCCCAGAATTCCCTGCTTCTTTATTAGTCACACCTTCATTCTCTTCTACTTTAAACAGCCACACTCTGAAGTGTGTCTGGCTTCCAGGGCCAGGTATTTTTTTTCTCATTTGCTGGGACCAACCATCCTAAGGATATTATCAAGGAAATGCAGCTATCAGTCTCTGTAAAGCTAGTGTTGGTATGATTCGGTTATGTAAGCTGATATTTGTTTTTCCATCTTCTCGTGTGACCTGGTCAGCTTGTCTAGTGTCCACTCCCAGATTTGGAGGCCGAGGTCTGCAATGGTGGCTGCCTTCCTCGCAGCCCAAATGCTCATCCTGACTAGAGGTGCTGCTGCTGTGTCTTCCCACATCTTGTGTGCTTCAAGGGTGCACACGTGGAAAACATCATGACTTTTAAAGGCCATGCAGTCATCTAACTACAGTTCAGACACAGAGGTTTTTATTTTTTTCTTTCTTACAGCTATCAAACACTTGTTTCTTTCAAGCTGCACTGGATTCTGTCCTGAGACCATAATTAGCAGTAGCTCTGTTTCAGATGCGATCGTTCTGCCCTCAGGCTTTGCTTCTCCCCCTTCATTTTCCCTTTCAAAATAAAAAGGGGGTTCAGAAGCAGTGGGAAATGGACGTAAACTCTGCCCAAGTCCCTGTAATTCTCAAACATTTCCCCACTGGAGATGGACATGATTCACAATGCCTGTCTTTGAGCAGTCCCCTCTTAATGAATGCTTTTAGGATTTGGGGCATAAATATGATCCTAACATATTTTAACCAGGGTTGTAAAAAAGGAGTGAGTGGCTTGATTCAGTGTCTTGATGGAGTCAGAGCATCGCTGTCTAATGTCTGTAATTAGTAGCTTGCTTGATGTGCATGGAAAATGTGGCGTTTTGGAGAAAGGAGGCTGGTTCAGTTCAGAAGGGAGAAAGGGGCAAATAAAGGAGTGTCGCTGTCTCTCTCCTCTCGGCCAGTTCACCTAAGACTTTAGAAACTCCCCTCATAATCTGCTGGACTCCTTTTTACCAAAACCATAAATGGAAAGTAGCTAATTACATGACATCAGTCCTCACGACAAGGACATTGGTCCCAACACAAAGCCTCTGACCTCTCCCTTACTTTGAGACTGTTCCTCTCCTGTTCCACCCCCACAAGCTTCCCCATTAAAACCCCATAGGACAGCTGAAACACAGCAGGCAGACAATACCTCACAAATGCATTGATTAATCACTCGTGGATGAATCTGACATCACTTCCTGGTCCCCTTCACCTTGGCACACATATTTTGTCTTTTAATTGCGATAATGAACTTGCTTTAAAATCAAACAAAAGGCTAGGACTGCTGGAAAGCAGCTGGGCTGGGCTGATTGCGAGGAGAGGCCCCATGGGCACAGGAAGGCCTTCCTCTCTGATTAGTTGACACCAGAGCCATCAGACGGAGGAGACAGTGCACTCCCGTTCAATCTCCATACAATACTGATTTCTACAAATTCAAAGAATAGACTGTCTTCTGCCTCACAATTGGCGCAATCCCTTCACCTTGTAGACTGCCATTAATTTTACTCTGCAAGCGGACAAAAATCAGTCTCATAGGTGGTCAGGGTTCAGTCCCAAGGGAATTTTAACAGGGTTCTAGGGTCCCCGGTTTTCAAATTCAGAGCCCTTCTGGCTCTGCCTTCACTGAGACAGCGTGGCAAAGTCAGGCTGCTGCTCTTCACAAGTCAATATCAGCTGCTAACAGGAGCTGCTCCTCTCGGAGCACTCAGGGCTGTGCAGAGCACGAACCACACTGATCCTGTGGGAACGAAGACCTGGCATGGCACTGGCCACGCGTCAGCTCATCTTGGGGTGACCATGGGATGTGGCACTTATGGGTCCTGAGGGCCCTGGCCTGCTGCTAGCTAAGTGGGCCCACTCACTGCTGCCCTACCGGTTTTAAGTTTAAGATAGGAAGTTGCTTTCCAGAGTTGGGAGGATCACTGGAGTAAAACTACAGAATGCTTGGGGAGGGAGAGAGCTGGCTCAGCAGTTAGAAATGCTGGAGGCTCCCGACACCCACATCGAGGGGCTCATGCCCACTTGTAACTCCAGTTCTAGGGGATATGACTTCCTGTTCTGGTCCCCAAGGGTGCTGCATGCATGTGGTACACTTAAACTCATACAACCACAATCACACTAAACAAACAATCTTTAAAACATGGAAACCTCCCACCCCCTTTCTGACTTTTTAAGACAGGGTTTCTCTGAGTACCAATGGATATCCTGGAACTGACTTTATAGACCAGGCTAGCCTCAGACTCACAGATCGATCCACTGCTCTCTGCCTCTGAAGTGCTGGGATTAAAGTTGTGTGTCACTACATCTGTCTTAAAACTTTTATCCCAAAGTCTAGTACACAGCGCTGACTTTATTATTAATGTCATTCCTCAGCAAATGAGATCTAGCTTAACAAAGCATTCAAACACACTGGCTTCCTGTTTCAGACACTAGAAAATGAAACAGCAGTGCTCAAAGAAGAGGCTCCTTCCTACCGGAACCTCCGAAGCCCACTGTGAGCTCTGAGGCATAGGATGTGCCTCCTGCAGTGAAGGAGGAACACTCAGGAAATTGCAATGAGGCTCAGAGTGAGAGAGTGCAAGCATGTTCTTTTATGATCTCTCTCCATTAATTAATTAATCAATTACCATGTAGCTTGCAAACTAAATGACACTGGTATCAAATAGTGAATGAAACACAAACGATGCCTGTCTGTAGTTTCCTTTTCACCTGGGAACACGGCACTAAACAGTTGCATAACAGAGCAGGAGGGACAAGGAGACCCCGGTGCATGTGTGAGGAGGCTTGGGCTGGGTGGCTAAGTGATTTTATGTAGGCTCTTGGTCTTCTCTAGTTTCAGCTATTCTCTTAGACCTTCAGGGTTCCCACAGTCTGCCCAGGAACTGTGTGGATCAACAGGGTAGCAAAAGCCATCAGGCAGGTGTGTGTGTGTGTGTGTGTGTGTTTATTGGAAGGGGGGAGCTGGCCACCTTGTTTTAACAGTTTTATTCCTCACAGAGGGTAATGGCTCTTAGAACGTCCTCTGGTATCCCTGCAAAGGACACAGAAGAGGTAAGGGTCATCCTCTGGTCCTCAAGACCTCAATGCTCTCATTGGTAAGATTTAAACCAAGATGAAGATGTGACAGAAGCCAGCAATGTGGCCATCTGACCAAGTAGGGAGAGAAACAGGCTGTGTGGAGCCTGATGTGTTTGGGTTCTGTCTCACCAGCTCAGGGGCCAGCTCAGGTTGCTGTGGTAGAGAGTGCACAGGGCAGAGATACAGAGACACCTGGCAGGTGGATGCCCAGGTCCTCCCAGGCTTCCACCAGGAGCCAGGATCCTGGGCGGAGGGGCACGCCCTAAAGCTGGCTTCCCAAGACCACTTCTCGCTCTCAGAACAGACTGTGAGGGCAGACCCACAAGAGGCCAGCCAGGAGCACGCCAGTCACTCTTCTCGGCACATTCACCACAGATTTTGTTTTGTTTTGGACAGTGTTTGAGATGCTGCAGTTTAAAAACCTTATTCTACACCATTTACCACAGCTGCGGTACACCAGATGCCCATTTTTTTACACAATCTATATTTTGCGTAATGTTAATGTTAACAGGAGAAAAAGAAAGGAAACACTCTCAGATGGATACCACATGCTATTGATTCCATAGGGAGAGCCAAAGGGAAGCCAGGCAGAGGCAGACAGGGGGGAGTCAGCCACACCCAGCCACTGCTCTGGGGTCATTACACAATATGGCAAACAGCTCTGCCCTGGGAGAACCTACTACAGAGGCCCGAAAGGCAGACATCCACACTACAGAGGGTGTGGCTGTCACAGAAGAGTAAGCAGACCGGAGAACCCCGGAGGACCCCTCCCCCGTCCCTCAGCTGACCAGCCAGCACAAAGGCAGCCCCTGGGATGGAAGGGTAGAGGCTGAGCTCACGGAGCATGGCAGAGTGGGAGGCCTGACACTGCCTCAGCTGCCGCCCTGCTCACGGTCCCCGCCGGCCATGATGCGATTATTTTTAGGTATCATGTGATTCTCCAGACTCTGCTTGAGTCACTTTGGTTTCAGAGAATTTCTCACAAGAGGGGAAAATGCAGGGAAGTGTTTCATGTCTTGAAATGGCTCAGGGTTTTGAAATCATAACTCTTAAATAGATATTTCAACGCGGAATGTACGTTTTGCAATAAACGGCTGGCTTTCCACGCTTTTCACACCTCGCTGGAAGATTAATCCGGCTTTCAAACATATTACACGCCAAAACCAATCACCGCGTTGGTTAAATGTGTATTTTTTCAGTTGCCCTCAGAGAGATAAAAGCAATGACGATCCTTTCACCCCGGTGAATGGTTTCCGCATCCTATCTCAGGACTCTGACAGCAGCGGCTCCTTGCCTGTTTTCTGCAGTAACGGGGAAGGGAGTGGCTGAAGGAGCCAGCAGAACAGGCGGGTCCACAGAGAATAAAGACACACAGGCGTTGCCATGGCAACACCATCACGGGCACCACTGTACTTCTGGCACGCAGTACTCACTTAGGAAGCTTATGAAGTCACGTGGCCAGTTATGGGGTACCTCTGTACTTAATGACTTTAGATGTGCTGTCTTCAGTTTCAGTCCGAGTGCCTGCTGACACGCAAGGTCCCTTCTCTGCCGGTGGCAAGCCAATCACACAGTCTTGTCTGGACTTCCCAGAAAAGTGTCAGAGCTCAGGAAGTGAGAGGACGAGCAGAACGGACTTCAGGTACCCCTCCTCCTTTACTCACCGTACCAGGGTTTGCTGCTTCGACCAACCACCTACCAAGCCAACCACACATGCGCATTAACGGTTCCCAACACAGCCTTTCCCCCTCACTTCCCATATCCCAGTCATCATTGCGCTGTGTTGACCATACCTCCCTGAAGTCTTCACAGCACACATTGCAGCCACCATCAATATTCTTCTCCTCTCCGCAGTTAGAGCTGGTATTGAGGATGTAAGCTTGTGTGTGAGCATGTGCGTGAGCATGTGTGTGAGCATGTCTCTTCTGTGTCTGCTCTCATAAGGCAGAGCAAATACTGCTTTAGCCTTCCAATGGCTCCCAACAGACCCCATTATAAAAGTCCGAGCTCTATAATCCTCGGCGACAGTCTTGAACATGACACCCATTCCAGTGGTCTCTTGTCCGCTGGTGTTCATACATTCTAAACGTGTTGGTGGTGGTGGGACCAAGAGACTTCAACAAAGGTGATGGGAAGGCACTCATTATTCTGCCATTGTGTTTAGGACTCTGCCTAGCACACACACCGGGCACTTTGCTTATGAAATGGCAGCTGCTGTAGCATTTTGTTGGAAAGGCGGCCTACACAGGAGTGGTTCAAGTGACTTCCAGGAACCAGGGGAGAGAACCCAGAGAGACTCAGCCCCATACGTCCAAGAAAGAACAGCACATGACTGCAGGTGAGCCACTGATGAGACTGCTTGTGGGTTCCAGATCAGAGAAGCCAGCTGAGCTGTGCTGCACTGTGAGATACCATCTTTGCTGTTTTAAGGTGCCAACTTTGACATATTTATTTATTTTTGAAAGCAGTAACAAGGGACCTGTTTACCTCTATAGCCTCACGGCTCAAAACGTCCAAGCCAAACAACATGCACGTCACTGAACTGAACGCATTCTCTTGGGGCCTCAACATTCTGCTCTGTCTGGAATGTTCTTGGCCATGCCTCTCATCTGCCTAACCTCTACTCATCCTTAAGTCTCGGCTGGACTGAGGTTTTCTTTTCCCAGACAACCTTTGTAGAAGCTGCAAGGCCAGATCAGGTAGGCTCCTCAATACGCCCCTGAGCACACTTTCCTCAGTTTCCTCCCATGAGAGCAGCTCCTCCAAACATATGGGTCTTGTTGGGATCACTGTGACCCTCAGAATCCCTTACAGTGTCTCAGCAATACCTCAGGGCCACCTGACTGAATATCATTGAGGTGTGTTGCAGACAATGGAATCGGCTGGACAGACTTGGAAATGCACTGAGTTCTCCTCGACATGAATGAATCCTGCAGTGACTCAAGTTCAACAGACAGAGGGGCTCCCTGTGCCAGCCTGTGGGCAAACGGCGACTAAAGGGCAGAAGTGGCTTGTGGTTCAGGTTGTTTCTTCAAAGGGACTATGCGAAGTGCCACACGCGGCCTTTTCAGGCTGGGAAGCTGGCTCAGTGGGGAAAACGCTTGGCTGCCTGAGGACCCTGATCATGGTAAGCCATGTAGAGCCAGGCTCAGCACGCACGCGCACCTGTAAGAGCTAGGCTCAGCACGCATGCACGCACGCACGCGCACACACCTGTAAGAGCCAGGCTCAGCACGCACGCGCACCGGTAAGAGCCAGGCTCAGCACGCACGCGCACCTGTAAGAGCCAGGTTCAGCACGCACGCACGGATGCACGCGCACCTGTAAGAGCCAGGTTCAGCACGCACGCACGGATGCACGCACACCTGTAAGAGCCAGGCTCAGCACGCACGCACGCGCACGCACCTGTAAGAGCCAGGCTCAGCATGCACGCACGCGCACCTGTAATCTCAGCATTCATTCCTGCAGTGAGAGAGGTGACTGCTGACTCAGCAGTGACAGGAAGCTCACTGCCAGCGGCAGAGGGCAGTGCAGAAACAATGAGAGTCCTCCTCAACAGGGTGGGAAGTGAGAACTCCTACAAATTGTCCTCTGGCCTTTTCATAATGCTGTGACTCACATGTACATGCGCACACACACAAATATATTTTTCATACATGTGTACACATGCACGTGTTCAGACACCTATACACAATACATATTTATATACACACTTACATGCACACAATATATATTCACATACACACATATACACATTATATTTTTCAATACACACATGTACATTCACATACACATTTGCATACACACGATATATGTTCATACACATAGACCCCCCCCCCTTTTTACTTTGCGGAGCATACTAAATGAAATTAAGAAATTATAATAAAATAATAAATAACATTTTATAATAAATTATAATAACAAAACAATAAACATATTTTTTATTTATTAAAAATATAATGAAAGTGGGTTCCCAGGCACGTCATAGCCTGCTTGTGGAATTACAGGAGTAACTCCAAAGGCGACTGTGATGCCATTCCCTTTGAGAACTGATGACGTTCACTGTAAGCTGAAAACCAAGATTCCACTTTACGGTATGTATTCAGAGAGAAAGAGTCGCCCATGAGGAGGAAGACACATTTCAGCATATACAGAGAGTGTCTATGCGGGAACAACCCGTGCCGGCTATAAGAGGAGCCAAGGATGCAGGAAGGGCCAGCACCCACCTTCTTGGGTGGAAATATGTCAGTTTTGTTTGAGAGCCTTCTTCTCTGCATTAACATCTCTCACACCATTTGTTCAGAGATATCTGGATGGGAAAATCTGGAAACCGAGATAAACACCCAGGAACGAGTGACTTCATATTTCCTGCATTTGTGAATATGCTAAGATACATACAGTACATGTCTTCTCACTCAACACGACTGCAGACAAGAATGAGGATGCTGTAGACGTCAAAAGCAAGAATGCCACTCCAAGAGTCTCTCATAGGACACCCACAGCCTCACCCCGTTGAACCTCACCACGTGATCTCCTGTAGTTTACTGATAAACTGTGTGTGTGTGTGTGTGTGTGTGTGTGTGTGTGTGTGTCTGTGAAATCTGAGAGGAGGCCCGGTGAGGAGCAAGGGTTCTAGAATCAGCGTCACATCTCAGATCCCATGTCTCTCACTCAGGCAAGTTACTGACGTTCTGGCTCCAGAGCCCTGGATGCTAAAAGGAGGCTGATGTTAGCAGCCACCTGTCAGGGCTGCTGGGAGTGAGGCTGACTGAAAGGAAGGCTTACAGCAGGTGGTGCTTACTGCACACTGCACAAGCACCCACGGACAGGACCCATTCCTCCTCTATTTTTTCTTTTTCTTTAATTTTTTTATTAGATATATTCTTTATTTACATTTCCCCTTTTCTGGACCCTTGCCCTCCTAAAGTCCCATAAGCCATCTCCCCTCCCCCTGTTCCCCAATCAATCCCCTCCCAGTTCCCTGTCCTGGTATTTCCCCCCACCCCCCCTTCACTGTTGCATCAAGCCTTTCCAGGACCAGTGGCCTCTCCCTCCCTTTGATGTCCAACAAGGCCATCCTCTGCTGCCTATTGTATCACCATGTGTACGATCTGGTTGATGTTTTTGTCCCTGGGAGCTCTGGGAGTACTGTTCCTCCTATGGCACTGCAAACCCCTTCAGCTTTTTGGATCCTTTCTCTAGCTCCTCCATTGGGGACCCTGTGTTCAGTTCAACAGCTGACTGAGTGTCCCCCTCTGTCTTTGTCATGCACTAGCAGAGCCTCCCAGGTGACAGCTATATCTGGCTCCAGACAGCAAGTACTTGTGGGCATCAATAATAGTGTTTGGGTTTTGTAACTATATGGGATGGATCCCTAGGTGGGGTAGTCTCTGGATGGTCTTTTCCTCAGACTCTGCTCCACTTTGATTATTAAAAGCAGAAAGGGAAAAAGGTCTAGTAACATATAAAGGTAGACCTATCAGAATTACACTAGATTTCTCACCAGAGACTATGAAAGCCAGAAGAGCCTGGGCAGATGTCATACAGACCCTAAGGGAACACAAATGCCAACCCAGACTGCTATACCCAGCAAAACTCTCAATTACCATGGATGGAGAAACCAAGATATTCCATGACAAAAACAAATTTATACAATATCTTTCCACAAATCCAGCCCTTCAAAGATAATAAATGGAAAACACCAACAAAAGGAGGGAAACTACACACTAGAAAAAGCAAGAAATTAATCTTCTTTCCAAACGAAGATAACCACACAAAAATTACATCAAAAATAACAGGAAGCAATAATCGCTATTCCTTAATGTCTTTTAACATCAATGGACTCAATTCCCCAATAAAAAGACATAGACAACAGATTGGATATGTAAACAAGACCCAACATTTTGCTGCATACAGGAAACGCATCTCAGTGTCAAAGACAAACAGTACCTCAGAGTAAAAGACTGGAAAACAATTTTCCAAGCAAATGGTCCCAGGAAACAAGCTGGAGTAGCCATTCTAATATCCAATAAAATAGACTTTCAACCAAAAGTCATCAAAAAAGACACAGAAGGACACTTTATACGCCCCAAAGGAAAAATCTACCAAGAATAACTATTTTAAATAACTCCTAAAGTTCATGAAAAAGTTTGATTTGGGGAGGGGGGAGGAAGTGAGATTTTTATGAGTTACAGGACAACAAAACTAGAGCATTTTATAGCTCCTGATCTCCGGGATTTCCAAAAATCTAATTTTAAAGAAAACTATGTGTGTGACTTTGGCTCAAGAAAGCAAATAATTAACAAAAACCACGAATTGAATTCATATCGTCTTTCTCAAATGCCATCCCAGTGGTCAAATGCAGAGAGAAAAGACAAGACATGGCTGGAGGCTCTGATTAGACATTCCTGAATTCTTCCTGCTTCTTTGCTTATGTTTGATATTCTAAAGTCACAGATGCCCTGAAAGTGTGATCTGGTAGAGTTCTTCTTATATTCTATGCTGTAGTTTAGTGATCATTATAGGTAAGCGCCATATTGTAAGACCTTGTTACCCATCCCTGCACCAAGATATATTTAAAGTCCCCCTTGATATGATAGTCTTACAATGTGAGACTTTCCAGAGGAAGTCATGAGGACAAAAGGAATGCAAGCTCAGAAAGAGGGCTCAAGAGAGTTTGTCTTGAGAACCACTGACTCGTGTCAGGACACAGCAGAAGGCATCGTCTGTGAACAGTGGCTATGGGAAACAGGCCCTCATCAGACACTGGATCTCCTAGCACTTCGATTTTGAACTTGCTGGCCTTCTTTGCAAGAAGTACATTTCTGTTGCTTATAAGATGAATTTATGCTATGTGACTGTAGCAACTCAAACATCTGTAGAAAGATACAGGTTTGATTAGTTTTTAAGACAGTATCCCAATAGTTAGTGGTATCCCTTATTTATCTCATGCGAAACTTTGCTAATCCTTCTTTCCTAATAGAGAGTAGGGGATTCCCTCCAGGAATTTAATTATCTGAGCCATTAGAGAATCTCCTTAAGTTTTTCTCTAGGCATTTACATAGCTAAGGGATAGCCATGTGCAGCTTAGCAATTTAGCTGTGTCTTAACATGTGCTGGCCATGGAACAGAATGGTAGGGGGAGGGGCAGAGGCTGAGTGCAACACTATCACTTGACAAGATGTTTATGGTGCTTTCCTGACTTGGAGAGTGAGGAAAGGTAAAGAACTCCAAATTAATTGTGGCCAGGCATCACGGTTAAAAGAGAAAACCAAAGGGAAAGAGAAAAGCTTGGGGAAAGGGTGTCCACAAAGAAGTACAGCAACTTTTCTTTCCCTAAAAGCAGCCGAGAGATGATGTTTACCTAGACTTTAGATGTTTAAGCAATGCTCAGCAAACAGATGGAAAAACACAGTCGCAGTTTAAACGAGAACCAACAGCATAGAGCAACTAGTGGGGATAGTCAATGTTCAATACAGTTTTTAAAAAAATACTATTAGGATTTACTAAGATCTACATTTAGGGATTCAATGAAGATTATTTAGACACCCAGTTGACACGTCTGGTTTTGGGAGGAAGAGAGAGAGCTCAGTTACCATAGCAACTCTAAATCTAACTATATTTACATTTGGGAGTCTGATTTAAATACATTAGCGTATATGAATCTGCAATGTGTCTGAGCTGCTGTTGCTATCGAAACCATAATGCTGGATGTCCAGACAGCTATGGAGTTGCAGGTTGGATCAGAGCAACTACACTTAAAAACATCAGGATTCACGAGGGTGTAGACACCTAACAGACAGCTATCACTGGGACATGTGCACTTAAACGCACGGCTGCAGGTGGCAGGTTAAAAACGGTGACAACGGTCCCTCAGAATTCAGTCAGAATTGGTGTCACTGGGCAGCTATTCACCCTGATGTGAAGCCTGTTTATATCCAAGTTGATTACAGTGGAGGTAAGTTGCCCTGTACACAGATTCCAAGCAACTTTATGCTGCTCTGAGGCCATAAGAGAAATGCTTTTGTCTGCATTGGAATGGCAGAGAACGTACCAAATGTGCGGATAGCGTCGGTTTTATACAGGAAGCCTTCTCTGGTCCACACAGCTCAGACGCTTCAGAAGCAGGATTTCCCTTCCTTGTAGGCACAGACAGGGTCCTCTCTATTATTAAATAGACGTTCCGTTCCGCGCATCCCCTTCCTACTCTAATCTGGTCCCTTTGTCACTCAAAAGACGCTTTGAAGCTGCCAAGCATGCAACTTAAATCAGCTCAAGGCATATCTGTGAGGAGAGATTCATCCAGTGCAAAATTAATCAAGTATTCCAAAACGCTATCCCCAACCGGTTTTCATATTCCATGTTTCCATAAATAGGAATAATGAAAAATCTGGTTCTAGGTCCGTAATACCTAGCTATCATTCTGCTTTGCTATTGAAACCTTGCTCTCTTTTTGATGGTCTGTACCCATTTGTGGTCTTGGGTGAAGGACAACTCACACTACACACATCAAGACCTCATTATGGGGCTGGAGAGACAGCTCAGCGGTTAGGAGCACTGACTGCTCTTCCAGAGGTCCTGAGTTCAATTCCCAGCAACCACATGGTAGCTCACAACCATCTGTAATGGGATCTGATGCCCTTTTCTGGCGTGTCTGAAGACAACTAGGTGTTCTCACATACAATAAAATCAATAACTATATTATTTTTTTAAAAAGACCACATTATAGAGATTCTGGGTCAGTGTTCTGAATAGAGAATTCTGAGAAAACCTGAGTGTGGGACGCCATCCTGAGCTATTCGGACTTACGCTTACTCATGGCCCTAAGGTGGTGGCTGCTAAAATATGAGAACAATTAACTAGAGACTTCCCCATGATTCCCGAGAATACCACAAGATGTTCCTGCCCTAACCGCGGAATGTACCTGCTGGCGTTAACTCTGGGTGTCCCCACCTGGATGACCTCCTCGCTTCCTGCTTCCATCGCTAGGGGTGTCTCTGCCCTTCCCTCCTTTGTCTGGTGTGAAGGTCAATTCCTTCTTGGTAAGCCTTAAAACCCACTTACCTCCCCGACATTAAATGAAGCCTTAACATAACCCAGACTGACTTGTCTTTCTTAGCATGCTTGGCTTCCCTTTTCTCTCCCCCCCATTTTTGACCCTCAGGTAGTGCCTCTTCGAGACCCTGGAATAACTGGACCTGCTGGACGGGTCACCTGAGACCTACTGACCTACTACATCACATTCAAACTCACACATGTGTGACTTGTGCACAGCTGGATCTGAAACATGAGGCCAGGCCAGCAGACTCTGATAAACTTCCCAACTTAAGACTCTTAAATTTATCACTGCTGTCTGTGCTTTGTACCTACATATCCTGTAATAGGTCAAGTGCCAGAAACGGATATCCTTGTCTCTGTAATAGAATGATGCTCTCAATACCATCATTTTATTTCCTATACTACACATGTCAAAGAGGAACAGATTCTGAAAAAGTCCCTAGAAACCTTGACTCAAGCACAGGATCCACTCACATGTTTCCTGCACCTCTTATGCCTTTCGGGAAGCATTTTGATTCACATTTTCTTGACCTTGTTCCAAATGTCTGAATGTAGGACTTTGAAGAGTCAGGCCCTTGTGCATTTCCAGGGGCCTTTCTCCAACTGTGGTCCTTAGAAACTGTGTCCGCATGCGATGCATGCCTTGCGGCATTTTTCTCCAGTAAAGCTTTACTGCTTTACAATGTCTAATACTCAGGACACATTGGATTAGAGAGGGGTGATTAGGTTGCATTCCTGCAAACACCTTTCCTCTCCCAGTAAGAGCAACACCAAGCAGGTACAAGGTATGGGAGCAGTGTCAGAACCCACTGCCTTCTGGGACATAAAATCGAATTTATCAACTGTTGATTTCAATATGTTTCGTACATTTTATCCCTCAAGGAGATAAGTTCTCGAAAACACATACTTCTTTCTCAGGTTCATGGTATTTCATCAAAAAGGACACATTCCATTGTGACTTCTGTGAGAGGGATGGTAGTGTAGTCTAGTTCTGGGTGAAAGAGTGGAAATGTTAGAGGGTGAAAAAAAAAACAAAACAAAGAAGATAAGGAAGAATTACAGTTGTGGAAGAAAAACATCCTGAGGCTTATTATTAGAATTAAAGAAAAGTGCAGTTGGTTTCAGAGCCAACTTGTCCACCAGTAACAGCCACAGAAGCCAACATTAAGGCGGGAAAGAGCAGCCTGCCTTGGGCTCTTGCCGAGTTCCTGCTACTTCACAGGGAGGATCTGTGGTCAGCACCGGCTCGCTCCGGCTCTGGAGGATGCTGACAGAAGCAGGTGTCCAGCTGGACCTGCGTGACATTTTGCTCCCAATCTCCCCATGGGTCTTTTCCCCCAGCCTCTCCCTTGGCTTCTGCTCCACACCCCTCCTGGCCTTGCCCAATGGCTGCCCTGCCAACTCCAGGGCCCAGAATCTCAGGGCCCCAGTTCTCTGAGAGATTATTAATCATGCCGTAGGGAGGCAGCTCTCCACATACTATTTTCAAGTTTTACTGTACGTTGTATTTCCACAATTTGATATTCATGACCCTCTTTCTAGAAACTTCCTACTGTTTGTTCTGTGAGACACAGATGAGGGAATTCTTGGAAAATGGGGACAAGGCAACAGACTGCAGTTCTGCTTGGAAGGCAAGTGCTGGAGCGGAGGCAAAAGAATTAAGGTCACAGTATGACTGTGGAAAAAGGAAGCATGCTCGAGGTCTGTCCGTCTCACACACTGCCAGTGACTTGCATTCTCTTGACTTTCTTGTCTATGTTCATCCTTTTAAAAGCTTTTTCCCTTTACATGTGTCTGACTCCCAAAGGTCAGAGCTCAGTGCTCTGCAGTGGTGAGGCTCATTCCTTCCAAACACGGACTTGATTCTGACGCAGAGTCCTCTGTCCAACTCATTCCCCAACCCAGGCCTCGTCTCATGAGCGATCCTGAGCGATCCAGCGAACCTCTCCAGGCCTCGCTTTACTGACTCCTCAGTGGAGTTAGAAACCAAACGGTGGGTCACTCTGTCTCCCCCCTTCTGCTTCCCTGAAAGCCACTCCTTAGCTTCTTCCAATCTTTTTGGCATCTTCTCTGCATTCCAGGGACGTTTCTTTTTTACTCAGCAATTGTTAGGCATTCCTGAAGGCACCCTCCCTTCTCATTCTCTAGTCACCTCCAGTTTCTCTGTACACAAGACTCACAAATGTGTAGCTCCTGCTTGTATCGCATGCACGCGTGTGCACACACACACATGCATACACGCACACACACACACACACACGCACGTGCGCACACACACACACACACACACACACACACACACTGGTTATTCAGATCATCTTTGAATGCTGCAAAGAAACCCGAAACTCAGTATGTTAAAACAAACACCGTGCCTTCTCAATTCTAGCTCTTTCAGCACTTACTAAAGGATAACCTCATCCTTCCAAGTGTGGGAGACTAGCCAGGACGTCACAGTTGGCAGCCGCTTGCTCACTCCAGGATCCACCCATTACCACAGCCCAACCCAGTTACTCCCCAAATATCTCTCAGAGATCATGTATTCTTTTTCTTCTGCTTCCACATGAAGAAGACATCCTCTAACAGACTGGGCGAGTATATACACTGACCTTGTCACCTCTAACTATTTTTTTTAAAAAAAACAAATTCTGTCAAAAATATTTTGAAGATGTCAGATTTCCAAGAGATACAGCTTACCTGGGATATAGCTATGAATTCAGATAGAAAAAAGGGGAAAAGGTTTCTAAGTAGGAAGCTAAAGAATGATAATAAAGCTACTAATACCTACTCTTAATCATACCTAATCCATATTGACTGTAGTAGGGTGGGCAGAAATAAAAATCTGTATCATGATAGGTCTGAACAGTGGGCTCTGCATTTGTGACAAAGAAAGTTTCAAGTGTTTCATTGTTAACAACCTAGCACACAACTAGTGTGTATAATAATGACCTCACTTCATAACAACATATGTCATCTAGTAGAGTTGGTTATTTATGGCAAGGATATTTCTAAGATATTTTAGAGTTTTTTTTTTTTTAATCCACAAAAGTTAAAACTATTCCTAAAAATTCTAGGTATGTATTCTCAATAATTTCAATTTTGAGGACAAGAACTCATGAAAAATGAAGTGTCCGTAGTAACATGCAAACCACTCACTGATTTCCCTTGAACATCTCTATAAAATGACCCACACCTAACAGTATGTCAATTCATATTATGATTTGCCTTGCTGGCATTTAAGGACTAAAATATTTTGATCTAAATCTAAACAAACTACTCAAAAATTTTCAGAAAAATTAAGAGAGGAAAAAGAAATCTGTCCTCGGGGTATTATCTTAACAGGCAGCTACAGAGACACAGCATGTACGGCTGTGCCTTTTTAATATGTGAAATCCAGACCATTAGACTCATGACAAATGGGTCATAGAAAGATCAGCATGGTCACACAGACAATACTGAAAACCATCCAAACGCATGGAAGTACTGTTGGACACAAGCACAGACTGAAGCATTGTAGAGTCGGAGCCATTTCCTATGAGAAGGACAGATGTCCTCGTGACATACCTGCTGTGGGGGAGTTTGCATGGTGTGACTTCTTGGGCAGGTTGAAGATCTGTTCACCAGGGTCAGGGGGAGGAATCGCATCTTGCCCTTGTCGGGCCTCAACAGGATCGTACTCCTTCCCGTCATAGTTAGCATCGTAGAATTTCTTAAACCACTGAATAAAATCCAGGTTGTCTTGGAAACGCCCCTTCACCAGCTTCTCCACTGGAATTACCTGCAACATCAGGTCACCAGGTGAGTCACAAGCCTCAGGTTAGCTTGGAGTATTTTGCAATTGTATCCCAAGAATTCCTTGCTTGCAACTTTTGTAAGCAGAAAATTTAAAGTTTTATTTATTTCAATTTACGGGCATGTATATGCACAATGTGTGTGCTGTGCCTGTTGCGGCCAGAAGGGGTCACTGTAACCATCAAATATTGGGGCTGGGAATGGAACCAGAGTCCTTTGGGAGAGTAGCAGGTGCTCCTAAGCACTAAGCGTTTTTTTGGACCCCATTGCCTGCAATTACTGACGACTTGTTGTCTCCCTGTCTTCTCAGCTGTATTCTACAATTAACACAACTTTTAAACTCTTTAAAGACTTGGTAAAAACAAAACAACAACAAACAAACAAATAAAAGCCTACTACAACCATCACCAGCCAAAAAGCCCCAGAGTGGATTATCTGTAAAACTGAATATCCCCTGAACAACTGAAAAAGGACTGTCCTTCGCTGTCAAGATGGGGGTGACCTGCCAGGTCTGGCGGGGTAGCACATGCCTGTAATCCACTTGGGAGACTCAAGATTATGAGTGTGAGAGCAAGCTGAGGTCCATAGTTAGGAGTCACCTCAAAAAAGCCAACAAACAAAACCAGAAAACGACAAACCACAAACAGAGGGACTTATCTCATGTATAGGATATGTATATAGTTATGTAGTCTCCCCATAAAATACCAGGCCTGCGATGTTGTACTGCTTCCAAGTTGAAGTGTGTTCCTATTTCCTGGCCCAGTTGTATTGCGATAAACGGGTCCAGTTGTATTGAGATAAACTCATAAGGAATATAGCTACCAGATATAGAGCACACGGACCAGGGGCCGCTCAGTGGAAAGAGATAATGGGACACAGGCAGCAGAGCTCATTAAAACGTGGACAAGCATCCCAACTAGCACAGTACAGGGCCAGGGAATGAGCAACGCAGGAGCACAGCTCGGGCTCCGTGGGAGTGCAGAGACAGAGAGGAAGATGCTCATTAAGAGGGTCACGGAAGCTCACAAAGAAGATACGTGGCGTGCACATCAGCCTCAGAGACACAAAGATCAGCTTCTCAGAGTTAGCTTTCCACTAGAACCCAGAGTCAGCCAGGACTGCCTGCTAACTCCCACAGGAACCTCTGGAATTATGACAAAGGACCTAGGAGGGACTTGATTGCTGAGCTGTAATTCAGTGAGTTGCTATTTCTCTTATTAAAGGAAATGGAGCTGTACCATGCTTCCCACATTGAACAATTACTGGATTCTGCTTCCTCTATCACTGGCTGACTACTGTATGGGAACTATGAGAGAGGGATGAACTGAGTTGTGACTCAGGGTGCACACGTACTTGCGCGTGATTCAGACAGAAGCCCCGTGCACAGGACGCAAAGCTGCGCAGATGGACAGCAGGAATGGAAGCAGAAGACACTAACCCTTGCAGCAAGCCTTGGCCACCTTGGAAACCATATGCCAAGGATGCTCATAAATGCCAACGGGGCCACTTTAAAGAGAGCAGAACACAGTCTTGGGATGCCCCTCCATGATCCACGACTTTACTAGCTCTGCGTAGTTAGCTAGGTTTTCTGTACCAGGTATGATTTTCCTCTTGTGGAGAGGGTCTTAACTCCAATTAGAGAGCTGTGATTCCCTCCAAGCATGGTGCCACTACTATAGTCTTAGGGTTATCGTGCTGTGCTGGTGCCCCTTTTTCCCCCTCTGGAAGCTGGCATGGTCCTTTCCGGTACCATGAACAACAATTAACGAAAAAGAAAAAGGCCAGAAATTTGAAAGAGAGCAAGGAGGGTTACATACGGGAGGGTTTGGAATAAAGGGAATGGAGAAATGATACAATTATAGTATAATCTTGAAGGTAAAAGAAAGAACTGAAAAACAAAACAAAACTAAACTAAAAGAACAGAATCAACCATAACTCAGGAAAAAAAAAATCAAGGGAAGCCCCCAGACGGCATGTTTAGCAAAGTCATCAGCTGCTGAGTCGTCCCCCCCTCCCCCCACTTCCCTAGAACCCTCGCTGGAAAGATTCCCGCCCCATTCCCACTTCCCTGTGTATTTTATTACAGCTGATGCTTTCCAGAGTTTTACTGCTTGCTTCCTAAGAGTCTGACTGGTAGCTGGTGACTGTAGCCCTTCATGAACTGAAGTCATCTGCTGCCTAAGTGTGGGAATGGTATCACCACCTTTACACGATGGCGGTAGGCAGCAAGTCGAGAATCTTCCTTCTCGACTTAATTCTGCATTCCTGGTCTCAGGAAATAAGGCTGAACCAAGCCCTGCGGCAGACATGATAGGTACGTGGTACTGTGCCTGCCTCTCCAGGGATCTGACAATCCTGTGCTAGCAGCATCTTGTTAGCTGGGAGGTCAGTATCCACCCTCTGCAAACTTGTTTTTCAACATTCTTAGCTCTTCAGTTCTCTGTGTGTCCACTTATAGAAAGATCTCTGATTTGATTTACAGCAAGTTCCAGGCAAAAACCTAGAACCAGCTTTTCTCCTTTCGAATGTACAAGGGTAGACTTAAAGGGGAAAGAAATAAAAGTTAAGATTTTTCAGAGAAACATATTTTCTGCTTTTTTTCTTTTTGATTTGAAATACCGGTTTTGCATGTGTTGTCCAGGATGTTCTCAAACTCTTAGGCCTGAGCAATCCTTCTGCCTCAGACTTCAAAGCAGCTGGAACTACCTTGGCTGGCTAAGAACATACAATATAAAATACAAATTCTGAGAAAAGAAGCCAGATTTTTCTCGACATTCCGGTAAGAATGCTTTTAGTGAAGCAGTGAATTGTATTGAATGATTAAACTTTCCTCTAGCCTTTAGCTCTTATAACCTAGTATCTGTTTGTTTTTGTCCTGTAGCCTATTTATTCCTTTTATTAATGTGTTTTTCAAAGAGTTATGTTTCTTCTGCTAGTTTGTCTCTTCCCCTTGTTTATAGTTCCTTGTTTACAATTCCTGCCTTGTTAATGCTAATTCATTCTAAGAGATACAGCCAGTCATACTCATTATGAGAGGAGAGACCCTAAGTAATGAACACATATTAGTAAGTGAATTATCTGGACAGCAGCCAGCACTCCTGGAGAGACCAGTGGGTCTTAGCCTGCATCTCCTCGGTACCTTAACCACGGGGAAGGAGGGTCCTAGTCCTCTTCTCCAGAGGAGCCCGTTTAGATCGTTAGAAAATGTCAATGACTTTCTTCAGCCTTGGAACTCAAACCCATGATGGGTCCCCATGTTAACAAGTTGTTTTTCCAAAGGAACAAAATACCCAAAGCACTCCAGAAGCATCTGGTAACCATAAAAGCTTCTCATTTGCAACACTGAGAAGCTAACGACGGACTATAACATTTAGGACCCCTGCTAAGAGGTTTGTCTAACGGCTGCAGGATTTAAGGATTTCTTAAAATGAAAACCTCACATGTACACTGTTGTTCAGGTCTGTGCAGCCTCCCCTCCCCCAAGGGGAGTTATCTAAGTATATCCCTCATGGATGTGTTCTCAGACGTGTTCATTTTTGATTACAAAGTATTTAAGGGTGCTGAATAGATGGCTAAGGTATGTAAAGTGCCCTTTCAGAGGACTGGAGTTCAGTTCCCAGCACCCACATCAGTCACATGTAACTCTGACTCCTGGGGATTCCCACACTCTCTTAAGGGCTTTGTAGGCACTGCACTTGCACACACAGACCCACATAGGAATGCACATACACACAGCTCAAAAAATAATAAAATATTAAAGGCAATTTTTAAGAGTGCCTGACAGGGCTATTAACAGACCTCTTACCTTATCAACATTCATCCGTTTAAAGGACGCTTGCAGAAGTTTGAAGTTGTGAATATACTCGTGCTCCAACTTTGCTTGGAATTTTACTTTCTTCAAACTAATACAGCCCGGGAACAGCATGTCCATGAACTGGCAGTAGGCTGCTCCTAGAAAGAGGTAAAGACAGACAGGGGCCGGTAAGTCTGGCTGTACTCAGATGTGACGGTGGCCATGAGTACGAGCACCATGAGTGACACAGAGCACAGCTGCCTGCACACATGTCCCTTCCACCATGACACCCTCTGGACAGCAGGGCTTGGGGACCAGAGAGAAGAGGCCATGTCTCAACAGCACAGCATCCATCACTCCTGTCAGCCACCATGTCTTCAGTTCCCATGACCGACATGTGGCATCCTCTGTGTTAAGAACAATCCTTGTTCCTTCTGTCAGAGGAAAGGGACACGTCCTTGACCTTCTATCTAGCTAGTGTCCTACTCTCTGTCATCAGAGTCAACTTAAGAAGAAAAAGCACAGAGCCTGTAACCACGAGGGCGGTGCACAGGCTCTTACGGGATATGATGCCCACATATACACACAGGCTGTTTCATGGCCATCCTGCGAAGTAACTCTGCTGGAAACTGTATCCTAAGCCTTCTAACACCAGGAGCCAGCTGCATGCCAACCTCCTTCCAGTCCAAGAGCAACAGGCTTCCCTCATGAGCAGACAGGAGGAAGGCAGCGATCTCCTGAAAACCACAGATGTTCAGAGTTGTGCTGTTCACAACTGTGAGGAAAAGTGTGCAGCAATGTTCAAGGGACCCCAAGGAGAGTCTGTTTAGCAAAGTCTTCACTTTCAAACATGAAGGACTATTGAAATGCGCCAGTCTCAGCTAGAAAAACCCCCATCAGGGGGGCATTTACTTGGCCCTTATCTGAATGGGGGAAGACTAAGGACATTTAACACAAACTGTCACAAGTCCCCTGCCTCACAGGAAGAACAACTGCATGCCAAGCGCAGGATCAAGTGGAATGGCACAGTCTCCTTTCTCTGCCATCTACAGATCGCTCGTTCTATGACGTGCTGCCGATTAGTCTTTCTAGACCACGAAGGACCTCCCTCATATTTCCCATCGAGGCTTCTGGAGGCCCTGTCTTCCTAGAGGGAGACTCCCCTTTGGCTAGGGCACCAGGGTGCCTTACACCAAATCCTCAGCTGAGGCAAAGTTCCGGGAGAAGAGACAAAACACTAGGAATGGAAAGGTTGTGGAACCAGAAATGCTGGGGTCGTTTGTTCTTTGTAGGTAAGGCCACAAAGAAATGAAACAGAGGCATCTGGCTTTGCTTTAGATGCCAACGCCATGAATTAAGCATTTCTTCTGAAGCAGATGGCTTCTCTTCAAAACAAGACATGGAAGGCACAGCAAATCCAAACCCAAAACACTGTGCTGGGGAGGTAAGACGGGAGAGGGGTTCAGTTAGGTAATCCTCCTTTTAAAAGTGCCACCAGATGGAACACAGTCCGACACCCTGCAGTGTGATCACGCAGGTGGGCGTGGGAAGCACTGTCTCTGACCCATCTGCAAAGTTAGCCTCCTTTTGCTGGAGGTTAGCATTAAATCTGCCTCTGGAGACCCAGACGCTACATATTCTCAGCCAACCATCTGAATCCTTCACTTTCCAAATTTAAAAATTAGCAATAATTTTAGAGGGTGGGGGTGAGGAAAGTTAGAAAAAACCCTTGTCACCATCTCTAATAAACGCCACCAAGTGGTCAGGAACTCGTCCTTGTATTCTGACATAGGCCATTCTGAATTTTTCGGAGGTAAGGTTATACATTTATTTATTTTTACTAAAATGTGATAATGCTTTTAAAATGCAATCATATCTATTTTTACATACTCATTTGTTTCTGTGGTGCTAGGAATCAAACCCAGGACCTGTGTATGCTATGCAAGCGCTCTATCTACTGCAGCCACTGTCCGGGTCGCTCGATTCTCTCTAGCCAACGTTTTAACGGCATTCTGGTATTTACATCATGCTTAGCAACTTCCCCCAACCAACATCCCATAAATATTCATGCACAGTTTCTGTAAGTGCTTTTACGATCTCCAGTTTTACATTCGAATTCTGGATCCATGTGGAATTTATTTTGGTTTGTGATAGAAAGTATGGTTCTAATTTTAGTCATTCCAAATGTTAGTGGGAATCTGTCATTTTTTTTTCTGACTCCCCTAGAAGTAGAATATAGGCGAGCCTCCTTTTCCTGCCTCCACACTAACATTGAAGGCCCATGACCGGGGCTCTGCTGTGCACATTTCTGCCCCCATCCAATGGAGGGAGTAAGAGAAGGCAGAGACAGGGGGTTTATCACTGTGGCAGCAGCATGCCTAGGACACCGTGAAGTGCAGAATGGGGTATCCTGGTCTAACTATCCTCTTCCCCAGGTACAAGGAGGTTCCTCCAACTCTGACCCTGGCTTTCCAAGGGTGCTGAGACACCCAACGTCTTCCCTAGAAATTCTTTTCTTGATAAGCTTGCCAAGATTACTTTCTGTAATGCTCGTTCCAAACTGTCAACTGATGTCAGCCAGGTCTTGACATCACCTGGGATGGGCTATCCTATACTTGGTCCCCAGTGGGTGAAGAACTCCGCCTTTACTATGGTTACTTTCCTAATGCATGTGCTTTTTTTTTTTAATCTATGGAAGTAATTTTTCTTTGTCACAACATGTAACATACAAGCAATCTGTATATACAATTAGAAAGTTGTATTGCTGTTATTAATATTATTGCTATAAATATTAAAATATTTTGTGGCAAAAATTAAAAATAAATTAAGAGTGAATGTTTTTTAGTATAGCTGTACTTTTTGTATATTTGTATTCATCCTCACTTATCATATTTTTAAAGGTGTAGTTTTAAACTGTGGATTGTGTGGATTAAATGTGCCCCATGATAGTCTTACTTTCTTTGTTATCTATTTAATAGATCCTGTGTTTTACAACTTCTCCTCTCTCCCTCACTGGGTGGTCGTGGTGCACACCTTTAATCCTAGCACCTTAGCTTTGGGAGGCAGTAGCAGGTGGGTCTCTGGGTTCAAGGCCAGCCTGGTCTACAGAACAAGTTCAAGGACAGCCAGTGCTACACAGAGAAACCCTGTCTTGAAAAACACAAAACAGAACAAGCCCCACAAAATGAAGGAACGAAACAAGCGGAATGAACAGCAGCTTCCCCTCTTCCAAAGATTAAAAGAGGGAACTGTGCATTTATACTTCCCATTGTAGTTTTGAATTTAAAAGGCATACAGAAAATAGCCTTTTAAAAACATTGTATATAATTCATATACTCAACCTTTAAAGATGTGCAGTTTAGTCAGGGGGTTTCAACATTATTACACGTTCACAGGAGTGTAAATCTGATACCAGGTCACTAATTCAGATTTCTAACACCACACAGAGACTTCACAGCCACTCTCTCTGTCCTCCATCCCCTGTGCACTGCAACTGTTCCTCTAACTTCCTAGTGTCTGCCTTTTCCCCAGATCTCACTTAAAGGGAATCAGGCTTCGTGACCCCCGAGCTCCAAAAAAACCTTCCAAAGCTCACTGGACCTCTAACCCTTTCTGTGGACCATCCGCCAGTGAGTGGCATCTGGGCCACGTGGGGCCTACTGAGTCAAGCTGCTAAGAACATGGTAAGTTCTTCTGGGGCACATGCTCTCATTGGCTGTAAGGCGGAGTCTCTGCTGAGTCATGTGGTGTGTCTGTGATAAACATCCTGAAGACTTGCCCATCTGTTTTCCAAGGCAGGCACGCCATCCTACTTTCCCACCAACACAGTTTGTAGAACTCAAAGTCATAGTGCGTCCTGGCTGCTGTTAGATCCTAGTGGGTGTGGCCAGTGCCTCAGGTGGATTTCACTAATTACTAATGGTGCTGAATGTCTTCCTAAAGTGCTTCTGGGCCACTGTAGACTGTCTTTGGAGGCTTCTGTGCAAATCCTTTGACTGGGTTTAAACTGAGGTATGCTTTGTTGAGTTGTGGGAATTCTATGTTCCAGAGGCAGTTCCCCTTATCAGACTCGTGGTTTGCAAATTCTTCCAGCCTTGCAGTGCGGACTTTTTCAGACAGCAACACCTGAAGTGCGTGCTTTCGCTTTTGAGCTAATCCAATTTAACCCTTTACCTATCACGTGTTTTTTTTTTTTTTTTTTGCCATGGTTAAGAAACAGCAGCCTGCCCCAAGCTGGGAGAAGGTCCACACTTACACTGTCCAACTCAAGGGACATCTGCGCCCAATGCTGTACCTTCCAAAGGCTTCATGATTTTAGTTCTTATGTCCAGGTTTATGATCAGTGTTTGAGCTGACTCTTATAGATAGGGTGAGGTGAACGTTCCACTGTTCTGCATGTGAATATTATATCCCAGGACCATTCATAAATTTAAAAAGTGACTTATTTATTTGGGGGAGGGTATGAGTGTTTTGCTTGAACTTACGTCTGTCCATGTGGGTCAGAAGAGGGCCCTGGATCAACTCGCTAGCGTGAGTCACCTCATGGGTAAGACGAGTCAAAGTCCTTTACAAACAACAGATACTCTAACCACTGAGCCTCATCTCCAGCCTCCTCCCATCCAGTTTTGTAGAAATTACTCAATCAACCTCTGTGCTGGCTCTCTTACTGAAAATTAATTAGCTCATGTTTACTTAACTCTTTTTCTTCTAGACATTCAGGGCTACTCTATCTACATGTCTAGCCTTAAGTCAGTAAGACACATTATCTTGATTACGGTAGTAAGTTTTGGAATCAGAAGTAAATCCCCTGGGGCTGGGATGTAGCTGGGCAATGCAGCCTCTGCTGATTACCCACAAGGCTGTGGGGCTGAATCCCTAGTGCTCCCCCAACCCCCACAATCCCTCCCATAGAGTATGCCTCTGTTACTGTGTTGGCATTAATTTATGTGTTCACATCTGCAGTTTATTTTATTCACTATGTTTGGTGTCCATGCTTAAAATTATTTTTGCTATGTGGTTTCCTTACTAGTAAGCTCTTTTAAAAAATATACTTGGCTAAATTTTATTTGAAGCCTATTTTTTAGGTATTGGACAATGACACTCACATTCTTTCTAGTTATATGTCCTTTATCTGTCCCTCATCACAAAGTTGTTTGTCTGTGAAGGTGGGGTGCACTTCTTGAGAACCCGGTTCTTAGTCATTTGCCAGTCTGTATTCTGATGGGAGAGGTGAAACCATTAACATTCAGTAATCTGTGAAAAGTGGGCGTTAATTCCTGGCATCTGATTGGTGATGAGCTAGTCCTCATTTGCTTAGCAACTGTTCTAGCATGGCCTGTCCTTTCCTATCACCTCTTGGATATGCTATTTCTCTCTTCAGTGGGTAGACGTTCTGCAGCACTGAATGAGCAGCCCAACCAGCTCATGGGCCAGTGAAATAAGCAGCCAATTCTCACAAATAAAGTTCAAATGGACGATAAATGTGTGAAAAATGTTCAACTCCAATAGCCACCAGAGAAACGCAAATTAAACCACATGAAGATTAAAAAATATATAATCATTAAGCAAATAAATAGTAACAAATGCAGAAGAAGGTGCCCAGAAGAGAACTCTTATACACTGCTGGTGGAGACGTAGGCTTGAAACTTAATCAGAATAGTCTGCAATCTGACCAGGTACTGGTGGCACACGACTTTAATGCCAGCTATTTAGGAGGCAGAGGCAGGCAGATCTCTGAGATGAGTCCAGCCTGGTCCACAAAGTGAGTTCCAGGATAACCAGGGCTATACAGAGAAACATTGTCAAAAAGAAAGAAAAAGGAAAAAGAAAAAAGAAAAAAAAAGAAAGAAAAGACAAGGAAAAAAAACACACGCCACAGCTACCACCCAACAACAAACACACACACACACACACACACACACACACACACACACACACACACACACTGTGTTCTCCCAAATCTGTTACTAGCCACAGATGCTGAATACCAAGGAAATACTCTTAAATTTTACTAGCAATTAAGTTTCACTGAAATTATCAACTACTATTTTTACAAATAGGTAAAAATCTTGTTCCTTTAGTTTGTTAATATGATCAATCACATCCATTGATTTTCTAGGTCTGAACTCTTTGCACTTCTGGAATAATCCCCACCTGCTGAGCCTTCACTGTGACGCGGGGTTATATTCACAAACAGTCAGGATCTGATGTGCATGTTTTCAAGGGAGCTGTGTGCAGTGCTGTGTACGACTCTCACCATGGGTCCTTTACACTGGGAAGTTAAGCTGGGATGAATTTCATCATTTTGAAAACCTTAAGCACGGAGGCTACAAATCAATGGTGTGGTTGGAATCCTGACTGTGTAGTTTCCTGCCTTTCTGGCCATAGGGGCATTGGCGCAGAAGAGTAACTGCCCTGTAGGAACTGATATAGGAAGGAGTGAGTGCCTCCAGCAAGGTCACACTATGTGGACATTTAGAGTCATGACACATGACTCAGGAGATCCTGAGCGGGCCTTGTGGAGCTGTGCAGAGGTCATGTGACTGTGCAGAGGTCATGTGACTGGCCCATCGGGGTGTGTGCACTAGGCCACTTTCAGGTCTTGCTCCCCTGTGTGTTTTAAGGGCATGCTGCTTACACATCGTAAAAAGGGAATCGTGAAGTCACTTGACCCCCCAGGAGCATCATCCCAGGTACTCACGGGGACAGGAGCTTTACCACAGTGGAACTCGCACAAGGTTCCTCCTGGCAGCTGTCCACCTGTGCTCTGGGTCTCATCTCCTTGCCTTCTCACTGAGTGGCTCCACCAACACCCCTCAGCCTCACTCGCGACGCCAATTCCCCTCCGCAGAGATCTTCTACGAAACACCCAAGTGCGCTCTGGTACTTTGGGACTTTGACAAACTAAAGCAAAGACAACTTTCTCCGTTTCACACCACCGCTGAGCTAGGAAACTCCTTTCACTGTAGGCTTCTCTGCTGTTCCTGGAACACGTCATCTGGCACTGCAATAGAACCTGCACACCCTGGGGCCACCTAGAATCTCTTCTTCCTTCAGACCAAAGTGTAGAAGGCTCCGTCTTCAGAGAGGTCCTCTTTCGCCTCCGCCATCGGAGGTGGCCCTCCCTCTCTCCTTATGACCTTGCTCTGGTTCTACATCTCGTGTTCTGTATCTCTGTTAGTTTGTGCTTGTTTGTGTGTCACCTTCTAAGGGACAGTGTTGGAGCACACTTGACCCAGCCCTTGTTCCTTTTACACCCAAGCATGCGTTTAACACAGTATTTGAAATCAGAGGATTCCAGGAACTATTTGGTTAATGAATGAAGGTCAGGCTGAGTGGCAGCGAGGGCTGGGAAACAGCAAGTGGAAATGTTATCAAAATCCCCAGTGAGGCGGTACAAGAGCTGCTAGATATTCTTTTTAAGGTTTGGTGTTTTTCTTTTTTAAAGACTAAACAAGTATGAGACCAAGCCTTCAGAGAACATAAAAGATACACTTTGAAAGAATAAATGCGAGATGAATCAATGCAATCAAAGGGAGGATGCTATATCCACCAAGAGACTGGTTATAATGTACTGCCCTCGGAAGCCATCAGCACAATGTGCTCCTCAAGTTAGGAAAGGCAACAAGGGTCTAGAAACAGCTAGAAATAAAGGAAACTATCCCGCCACATTTTCTTAAGCATCTCTCCTGGAAGATGTGGGTGAGGGAGGAGGAGAAGCGGAGTACCAGCCCTGGCTCCGGGGCCGGCCCCATTTTGAACAGGTTGGACATGCCATCACACCCTGAGCCAACAATGTTCTTATGTGCAAAACGTCAGGGTTGGCTCAGCTCTAAACTTAGATGAAGATCTGATTCTCGGACTGCCACCAACTTCTCGTTTAAGGCAAGGCTACTTGAAGTTCTCTGCTAACTAGAAGATGGCCCTTCACCTGCCGTCTTCACCTGAGAGTCTCAGACTCTCGCCAGCATGCCTGCTTCTGGCCTCCCCGTGTTTTGCTGTGCTTTATGTCAGAGAGGCCCCTCGTGTGCTGCCAGCGGCAGTGCCAGCTCCAGGCCCCTCGTGTGCTGCCAGCCGCAGTGCCAGCTCCTCTCCTCTCCGGTGGCTTCTTTCCACACACTCTTCTCTGAGCTCCTGATGGTCTCATAACAATGCAACTGCTTTCTGCCACCTTGACAGTCACATATTGACAATGGAGTCACCTTTCCTAATAGAGCATGATGGATTTGAGACTTGATACACTACAAGCGCAGAGGCCTACTGTCTCTTTATGTCTGCCTGGTCACTCTTTGAACCGATGCTTCTGCAGGACCACATCAGTCACCTAAGCCCAAAACCTCCTATTGGAGGGAGTGTCCTATGGGAAATCAGGGCTTACTAAAGAGGAAAGTGATACTGCAAAACATGGGTTCTGTTTCTAGCAGTCAGCAGAAACCTCTACACACATATACAGACGGACAGACAGATAGACACACACACACACACACACACACATACACACACACACACACACACACACACACACACACACACACACTTTAAGAGTTCAGTTGTGAGGCTGGGGAGACAGCCCGGTCAGTAAGTACCAACCACAAGGACCAGAGTTTAATCCCTAGAACCCATGTAAAAACCAGGGAACAGTGACATGAGACTGTCCTCTCAGTGCTGGGAGGCAGCAGGGGCACAACCCTGGAACTCGCTGACCAGCTAGCCTAGCTGAAGTGGTGAGTTCCAGTCCTAGTGAAAGACCCCGTCTCAAACAGGAAAGCGGATGAAGCTCACTGGCCAGCCGGTCTAGCCAATCAGTGAGCTCCAGGTTCAGTAAGAGACTGAGCATCAAAAAATATCACCAGGAAAAAACAGAGGACCTCTGACCTGTGCACACACAAACATGTGAATGTGCATCCCTGAGTATGCATGCACACTTTCACACAAACATATACACACATACCGGCCCACCCTTCCCCAACACAGAGGCCCAGAGCACCACTCCCAGCTAGCCTGGCTGTAGAGAACCTGATGACGTGAGGCAATCAGGGGACGTTCTGAGAGGATTAAAGTGCTGCCTGTGTCATGGGAGACAGAACACTGCCTCGCTCTTCCAAACGGAAATTTCAGGGCAGTAGACATGAAACTCCAAAGAGTCCTTGGCTGAGATGCAGGATGGATATTTTTATTAAAAGGTGAACTTTGGAGAGACACAGAGAGCGCACAACAGCTGGAGGCGTACAATATGAACAAGGACTGCTGTTTAAATGTTACTTGGAAAAGCAACTTTCCCAGAAACTCACCAATAAAACGGTGTATTGAAAGCCAGAGCATCCGCGCCAGCACTAACCCCAGCACTAGGGTCACCCGTCTATTTGCAGTGGTTTATCCAACCACCATACCACGGCAGTAAGCCTGCTGGTTGGAAACCTTAGCAAAATTTTTACCTGCTAAGGACCGAGCCAGTCTAGGTGCCTAGTTTCACGCCCAGTTCCCAGCGGGCGATTTCCGTTCAGGCAACATGTTCATCTTACTAAACATGCCCCGCCTCATGCAGTGACACTTGGCTTTCTCAGCAGAGTCCAGAGAGTGGGGAGGAGAGGGAGGCGGAGAGGGGTGCTCAGTACAAAATGTCACTGGCTTCCATAGAAGCAGAGGTCCGGGGCTGAGACCACAGCTAAAGTTAGAATTTAACATTCCAGACTGAGCAGAGGGTTGGGAGACCTTAAATCCAGTCTTTATCACAAATGAAAAACAAGTTAGGAAGGTCTATACAAAACCTACTGGGAACAAATTCAGTTTTCTTATTGGAGTCCTGAAGAAAGAAAGTTCTAGAAAGCTGTGCCCCCACGGCTGTCTTCCCACCTGCATTTGCACGGGTCTCTACACCCGTGCTCCTAGTATCGCCTCTACACCTCCACAGACATGGCTTTGCTTGGTCTACTTGTCTATTTTTGTTTGTTTGTTGCTTCCAGACTACAAGACAGGCTGAGATAAGGTAAGTCTGACTTAGAGGCAGGAATCTGAAAAGACATGGTGTCCATATTTGACTTCTGTGATGACAGGTCACCTCTGACCAAATGCCCATCTGTAGGTGGCATGTGGGGTGCCCCTCTGCTTATGGGTGAGTGAGAAACCAAAAATCTACTGGCTATGGTGGCACAGGCCTTTAATCCCAGCACTTCCATGAGTTTGAGGCCAGTCTGGTTTACACAGTGAGTTTCAGGACAGCCAGAGTTACATAGTGAGTCCCCTAAAACATTCTGAGGTTTGAAAGGCCAGAAAAACACTGAAACACAGAATTAAAAAAACAACAACAGAAAATAGAACAGAAAAACTAGCAAACCCACAAAGGAACTGCAAGTACAAAATAAATGCAAAGATGCAGATGTGCAGACACGGATGCAGATGTGCTAAGTGAGTCGGGGAGAAGTCTAAGAGAGACTGGCCGTCGTCCCACACACAGGGTCAAGTATAACTCAGAGCACTGTCCTTTAGTCTTTGAGGGTCTTTGCTGAGGGCAGTCAGGAAGCGATGAGAAAGGGGGCTCATGGGAGCCCTCAAAGTGGAACTCTGTGCGCATGCACGATGGAGTGATGTGAGGACCAGCGAGAGCCTGCAGCTCACGCCCACACAACCTTCTTTTGCTTAGAGGTTCCCGACCCTGGGTTAGGTGCCTTGCTGTCCCTCTTCAGATGGGAACGTTTGCCCTTCTCTCTCAGGTCACAGCTCCTCACTCCTGCCACCCACCCCAGACAAGCGCACTAGCTGTCACACCATCAACAGCATCCTAACAGCCACTTCCTACAGAAGGATGCACCTTCCCCCACAGCTCCCCTGAAGGCCGGAGGTTCAGTAGAGCCAGCTTGGCATGGGAGGAGGTCACCAGCAGCCCAGAGAACAGAGAGCAGCTACCACGCAGCCTCTGCGCACACTGTGCTGTGTGACAGAAAACTGCTGTATAATAAGCCAATTTATTGACATAGCCCAGGTGCGTCCCAGGACATTTTGTTATCTACGCATAATTCCAGTATTACAAGGAAGTCAAATTAGCAGGAAGACCTCATGGTATTTACTTTAGGGATTTAGTCAGAAGGTCAAAGTATAAAAAAAAAAACAGAAGAGTTAAAGTGGGACATGGGGTAGGGAAGAAGCAGGAAAAGAGTGCTTTTTTTTTTTTTTTAAATGTGGATTCTAACATTATATTTAAAGTTGACATATGCACCTTCTCTAAAACTTGGCGCCTTTATTTTTTTTTCAAGTTCTTCTATGAAGTGTCCCAAAATGTCATTCAGAAGACATAGGGATAGAGACCAACCTTCCTGACAGTGACAGAAGAGAAACTTCAGGAAACTATGCTGGGCTAATATCACAGTAATACGCTTCTCACAGTTACAGCATATGGCCATAAAAATGTATGTGTATTAAAACCCAAGGAAGAACCACACCCCTGGAAAGGAGGCAACAGAGAGAGGTGACATGCTGTCTGTCACACTTACATAATAGTTTCAGGGTGGAAAGAAACTCAGCCTGTAGAGCAATGGTTATCTTAGGCAAATCTCCTGTTCCCTGGTATGCAATTCTAAAATGCCCAAACATTTGGCTGTTATATCCCATACCTCTTTTCTTTTGCCGATGTCACTTATGAAAACCTATAAATCAAAAATGTAAGTCACAGAAAACAGGTAATGTGTCTGAAGACCTGTAGGATGTGGACATGCCTGACTTGATCGTTACAATGTGCAGACACTGGTGATTCACACGTCACCAGGTGTGCCCTGCTCATCAGTGCTGAGAACCGGCTGACAGCAAGAAAGGCCGGGCACCTCGTGTTGGCCAGGGATCTCGCCCTCCCTCTGCTTTGTCTGTGGAGAAGCTGACAGAACTGACAAGAGCTCTGGACAGAAACGTGGCAGGGAGACTGTAAGCTGAGGGACGGGCCCTGGCTGGGGCGGATCCTGCTGCTTTTGCTGGGACCTCAGATGCTGGTCATGCTCAGTTGGTACTGAGTCAACTCCTGCTGACTCCAGGAGTAAAGAGGACAGTTCAGAGCCTCGGAAGACTGAAATGGTACCTGTACTCAAAGCATCCGCCTTTCCTCAGCTTGGGCTGTGCCCACGTTAGGAGGCCCCATCTTAACATTTGAGCTCCACTTCCCATTAGCAATCACTACCTGGAGTTAATACTGTGCGTACTGCCTCAAGTGTACAGCACACTACAGACGTGCACCAGGCACAGGCAAGACACCACACTGCCTCCCTGCCTCAAACTTTCCAACCTAAAAGTCTCTTTATAACACTTGGACACAATCTCTTTTTCTTCAAAGCTTAGTCCAAGGCTGCCTTTCACAGATGCTTTATCTGTTCTCCACACAGGACTCTCACTGGACTAGTGGCAGACGGTTGTGCGGCCTAGTTAGTTGTGCTGCCTGGCTGGCAGGTGAACAGTCTTTAAGACCGAGGCTATCGTTTGGACCTTGATTGACCCTGAAAGACACACATGTTAAAGGCTCAGTCTTGAGGGTAGTGCTATGGGGGTAGGGGAGGGGGATAGCAGAACCCTGAGGAGTGTGTCCTTGTGGGAGTTCCTTTGGTCACCAGGGACATAACTCTGAAGAGATTTGGGAATCTTGGGCCTCTCCTCCCCCTCTCTAGTTTCCTGGCCATAAGATCAATATACCTGGTCCATCTCCTACTGTATCTATGCTATGTTACCTTGCCCTGACCCACAGAAATGAGCTAATCAGATATATACTGGAACCATCAAAACTGTGAGCTGGATTATACCTTAAAAAAGTGGGTTGGTTACCTCAGGTATTCTGTTTTAGTGATGAGAGGAATGATGTTGGGTTCATTATTCTACTGTGCTAACAGTGGCTGGCATCTCTGGAATCTGAATATAGAAAGGGTTTAGGTCCTATAGCCTGGGTGAAACTAGTAAAACAAACAGGAAATTAAATGGGAAAAATGGGTGTTAAAGGAGTAATTCTCTTAGAATGTTGAAACAACAGAGGTTCTTTATATACAACTCAAAAAGGATCAACTTTTCACGTTCAAGAAGGGGCCAGAGAAGTTTTGAAGGAGTGTCAGGGCAGCCACTCAATACAGGTGCATGGGACTGAATCAAACATAAAGAAACAGGCATGCCCCAGTGAATAAGTAAGTTCTTTGGTATGTGTGAATAAGTCCTTTTGTGTGTGCGTACGTGTATACATACACAGATGTGTGTCTCTGTGTGTGAATGCATGTGTGTAAGTGTATATGTGTGTATGTACGAGTGCACACATGTCTGCATTATGTTGAATACAGTATGAGATATGTATATTTATATGTGTGTGAATGTGTATGTGTGCACATGTGTATGTATATAAATGCAGTTATACATGCATATGTATGTAAATATGCATGTATGCACACATGTGTGAGTCCAGTGTATACATATGTATAATTATATGTGCATATATGTGTGCAGGATCCAAGCTTGCAACATAATTAGTCTAGATATTCTACTTTCCTCAAAGCCATAAAATGGTTAAAACAAGGCTGTGAAATTCTCTTAGGAATAACTTGCTCACGTGAGGCCAATATGAGGAAAGGATAGACTATTTCAGATATGAAATATGAAAATGAGTGTTAGATCTCAAGGACAGAATGAGATCTGTGGCTTCTGCCATGAACAGAATGGGTAAGCACATGTTCCCGGGACACTCTAGCTCATCTGCTGGGAAACATGGCAGTATACTCATTTGTAAAAAGAAATGACTAAGAAATATTTTCCCTCAAATATATATTCTTCCTGTGACTCTTTAGAGGTTTTAAACTGAAAGAAAAAGGGGGGAAAAAAGGGAAACAAGAATTCAAGATAATGTTTTATAACGAGCATATCCATTATGTCACATAACTGACATCTTGAGAAAAAAAAATAAAAAATAACTCAGTATATTGGAACATACTTTTCTCTTGTAGGTTTTTATAAACCCAGTGAATGATTTCAAAATGGGCAATGTCTTCATATGATTCAGAGGCAAGGATTGTAGGCCAGGCATGATGACGTATACTTATAATTTCAGCACGTAGGAGGCAGAGGGAGAATCCAAAGTTTAAGGCCAACCTAGTGTATTGAATAAAATTTGTTTCAATAAAACACCATCTATCACCACCATAGCAAGTATAAGCTCCAATCAACCAAAGAACCAAACAACCAACCAAAATATCCAAAACTCAAATCAAAAGACAAAGCAAGATACAGATAGTATTTCAGTATTTAGGTCATGTGTGGTCTTGTGTGCCCATAATGGAAGTATCTGGGATTACCAAATCCTATCCACTAGATCACCAGGGACACTTGGGAAGATGAGGCAGACGGATTGAAAGTTGGAGGCCAGCCTAAGGAAACTAGGGAGACAGTCTCAAACAAGACACAACCAAGTAAAAGTGCGCATGTTACAAATCAGAGACAAAGTCACAAGGGAGTGGCTGTAAGGTTGCCATGCTAAGATCTACTCGATGAGTCTCAAAACCACAGGCACTTTGAGGCTCCCCATGCCTTTAGGAGGCCCACTCTGACCTGCAGTCAGAGCCTCAGGCCTAAAAGTTAATGGAGTTTATGCAGGGGCTCCATTAGCTCCAGGGTCCATAGTGTTCTTTTGATGAACACATCTCTCCTCTCTAAGCACACACATCCAGGGTGGTGGCTTAGGGACAGCATGGATTCAGGCCAGTTGCGAATCTGTAAAACCTTTAACCATAACTGTGAAGCTTATACATCTACCACATGCAGCAATATTGCCAGGTCACAGAAAATAATGAGATCAAGACACAGGGTATAACTAAGGATATTGCTTTGTATAGCTTCCTATAATTATTTTTGTGATCTTATCAAGAATTTACAATTTATTGGCTCATGTTTCTAATAATGTCATCAATTCCTGTTAGCTATAAGATGTTTACAAGTTTAACATGGATGTCTGTCCTTTGACTTGTCACTAAATATGTATGTACAATACACACACACACACTCTCATACACACATACACACACATACGTGCACACACCCACATGTGCACACCTACACCCATGCACCCACACCCACATGTGCACACACCCATGTGCACTCCCCCACGCGCGTGCACACACAAACACACACACCTCACAATGAACTACATATACATTATACATTTCAGGTCATCCATCTCCTCCTAGCTGTTGGGTTTCAATTTATCTTCACTAACGGTGCTTATCACCATGACGACCAGAAGAAGCTGAAAATGGGATGCAGGAATGGACATCAGAGCCAACAGTCACTTGACACCAACCCAGTTTTCTGAAACCTAGGTGTGCCTGGTTTTGTTCCTCCAAAGAAATTAGGTTCCCTGAGATATCTCACGCATACACGGTGGCTTCAAACCAATGTTCACTCAGCCCTACACTTCATGGATGGGAGTGTGACCAAGCACATTCTGAAGGCAGGGACACGGGCTACCCTGGTTTGGGGAGGCTGTCTACTGGAGAACGCAGCCCCCTCCATGGGCTCCTATATGCCAGGCACCCCCAGCCTTTCAGGGTGTTCCCTGAGCATTGACCACTCTGTGACTCAGGAGTTCCCTGCCACACCCAAGAACGTGAGTGTCTTTTCCGCCGACTCCCTTTGACCCCCCCCCTTTTTTTTTATTTAACATTCTCCTTTGCACACGTCCCTCTCTCTTCAGAGGTACTTACTGCTGTGGTTTCGCCTTCTATGCACAGGGCTTCAAGGACAATAATCTTTCCCTATTTATCCCAGAGCTCAAAATGTGTTTGTTGAATAAAGCTCTGCTAATGGTCAGAACAGCACGCACTGCAAGAAGTTAGACGGAGATGTGTTGACTGTGTCCGAGATCAAACATCCCATTGTGCAAAAAATTCAAAACTCCTAGTACTAGTGAAGGTGAATGCATGCATACTGGTATTTGGCTTTTTAATATGTTACCTACATGTGCTCGAGTGAAAACACACAGACACACACACACACACACACACACACACACACACACACACACACACTTCAGGGTAAAATACCAAACCAAACCAAAACTCTGCAATCCCACCAATTCATTTTATCTTTATAACAAAAGTATCAAGATAATGGAAATATACAAATTATAAGGGAAGAAAAAACCCTCATATTCTAGTCTCTACTCAAAAGATAAGCTGCACTGGGCCAGTAAACTGGTGGAGACTTCAGTATGCTACCCAGCCTAGCAAGCCGCCCTCCAGCCGGACCACGCCTGGACACGGTCCATCTCACTTGTCATCTGTCTTTCTCCAACTATTTGGTATTCTGAGACCAAGTAAACAGATTTTTCTGGTCAAATAAAATTAGGGAGAAAAAAAAAATCCGGTCTAGACAAAATCTCTACACAACGCCTCTAAGTACAGATAATATTCCATTAGTATACTATGGCCTAACCATAGTCCCATGTTGAAACGGCTTGCTTTCTCAGAGAAAACAATAAAGCTCTGATTTTATAAAGCTATGGAACTGCTGGGCCTGCTGACACTGAGGGCTGTCCTTACTTGGTTTCAATAAGAGAGTCAGCCAGATCAGCCCTACTAAATTTAGCCTCTGAGCTGATTTCATCCCTAACCTGTCTTCTCTGCTGACACAAGAGAGCAGGCACAGGGGACACAGTGCTAGGCAGGAACCAACAGATTTAACAAGCACAGATCTGCAGCCAAAAATGGTCACCAAGAACTTGCTACCGTGCACAGGAATGACACCGCCAGGGTAAAGCAGAGGGCCACCCTTCAGACTCCACGCCCGATGGCCACACCTCTGCAAAGCCCCGCACGTCCTCCAAATTGTATTCCCTTCCACTGTTCATGTCTCAAGAGTTGTAAATGCAACTACAATTTCATCAGCCAAATCCAACAGCACCCAGAATAAGAAAATACCAGGAACCTGATCCAACCCAGAGCTTGAACCAATCTGGAGAATCACATATTGAACGTGAATCAGACTTGTATCATTTTATTTTTTACCTTATTAAAAAAAAGTCAATCAAGAAAAATATTTAAAAATTTCAAAAATGCTTTCATTTAAATGACATTTTATTTAAATAGTCAGCTGCTCAGCCGTCCACCGACCACGGTGCCAGCACGGGCTGAGCCACAATCCTGGCTCCGGTCCCTCCCGGCAGTGTGGAACGCCTGCTGGTATCTGCTGTCGGGGCTTCCTGTCCTGGGACCGAGTGGGGTGGAGAGGCAGAAGATGCACAGACTGTAGAAAAAGGTCAGCTGGGGAAGCTGGCTTCACAGCCACACCCGGCCTAGGGGTGAAGAGCCTGACATAGCAAAATGGGGGTGGGGATGGGGTGCAGAAAGGAGGCTGAGGGTGTCAGGGGGAGGTGAGAAGGGTGAGCAGGAGACACTATCTTCTGCCTTGGGTCAAACTCCTTCCTGTTCCTTTCCCCACTCCTTCCCACACGGCCCCTTCCTTCCTGTCACCTTCAACAAGGTGCCTCGAGCTGAGGAAGCCGCTTTTAGGAACGTTTAGCACTATACTGGCCTTTCTCCATCTCTGCTACCTTGGAAACAGCTACTACACTGGCTTGAACAAAACACAAAACACCATCCTCTGCCCTCTCCCCTATAGAATTTACCAAGCAACAGGAACCATTTCTACACTGGAATGGTGTAGTGGCGCACACAACTAGAACCTCCCGATCCACAAGGGTAACTCAACGTGACGAGAGCTCAAAGCGGATTTAGGTAACCAGCAGTACAATGGACACAGCCCTCTGCTGTCCTTGAAACGGACTGCTTTTCTGAGAAATAGATGCTGTCCAAATATGCATGACCCATGACAGATCCGTGACCCAGATTTAATGTTCAAAGAAAGTGGTCGTGAAGAAACATCCTTGGGATAAAATAATAAGAAATGAGTAATCTTCATTATTCTGCAATGTATATTACAAGGTATTTCCATGTGACCTATTTATTTATTTACTTATGATGCTGGGGATTGAACCTAGAGCCTTGTATACATGCGATGAGTGTTCGACCACTGAGCTACGGCCAACCCAGCCCACTACTTTTACTTTAGAGAGAACTGAAAAATGTTTATGTGGAAGAAAGAGATGTCAGAAAAGGGCAAAAAAAAAAAAAAAAATCCAGAAGCAAGTACAGCATCATAGTTATATTTCAGTATTTTTCACAAATTGAAGAAAAGCTGATGCTCATTTTTCTCACCTTGCCTTATATTTTAAAAAGAAAACCATTAAAACTTCATTGTAAAGAGCTTCCAAATTAAACACACACACACACACACACACACACAAATCTATGTGTCACAATGAACTCCTACCCAGTTGGAATTCCATACATTCTAATTAATGTTTGTTTTAACACTGGCTTTGACGGAGACTGCTAGCCGGGAATAAAATGAGGAGAGAGAGATGCCACGGGAGAGACATCTGGAGGCCCATCAGGTGTGGAGTAAGTCTCTACAGACTGGCAGAAAGTGTAAGGAAAGTGCAGAAACTCTGCAGGTGATCTGTGTGTCTTCCCAGAGTAGGCCACCAAAATCAAACACCACACGATAAGCTATAAGAAACTAAAAACAAATACCCAAGACACATTTCTTCCCTAAATCTGAGCATTCCTAAGTGTGGTAAGGACACATGACTTAGGTGAACCGTATTTGGATTTGTTCTTACCCGAGTGGCACCATCTTACCTGCCCTCCAAGTCTTCTAGGACAAGAACAAAAATGAATTCATAAATAAGTAAATATTAAGACTCCTTCCTCTTGCCAAGTGCTATTGCTAAACACAAAATTAAACTAAGAGCATGGGACCAGTGCAGGACGGGTCTGGGACACCTCAAGTGCCCTGTTAGTGCTCTGAGGTTTCTCACAAGTGCAGGCAAGTGGCAGACTGCTGGCAGATCCACCCAGGAAGGCTCAAGCACAGGGGCTCGGGGCCAGGTGTACTGACTGAGAGGGCCAACGAAGCTCCTTCAGCAGCTCGCAGAGTAGACAAACTCTGGTGCAGTTTCCATTTGGAGAACCGATGCCTGTCTTTCCACAGCACGCTTGTTTTCCAGTCAGAGTACTAAAGGCAGATTAACACACTCCGACTTTGCTTTTGAAATTCACCTTTTTTTTTTCAAAGAGGTTAATTAACCCAATATGCATTCCCTACCAAATTACTGGGTATCAGGTACTGTGGCACGTCAGGCATTAGACAAAATGTAAACTAGAGGTCAGTCCTTAAGAACTCCTGGTACCTCCTCAGATCACAAGGCATGACAGGTTTTATCCTGGATGGGTGTGGTCAGGGTTTGGGGAAAACCACAGAGCCTGGGGAAGTCTTCCCAGAGCTGACAGTAGGTGAGGCAGATTAAACTGTAAAGAGGGCATTACTGACAAAACTATTCGGGGCCAAAGGGAGCGTGTCTGCAGAGAACCAAGAGTGTTTTGTGGAGTGAGGGCTCCGAGGGCTCTGAGGAGAGCAATGCATGGGATGGGTCTGAGAGGGGCAATATGGAGGGAGCCCAGAGCTTCAAGGCCCACTGTGGGTGGTGTCAATTGCTTGGTGCTACAGACACGTGCCATCCTGGGGTCATACCTCAGAGCTTTTTATTTTGGAGCAATGTCCCACTTGGTTACCCATGTGGTCCAGGCAGGCCTTGTGTTTATGATACCCTTGTCTTGGCCTCCTGAACAGCCGGGACAGGGTCCTGAACCACCAGGCCAAGCTCTACGGTGTTTGACACCTATGTACAGTGACACTAGGATGGTGAAGCAGAGGCTAGGAGCCAGCATCACAGAGGGGTGTGGCAGACGGCAAGGCAGAAGCAGTTTGTACACTCATCTGGTTGGCTGTGTACTCTCAGACGTTCTCAGACATTTCCTCTCCTGTATGTCCCTCACTTCCAGCCAAGTTTCCCCTTTTATTTATGTAGCTATACATACACGTCTTTGTCTTACCCCAAATATGTCATGTGTGGTTTAGAAAAATCACACTCAATTGCCAGGAAACACATCGAGAAAATACTATAAGGATCATCTCTTACCTGAACAGAGCTGCTCCACTTTTGTGTAGTTTAGAGACACGATGTCATTAACCCATGCAATGATGTCATGCCTGCTCATAGTCTCCTGGGTTATCGAGGTAGAATACACATTGACCGCCATTCCCCAACTAGGATAAAAACAGATGAAATTAAGTTTACTCACGAGAAAAAAAACAAACTAGCATAGGACTATTGGAGACACTTAACCAAGGAGGACATGGTGGAGATTACAACCAAGCTTCTTAAACGTGGGTCCTGACCCCATGTGGGTGGTGGGATGGCAGAGGGAGGTGGTGAGAGATCGGGCATCGGTAAATAGTTTTTGATCGTACAGCAGCCCACAATTAGCTCACAATCAGATGTGCAAAGAATCCAACGTGTTCCTGGCAGTGTTTGACCATGCTGTGTCAGGAGACTTCACTGCAGCTTTTTCTGTGGATGTGAAACACACCTCCCCCTGAGGTTGGTGACACCTCACAATGCCAAGATCACTGCCTAAAGCCCCCTGCCTCAGATTCTGAGACTACTGTATTTCGTTAAGTGCAGTTATTTTTGATGTATATACAAAGCTTTCTGCTTTTACAGAAACACGCTGGCTTCATTACAGAAAACAAGGCTTTTAATATTTTCCCGCTGTTGGTCCTTAGCATGGAAGTATCAAACAATGTATCTTTGGACTATACTGTGCTCAAACAGGCACATCCATCTCATTAACTGTAAATTTCCTTTGTGTGTGTTGGTTTTTTGTTTGTTTGTTTTTGTTGTTTTGTTTTTGTTATTTTGAGACAGGGTTTCTCTGTGTAACAGCCCTGTCTGCCCCGGAACTCAATTTGCACACCAGGCTCAAACTCACCTTCCCACCTTCTACCTCTGCCTCCCGAGTGCTGGGATTAAAGGCGTACACTGCCACACCCAGGTTGTCTCATCTTTTCTGAGACAGGGTCTCTATCTCTGGCTGCCCTGCACTCTGGAACTTGCAGTGACCTGCCTCTGTTTCCCATTGCTAAGATCACTGGAATGAGTCACTGTGCCTAGCCTCATGGTAAAGATCATGTGTCGCCGCAGACTGTTTTAAAGTTCTATATGGTTCACTGTCATAAATGTTTGATCTGTGCACCTACCTGGCTTACCGAGCGGGCTTAGCTCAGGTAAGCATTTGCAGGTGGAAAGGAGTTTGGAGTGGGAAGGTTCACCAGCTCCAGAGTGCAGCCAGCCTGACTCCACCACAGCCATTTGCTGCCCTTTCCCCCAGTTCCTTCTCACTGCCTATTTGGATCACATTTCATGTATTTCTCCTGGGGGGGGGGGTACTGTATAGCTCCCTATCTAGACTCTTCAGGCTCTGAGATTCTTAATTTGTAATAGAAAGTAGAATCTCAGTTTTGACCTCAAGTCTACGTGAGACATTAAGTTACCAGGCTTACAACACTGTACACCAGGACAATCTTGTTTCTTTCCAAATAAGATTTATTTTTAATTGTGAGTGTGTGTGTGTGTGTGTGTGTGTGTGTGTGAGTGCTAGCTCATAGAGGGTAGAAGAGGAGGCTGGATCATGCGGAGCAGGAATTACAGGTGGCTGAGTGCTCAGTGTGGGTGCTGGGAACTAACGTGGATCCCCTGCATGAGCTACTAGTGCTCCTAACCACTGAGCACTCCTTCCAGCCCGGGGAATCTCATATTTTACACATTAGCCTCACAGAACCTTTATTACAAGTATGCAAAATGTCAGTGTCTCAGAGGCTGCCCCTTCTAACAGCTGTGTAATAATAAAGGATTTTTGTAACATTTAAACATGGATAGGAATTTTGCAATTTTATGAATTTCATAGAATGTTTATATGCATATATAATGACAGACATAGATTAAGTGTTATTTGAGCAACAGTCAAATATACGCTAAAACAGAACAAAGCAGAATAACAAACCAGTCACATCTCCTTCTTGGTTTCAGCAACAGTCAACTCAACAATGGACTCCAAGCTTGTTTTAATTATAGCCCCATAACTCCCCTCTGCTAATCCCATTTCTGGCCCCACAGCCCAGATCATTTTAGAGTAAATGCCGAGTATTGAGCCTTTTCAGTTATAGACAAAGACATCAGAAAAATATCAAGCAACACACTGAAACGTGTTGTGTCTTATGGCGGCAGGTGTTCCGTTGGCCGGTTATCTGTCTCAGTCTACATATAGATTTACGCTTCTGTGGTGAGCTCGTTTCTCTCCTGTTAACTGCAGGCTAGTTAGTCTTCTAGTCAGATCTTTCATGTAGACTTTGTAATTACTACTGAAAGGAAGACCTGTTTTGGAGACTTCTAAATCTGGATGCGTCCCATCCATTATTCTGGGTGTGGTTTGGTGCTGCCTTGGCCTTTGCTCCCCTGGACCCTATGACGTAATCGACAGGCTTTGTCTTGCTCAGGCCCTAATCTGGGGACAAGGTGAAAGACTCCTTCATGCAGTGACGGAGCTTTCACTAGATATCAGGGAGTGTCTGCTCCTTCTGCCATGCTGTTAAACACTGGGATATTTGCCTCACTCAATAGCTTCTAAGTTATTGTCTGTAGGTTGTTCTTGATGTATCACCTCTGATGATCCTATGAAGGGAGTCCCTGCTAAGGGAGCCCGAGGTCGGATTGCTGACCCAACCCAGAGGCGGTCCTCACTACTTCTTTACATTTGCAGGGTAATGGGCGTGTCCTGAATATTCTGTAGTCAACAGGATTTTTATTCATTTTTATTTTGTGAAGCATAACCATGAGGTCAGAGTTTAGCAAACTTGATCTGCCTTAGTCCATTGCAATTTACATCTTGACCGATAAAAGGCATAGCTGATCGACTGGGTGCTTAGTCGGGCTGGCTTTTCAGATCTTTTGAAAGAACTTTTGAAAGTCTTCCTTGTGTTCTTGTGTGACAAGATGTTCCAGGCTCAACTAGTAACTTTCTGACCTAACACCAGTCATTTCTCCAAGGGTCCCGACTTCTTTCTGTAACAGACAGTATTTGATGTCACAGAAGAAGTAAATGTTTTAAACATGACTAGATAAAATAACAAAATCTAGAGGTTTTAGGCTTTATAGAAGAGGCCTAAACAATTACACTAAACGCAGAGTCATTTGTTCTTCTCAAGGTGATACCAGTGTGCTTCCTACTCCAAGATATTAAATGTGGAGTTTGTAAACACGAAAACTGCACCCACACGCCCTCTAAGTCATTGGTTCTCACCTTCCTAATGCTACAGCCTTTTAATACAGTTCCTCATGTGCTGACCCACAGCCATAAAACAGTTCCATTGCTACTTCCTAACTAATTCTGCTTACTGCTGTGAATCGGAATATAACTGTCTCATATATAAGATATCTAATATGTGAACCCCCCACGGGGTCCTGAACCCCAGGCTGAGAACCATTGCTCTACATTCTCTTTCCCCAAAAGACCGGAAAGTCTGTGAGCATAGAACCCTAGGTGTGTGACCGTGAACACGACTTTTCTACACGTCCGTTAAAGCGTGTACTGCTTTCTAGTCAACAGCTTTCACTGTTTGCTTTAGAGGATGTTTTACTAAGTGAAACCATTTACTTTTACAATGTAATCACCTTTCGCCACCTTTATAAATTCTATAAAGCCTCAGTAAGGATAAATAATTCAAAACTTAAAACGTATTTTTGGACCATTTGAAAGGATTTCAATATACCGACGTAACCTCTGGCAGTCGATGTACTTTCCTAATGATTTTCTAGTGGTAATAAAAAGTCTTTACATTTCCCAGAAGTGGCTAGGCGGAAGGCAAACCGTCAAGTGCCAGGTGGCATCCAACCAAGGGTGATGAAAGTTTAGCCCCAGGTGATTTAAAAATTAAACCGAGTGGGAAGACTCAAACTGATCTGTATGAAAAATAGTCCGTAGTTACAGAAGATGAAGAAATACCCAATAGGGCAGGAAGATGAGACTGAAACAAAACACAACCCCCAAAACCCACGTGTGGACTGCTGCAGCCCAGCCGCGAAGCAGCGCTTCCCTCCGCGTCATTGATGATAACATTATCCCGAGGACAGCTGCTCTTGTATTTATTCCCCCACAAATATAAGGCACTCTACAGAGCTCATTAAGACAAGGAGCAAAGACAAACAGCAGCAGCGCTGTGCTTTAGAAGCCCAGTTAGTTATCAGCCACGCCCTCCAACACGCCTGCAGCCCCTGGAAATGCTGCATCGGGAGGGTCTTATGGGAAAACTAGGAAAGTGGACAAAGCAGAAGGCAGGAGAACCCACTGAATGGAAGGCAGGAACGTGCTATTTTACTAAACCGCTGCCGACACATTTCAACAGGGTATTTCAATCAACAGCAACAGGATCAATAGAAATGTCTATGAACACTCTATGCAGACTGGAGGAGCATTCTTGTAATCTATATTCTTCCAAACTTCAGAAAAGTGTTATTTATTAGCGACCATACAAAGTATTGGATTTCACAACAGTGTTTTCAAGCAAGATTTGTTTCTGCTGATTCTTCTCCTGAGTCTTCTCCCTGCACCCCGCCCTTCCTGCTGCCCTTCTACCCACAGTGCCTCCTCTCTGTTCTCATGTCACACGCTCTGTTGCATAGACACACACACATGCATGGAAAGACTGAAAGTTAGGATCTGCATGAGAGAGGACATTTGTCTGTGCAAGTCTGTGCCACCTGGCTTAGTGCACTATTTCCCAGATCTATTCATTTCGTTTTCCTGCATTTCATCTTTCTTGATAGCTGCATAAAATTCCTGTGCGTGTTCATTTTCATCATCCGCTCAGCTGATGACGGACATCCAGGTTGGTTCCAGTTTCTTGCTGTTTTGAGTAGAACAGCAATAAACATGGATGAACAAGTGCCTCTGCAGTAGATGCAGAGTTCTTTGGGCATGAGTCAAGGACTGGTATAGCTGAGTCATCTGAAATCCAATTTTAATTCTTTGAGAAACATCCACACTAATTTCCATGTTTGTACTACTTTATACTCCGACCACTACTGAGCTCCGCCCTCCAATCATTGCTAAGGCTTGCTCCTGTCCATCCTCTTGACTGGGGGGAAGGGGCTCACCTTCTCACAGGAGAGGGGAAGGGGGGTATGGGGAGAGTGACTGTGTGAGGTGGGGACAGAGATTGGGATATATGTTAATTAATTAATGGAATATAAAAGAAAATATTGAAAAAAAAAAAGGCTGTGAGGCACCATGTGGATGCTGGGAACTAAATCCAGACTCACATGCTCTAAACTGCTGAGCCATCTCTTCAGCCCTAAGATATCAGTTTTTTCACGGACTAACATATTCTTATCAAGATAAATGTCAAACTATCAGAAGCGAGGTCACCGTGAACGCGTGGAGCAGAGAACCAGCTGGGGCTGGGGCTCAGGTTGGAATTCCCGTGGGTCTTCTGGACAGAAATGGCAGCTGATTGGTTATCAGGTGGCAGCCATGTGGCCTCTGGGACAGAACTACCTCTTTGCTAAACTTACAAACAAAAGTCCAAAGCAGTATGTCCACAGTATGACTTAAAGACTTGGCTAAATTCAATCCTGGGAGATTGGGGTCATAGTCTGGTTGGTACAACGCTTGTGGAGTAAACACGAGGCTCCAAATCAGATCCCAAAACCCACATAAAAAACCAGGACAGGGGAGGTGGGGCCACTAGGTCTACTGGCCAGTCAGTGGAGCCTAGTAAGCCCAAAGGAGCTGGGCATGGAGGCACATGCCTTTAATTCCAGCACTCAGGCAGGGGGATCTCTGTGAGTTCGAGGGCAGCTTCCTCAGTCTATAGAGTGAGTTTCAGGACAGCCAGAGCTACACAGAGAATCCCTGTCTTTAAAAACCAAAAACCAAACTAAACCAAACAAATCCCCAGAAACCCCTATCCTCAGAAAGCCAAGTTGCGATTCTGGCTTCTTTGTGGACATTGACTTTAGAGCAAGCAAGCCCAGCCCGGGACCCAGAGCCCTGGTGGCTTGTACCGCTTCTGCATTCGACGTTTGGTGGCAGCCAGGACAGAGAGGCACAGAGGGCTTATGCTTTGCCGCAATTATTGAACCACATAAAATTAGACACTGCATTTCTGCTTGCTAAAACAAATGGAATTTTCTGGGAGTCAATGAGACAAGTTAGCTTGGATTAAGGTTTGGCAAGCCCCAAACATGGAGAAATCAAAATAGGAATTCTACCATCTTACTAGTCATGGGTCCTGAAACCCAATTACAAAGTAACCCGCAGGTTTGTCCAAGAACCAATTTGGCAAGGTTTAAGAATTACTTCAGGGGAAGCATTCTTCAAAAGTAAACAAATACGTAAAATGTCTGTCAGCATTGTCTGCTAACAGAAATGATTTCTTAGGTCACCTGCCCCGTCTCTTTGCCCCACCAGACCCTACCAAATGGACCCCCACAACCACACTGTTCCCATTTTCTCCCCCACACTCTCAGTCAACCCTTTCACAGCTCCTCTAAAGTGGGGTCATGATAGATCAGGTGTGCCAGGATATAGCTCTTGCTTTGGGGTGACCTGTGGACTGCCATGGCTCAGAGACCCGCCCTTCAGTGCATGGCGCAGATGGGCCACAGACACCCGTTTGCTGCCACGCCATACACCACGGACGGACACTGTCACCCAGGGGCCTTCAGGAGCCATCACAATGTGCAAGTGTATGGTGGTCAGGTGGGAGAGAAAGAGAGGTGGGGCAGCTTGAACAGTGTGGAGAGAGATTAAAGTGAAGACTCAGGGTAGAGAGGATAGTTAGTCTCTTGTGTGTCAGCCCCGCCACCTGGGGCTATGACGAGGTCCGGCCCGAGCTGCTGCAGAGGGCCACGTATGAGTCCCCAGCTATATAATGGCAGGGGTCAATGTCCCTAGTTGGGGCAGCTGCCCAGGACCACATGGCTATCCAAGCGTTGTACATAACTGGCCCCACCTCTCACTGGATGCTGCGCTCTGGAGAGCAGGTCCTGTGCCTTGCCCTGACAGCCCAGAGGACTTGGCCCTGATGACAGAGGTGTGGGTGAGCCAGGCCCAGGGTGTGAGTGTGGGAGAGCTGAGCCTGTCACTCATCCGCCGTGGGACAGCACAGGCAGAGAGGTGATGTCCCCACGCCAACCCTTCACAGCCTCTAGCAGTTGGGAGATCATGAGCTTGGGAGAGCTAGCTGTGCCCCTCAGCGGCTGCAGCACGTGGGAGGGCAGGCCCTGCACCTCACCTGACAGTACAGCAGAGCTGGCCCTGGTGGCAAGGGGGTCAGGTGAGCCAGCACCGAGGGTGAGTGTGGGTGCGGGGGGAGGGTGCAGGGGTGATGCCTTGTCTCCCTTGCTCCTCCCCACCTGGGGCAGTCAGGAGAACTGGCCCTGCCCAGCTGTGGCACTCCAGAGGGCAGGCCCTGCACCTCACCTGGGCGGCACAGTAGAGCTGACCCTGATGGGGAAGGCATGGGTGAGCCAGACCCAGGGTGTGAGAGCAGAGGAGCTGGCACTTGGGAGAGTGTCCCCATCCACCCCAAACCTTGCGGGCGGACGGGCGGACGGACGGACGGTGGCACTGGGAGACCTAGCCACAACAGTGCTGGAGAGCTTGCACTGGTCTCCAGATGAGGGTGGGGGCTGACCAGTTCAGCTACCACCCAGTGCCAGAACCACAGCTCTGATTTGGCCCACCCCAAAATCTGTACCAGCTACCCAAAGTTGAGACACACGAAAGGGCCAGCCCTGCTGTGCCAAAGCTGCAGGGTCTCCATGACATCGAACAACAACACGAGGACTCCCAAGAAGGATGTCACAGAAGCCAGAGACCTCGAGCCAGACCCGTGACTCACAGCAACACACATCTGCGAGTGTGCAAACAGAGGGATGTGCTGCCGGACACACTGACATACATATCACATCTTCCACAATGAGATTTTTTTTTTTGCTTTGTTGTTGCAGTGTGTGTGTGTGTGTGTGTGTTGTGTGTTTTATTTGGGGTGTGAGGCTGCAAGGGGCATGTGTGGATATGAGGGGACGGGAGATTAGGAGACTGGGGTACTTAATGGGAAACTCACCAAGAATAAATAAAAAAGTGAAAAAAGAAAAAGAAATTAATTTGAGGAATGAGGCGTGTGGAATCTATTTTGATCCTTAACAACTAGCCCCGGTGTTCACAGGTGTTCACGATCATCCCGAGTTTAGACAAGGCCATCTGCAGGGCAGCCAGCCCTCTGTATGCAGTCGCCCTGCCTGCTGCTCAGTGCAGTGGTTTAGCTTGCATTTGCTCCAATCCAAGCCCGTGTTGCAGCTAAGCCTTTAAAAGTCATAATGGGGACTGCTCATTAGTTCAGAGTGCATACCATTGCTGCAGAGGCCCTGGGTTCAGTTCCCAGCACCCTTTTCGGGCGATCCACAGCCCTCTTGAACTCCAGCCCCAGGGCCTCTGATGCCCCCTTCTGGAATCCAAAGGTACCACCTGTGTGCACACAGTTCACAAAAACTCAGCACGCACACACACACACACACACACACACACACACACACACACACACACAGAAGTTGACAAGTCTTTTTTTTTTTTTTTTTTTTTTCCGAGATAGGGTTTCTCTGTGTAGCCCTGGCTGTCCTGGAACTCACTTTGTAGACCAGGCTGGCCTCAAATTCAAAAATCCACCTGCCTCTGCCTCCCAAGTGCTGGGATTAAAGGCATGTGACACCACCGCCCCCGCCCCCGCCCCCAGAGACAGCTTCTTAACGGCAAGAAGCACTTCAGTTACCCTCCCGGCTCACTCCCTTAAGGAGCCTATACTCAATTGGAATCTTTGTGTTTTGCTCTAAAATGCTGAGAAGGTTTGACCCGCCACGCCGGTACATTCCACTCACATGGTTTATGCAGACAGTCTCAGTACCTATGACTATCTTTCTTCTCTCTAAAGAATCTTTGTTTTCAGCAATCCTCTCATCACTGGGAGAAGTGATTTACCACCAAGAGTCTAAGAAAAATACAGTTTCACTCCACTTCACAGAAAAGAAACAAAGCGGATTTGAAAAGACAAATAAGAGAATGACTTATTTTTCTTTCACGTGAGCAACTTATATATGAGTTTATGTATACAGTGGTTTGTAAAGGCCTTATAAAGGTCTGGAACCAGGCTAACCCAGCGACAGCTCTGAGGGAGAGAAGTGCCCGTGGTCCCTAAGCACACCTTTTCTCTATCAGCCACGGGACTCACGCCTGGCTCACTCGGATCCCAGACTGTTCTCTGGGCAGAGATTTAGGATTAGAGCATCCACAAATAAGGTAAGGAGAGGGGCTGTGTTTCAAACTTGTAACTGAACTCTTTCCTCAGAAAGATCTTTTAGGGTTGTTCCAAAAAAGTAGATCTTTTATGAATAGACTTAGTATGTACAAAGATGTTTAAAATAAAAGAGATTTATCAAGTTGATGATATAATAATGACCTTAAGCTTACCAGTTATAGTTTCTAGTATAACTTCAATCATAAATATTTTTTCTTAAAAAGTACATCTATGTCCACAGATTAAGATACACAGATTAATCAGCTGGGTGTGGTGGCATATGGCTTTAAGATCAGCACTTGGACTGAAGTGTATGTGGATCCGGGAGTTCTAAGAAAACCTAGGCTACATAGTATGTTCCGGTCCAAACAGGGTTACACAGAGGAATGCTGTCTCAAAAACAAAACCAAAACTCCTCAAATAATAACAAAAAAGGAGGAGGAGTCAAAGGCGGGAAGCCCCTCACTGCTCTCCTCCAGTCTGGCCTGCTTCTCTGAAGGTGGGTGGGAAGTCCCGTGACAAAACACACACACACACACACACACACACACACACACACACACACACGCACGCACACAGGTCCCAGCTCCTCCAGAACGAAAACCCCCAGAACATGGCTCATGATGAACTGGGGGTTTCCATAGAAACCCGGCATAAAAGTGTGCCTCGAGCCAGAAAGTTCCATTTTTCATCTGTGTATAATTCACTCCCCAAATGAGGAGCTGTGAGGGGCAGGACTGAGGCGCTGCTTCACCAAGGGAAGAACAGCTCTGCACCATGCCCACGCATCATTCATTCATTCATTCATTCATTCCTTTCTCTTCATTCATTCATGACTTAGATATGGGGAGAGGGGAGGGAAGATTTGTCCAAGGTGAAGATTAAGTCTAAGTAGAGGGATCCAGAGGGTGTCACCAATAGAAAAACCTTGACAAGACCCAATCATCCCTAAGAGGACACTTCGGTGAAGATAGTGTACTGAGGTTTCTGCGTATCTTTTGATGTATGAGGAGGAAGGAAATTAAAGACTTCACCCTGTCTCCATGTAGTAGCTACACAGCTGTGGGCAGACTCACGTACTTTATGTTTTATCTCTTGTGATGGGATGAGATAGACAAGAAAAGCCAAACTCCTTGGGAAGGAGAGGCCTCTGAGGCGGCAGAGGTCTGAGCCCAGAGCTGAGCTCACACAGGACGGGAAGGAAGAGTCGGGCACCAAGCACACTACTAGACCACAGGCACTAAAACACACACTTTCCCCCTCAAATTAGGCACCAGCGGTTCAAAACTAGCAAAGGAAACCAGTGAAAAGGCCTTCACGGGAAGGTGCTCTGAGGACAAAGGTTTAGAGGAAACTGAGTTTCAGAAGAGGGCTGGACTGCCGGCTGCACTCCAGGCCTTTCTCGGCTGTGGTGTTTATCATCTACTGCTTGATGCTATCAATTCGAGCATAGGGTTCTGATTAGCTTGGTCAAGTAAACTTGTAGCGCCTGCTAATAACCGCCACTTCCTGGAGAGAGTGAATAGAAAAATAATGTAAGGGTGCCTGCCCCTCTGATAATTAATCATTACTTTTAGCTTTTTTATTCTATTTGTGTGCGTGTGTTTACACTGTATGCACCTGTGGATGTGCCTACAAGCATGAGAAAGCCAGAGAAGAAAGACATGGTCTCCCTCTGAGCATGGATCATCCAGCAGCCAGCGAGCCCCAATAATCCTCCTGTCTCTTTCTCCATCCCCTACAAGGTCTGGCATTTTTTACAAAGGTGCTTGGGATTTGAACTTAGGTCTTTGTGTTTGTGCAGCAAGCACTTTGACCTGCTGAAGCATCTCTCCAGCCCCACCCCCTTCAAAATGCACTTTTAGAATGTGACGACAACGCACAGATCTCTGTAGCTGTCTGCAAAAGGAGGCCCCTTAACTTGTGAGGCACACAAACCCTTCCACCTTTAGCAGGCAGCTGCTGTCTGCCACGTCATTGGGCGCTCTCATCCAGAGTTTCCTGAGCATGTGTTACTGATCAAGAAGAAAGAAACCTTTAGATGTCAAATACAGGTAGACATTTTTTGTTATTTTTTGATTTCTAACTGAGAATTAAGTTGATATCTATGACGCTGGAATGAATCAGAAGCTTGACTCTTTTCTAAGAAATAAGAAAATTTTAGAATTCTAAACAGGCTTTTTGTCCATGGGTATGAATGGAAGCTAATTTCATATAGAGAGGAAGTGGCTCCGGTCTCTCAGATGCAAACTCTGTGCGCACATTCATGCAGTCATAGTGGACGCATGCCTCTTCATATGGTCAGAAATGCAGCTGATTGTATTTGCCTAAATACCCATCTGGTCCAAGCAGTGGGTGGCTTTGTCCAAGTTCTGAAAATAATCCCAATAGCCCAGGGCTTGTTCCCATGCCACAGGATTTGGCTGGTCTCCTTAGGGCACCGACTTCTGCCCAGCAGCCCCGCCTACCCCTCTTGGCTCTATCTTCCTCTTCTCCATATGCCTTCTGTTTACTTTCCCAGCCTTGCTTGGCCTTGTTCCCTGTAGCTCTGACCTTCCCTCTCTCCCAGGATCCCAAGTAATTTTAAGTCAGGACCCAAGTCACCCCACCCAGCACGGCCCCTGGTTAACCTTTCAGGAAGCGGGCACACTGGGCACCACTGTGTAGTCACGCTCAGCCGCTCACCACACTGTACAGAAGACCAGGCAGAGGAGCGCGTGGCAACGGACCGGGGCTCAGGTGCTGCTGTGTCTCCTCTGTCAGCATCTTCCGTTTGCCTTCTCTGAGCCTTCTGGTAACGAGGAACAAGTGATGGATAGCAGCTCCCAGCTAATCACGATGGGACGACAGGGGCACAGGCTTAGCAAAGGAACTGAGGCTCTTTCCAGAACTTGGCATTATCACCTGCACCTCGGGTCTCAGGTCCAGCTTCCATGCCAGCTCCTCAGTGCACCCTCCCTGCCCACCCCAGCTACTCTCCAAGTGGCCTCTCCAATTACTCTGACATCATTCTGTTCCCGACTCCTGGATATTATGCAATCTGGGATTAGTTTCAAAGTCAACCCCTCAGCAAGCCCTCCCGCCTCCCCGCCCCCCCCCCCCATGCAAGATCTGTGCTGGCAGAAACTTTACAGTGTATGTCTTGTGCACTGCTGTATCTCCAGGGTATGCAGGAAACTAAGTCCATGCTAAATGAATGAGTGTTTGGGAGAGTTTTAAGGGGAAGAGAAAGCTGCAGGACACTCAAAGTCATACCGTTCTGTTCTGGTACACCCATGTGCTATGGGCAGCTTGCAGGGACCAAAGAAGGGCTGAGAGGACTAAAGGTGGGGGCGGTGGGGGCTGGGGGTGGGTAATGGGCATTCTCCACGGCTGCTATGAGATGCTCTCTAGCTGATCGGTAGACTCAACAGGGTTCTGACCAGACAGGAGTCAAGGGAACCAGCTTCGAGAGCCAGAGCTAGACCCAAACACTCAATTGGGTAAACTTGGTCATCTGTGTGACCCCACAGGAGACCTCCTTCGATGGTGAAGAACAGAGGGCCAATGAGGTGACACAGGACAGTACTTAGCGAGTGATTACCTATTTCTACTGTAGGAGAAAAACACCAGCACGGGTTCTGTTCTCTCAGCAAGGCCTTACATCTGCTTTTATGGCCTGATGCGGGTAGTGGCTGTGGTCAAGTGAGCCCCTCCCCTCCAGACCCGCACGAAGACTGCGGTGGGGGGGAGGGGAGCAAGAGAAAGAGCTGCAGTGAAGCCACAGCTGTGGCTCTGGTAAAGTTGTTTTGTAATTGTATCAAGTCCTCATTTTGTATAGGGGACCCAACCCAGGGCCTGGGGTATGCCCAGAAGTGAGCTCTGACCTTCTATAGCTCTGAGCTACACTAGCTCGCAGCCTTCTAATCTTCTGCTGGGGCTGGGGACTCAGCTACAATCTCCAGGACAGCCTTGAACTCCTATCTGCCAGGCAGGGACTAAACCCAGTTCCTTGCCCTGGGACTTAAACCCCAGTGATTTTTTTTTATACGTATGTGCCCATGAAGAGAGTCCTGGACAGCAGAGATTTGGGGAGATCTCCCCCATGTATTAAAGGGAAGGAATGCTTTCTGGGGAGAGCACCTAGCAGCTGGGACACATAAGCCTCACTAGTATTTTAGGATCCACCACGTTTTTTCATTTCTAGTTCCTTTGTATTTTGGAGTCAAGACTCTCAATTTACGCTTTGTGGTAGATTAGCAAAGATGGATATTACTGCTTATAGTTTTTTTTCCTAAGCTAATAAAAGACTTTTGATTGGTATCTTGACAATGTGTTTAGAATAACATACCCTTAAAAATATAATCTTGGTACCTCACTCTCCAAGACTTATCTAAATGCCTGCACTTAGATCTCACTTCAATGATTTTTAAGCCCGTGAGAACATTCTGAAATGGAGAGGAAGTGCCACAGAACAGACTATTAATGAGACGGGAGAGCGCAGGCTACATTTAAAGAGATTCCAGTAAACTCAAGGCTAAGTTGAGTAACAGACTCTCACCCCCGAGTCCTTTTTCTGTCCATCCTCTCGCAATTCTTTCCAAAACAGGCTCGGTCAAAAGGGGCTTCAATCTGGGAAACAGAAGGCCACGAAACTGGAGTGACAAAGCTTCCCTCTGGCGTCTCAGTCACCCCATCTTCTACAAAGTTTGGGGTCAACAATTATCCAATCAAGTTACCAAATAAATAAATAATTAAATAAATAAAATGAAACCATCCCACGATGCTCTAAGTAAGGTCGCGATTTTGCGCTGGGCCACGTTCTTGCTATCCCAGGCCACGCGTTACCAGCAGGCAGCAGGTTGAACATCTTTACATGATAATCTGTATCAGACTCATGACACAAGCCCCAGAGACCACAGTCCATATTTGAAGAAAAGACATCATTCCTGAATATGCCAACAAATGGACATGCCGGCCACCGCAGCGGCTGAGGTAAGGCAAGTGATTTCGGCACAGGGCTGTTGGCAGGCGACAGTACTGAAGCCAGGGGCACCCTTCCTCTGCCAGCTCACACAGCACCTTCCCCCAAACTAACTGTCCTCTCAGCGGGTGTGAGGGGTCCTAGGAGCCGCAGAGATGCAGGAACTTATGGGCTCCTCCCCCCCCCCCTTTTAATTCAATCTGGGGAGTCTAGGCCATGGGATGGTTCTATCCACATTCAGGGTTGGTCTTCCCTCTTCAGATAATCCACTCTGGGACCCCCCACCCATATACCTAGAGGAGCTGCTCATTGGTAATTCTTCTCGTAGCCAAGTTGACAATAAAGAGTAAACTAAGAATACGCTCCAATTTGTTTTGCCGTTCTGGGAATTGAACCAAAGGCCTCAGACACGCAGACCAGAGCCTTACCACAAAGCCACATCTCAGCCAACTAAGTATTCTTGTGTACAAAACTACTGTCTTGTATATTTGAAAAGTGTTTTTGTTTTTAAATCAACAAACTCATTTACCATTACCTCATTACCAGAATGAAGACACTAACAGTCTTTTTATATCAGAATTATCTAGGGAAATACCAATTCACCTATATCAGAGGTGCGAAGTGGAGGTGGGGGGTGGGGGTGGGGGAAGGAAGGAGATCAGCGGTATTTCTTTGCTTTACTCTCTTCAGTCTTGTTACAGGTCAAAAGTTACAGCATTTATATGCTCTTGCATGAGTACACACACATAGATACACACATACATATATACACACATACACACATGCATACACACGCACACACATATACACACATGTATACACACACACACATACACACATATACACACATGTATACACACACACATATACACACATGTATACACACAGACACAGACACACACAACACACACACACACACACACACACACACACACACACACGCATGCACACACATGCAGTGGCAGTGTTGCAATGTTTCATCACTCTCTTCTCTCCTTCTCTTTTTAGTCACAGGTGTGAATTACACCATATCCAACAAGGGTGTTTAGCACTGAAATTTTCAGAGGGAAGACCTAACTCTGAGCACTTGAGTGGGAGGAGCCATGCTTGAGGAAGGGAGGAAGGGAGGATCTGTGAAGATATGAAATGTGTGAACAAAGTTCCTTGTGAACACATTTCATATCTTCACAGATCATTTTTATATTTAAGTATGTAGGTATATCACAATAGACCCAATTCCAGAACCATACATTAATGTTTAATTTAAAGAGCAGTCTGGGGGCTGGAGAGAGGACTCAGTGGTCAAGAGTATTTACCTGCTTTTCCAAAGGACCCAAGTTCAATTCCCAGCACCCACATGGCAGCGCACGACTATCTGTAACCCCAGTTGTGGGGGACCTAGCACCCTCACACAGACACACATGCAGGAAACCGCCAATGCACATTAAAAACATCAAATAATAAATAAGTCTTAAGAACAACAACAAAAATGTCTATTCATTGCTCCTGTAGTTCAGTTAATTATTTCAAGGCAACAAAAACGGAAGGTGGTTAAATCATGGCCGTTCACATAAAAAGCCGTAAATGTTTTCAACGATGGTCCAAGAAAAACACACAGATGGAGAAGGAGGAGAAAATGAGTCCTGATTTTCTGGGAGCGTGTTGTTTGTTGGAGATTCAAAGTGAAAGGAATTGTCACAGTGAGCTCCCTACTTAGCAGGAAAGGAAACAGGAGACCATCCTAGCACTTACATAAAAAGCCAGTCCGCACCATAGTAAACTAGAGGATCACAGGATGTCCTGTCTGATAGTACTCCACTTCCTCTCATAGAACAGATGCTGTTACAGCCAAAGGACGCCTCTACTCTGCACTCCTTGTTTACTGGCTGAGGCCGGCTCAGTCCAAACTAGAACAAAGAGAACCACCTTCTGCACACCACACGGGTGCGTGAGACCACTCACCTCCAGGAAGGCTGCAGACATTTGGCCTTAAAGGTTTGGCAGTAAAAGGATAACTCACTAAGGAAATAAGTTGTAATCACAACATCTCCTTAGTAGGCCTGGGGCATTTGTGAAGTCACAGTGAACTTCTGTGCTGCCGTCTCACTGGACTCTGAAGCGGATGTGGGAACATAACGGGGTGTGAACAGGTTCTGACAGGAGCCTTGCGTACCCTCTCCAGGCGGCACACACAGGCCACCGCTCACTGCTTGGCCTCCAGCGTCAAGGAGAGGCAGCTTTCCCCAGGGGCTTAGGACTAAGTTGAGAGCCAAACAGGCGACAAACAGAGCTTCCAAAAAGTTCCAGCTACTCGGAGCCAAGTTCAAGGCTACTCAAGTTCAAAGCCAGGCTGAGCTACTTACGGAGTTCATGTCTCAAGGGCTAAAAATATCAGGCCTGAGTGTTCACCCTAAAGACTCTAAGTCAACAGGGACATTAGCAGATCAGTGTGCAGTAAGCACACGGGTTAAACGACAGAACCAACCTAGGTACCCCTCAACAACTACAACAACAACAACTGGATAAAGAAACTGTCTATAAACACAACAGAATTATCTTCAGCCATAAAGAAGAAGGACGTTGCATCATTTGAAAGAGAATGGATGTAACTAGAGATAACAAAGTAAGTGAATTAAGCCAGTCAGGCAAAAATCAGATGTGTCCAGATGACAGGGAAATACAAGCCAACTGTCTAGCTCAGTGGCTTTCTCATGCCGGGACCCTTTACTACAGTTCCTCATGTTGTGGTGACCCCCAAGCATAAAATTATTTTTGTTGCTACTTCATAACTACAATTTTGCTACTGTTATAATTCTTAATGGGAATAGTTTTGGAGAGGGAGGCTTTGCTGCAGGGGTTGCAACCTACAGGTTGAGAACCGCTGGTCTAGGGGAGAAGGGAGACTCACAGGTGAGGCGGGGTGAGAGGGAAGGGCAGCAGACACGGAGGGACTGGGTTCAAGCCGACTGTAAACGCAGGGAAAGAGCTCAAGCCCTAACAGTACAAAGAAGCGATCCCGCAAGGGGTGGGTGCCGGCTGGAGAACCCCAAGTGAGGGGGCAGCCACCGTTCAGTTCTCCAGGCAGATTTTGAAAACAGGCCAATGGTCTCTAGTTGGCTTTAAAGGAAATAGACGCCGTTTCTACCCACATTTTATTCTTTAAAGGAGAGATTATCTACATAATTACAGTATCCTTCACAGAGGAAAAAGGGCAGGCCATGTCTGTCAGGATAGTAAAGAAAACCGAGCTCCCAAACCTAATGCCTTCACACAGCTCTGAAAAGGTGGATTTAGTAGTTTTTCTACATTACCATAATTATTCTGTTATAATTTCCTGCCTATTCATAGTACCTTTGGAGATATACAGACTGAGCATCCCTGATCCCTAAATCTGAGATCTCAAATGCTCCAGAACCTAACATTTTGGGGCGCTGACAGGGTGTCTGAGTCTCGAGGTGGGGATGTTCTAGCAGCGGGCTCTAGAGGCACCCCCAGACTCGAATATATGGGAAACGGGAAGCGGTTACAGAGCCAGAGATTCTGCACCAGGGTGTTTTAGCCTGCGTTTAAAAGCTGACAGGTGGTACTGCTGCAGCCTGTGGGCAGAGGCCAGAAGCAGCCTTTCTTTCTTCTTGACTGCTGTATGTGCAGGTGTAAACCACAAAACCCATCCATATTAAAATCTAAACTGAGACTACATTAAAGTATTTAAAATATACTTTGCATTTTGTTGTTTCAAGACAGGGTTTCTCTGTGTTGCCCTGGCTGTCCTGGATCTCCCTCTGTAGTCTAGACTGGCCTCAAACTCAGAGATCCACCTGCCCTGGTGTCCTCAGTGCTGGGACTAAAGGTGTGTGCCACCATTCACCCTCTTGTATAATGACTTCTAAAAATGGGCGAAAGAGTTGGACATGTCACTAAAGAATGTACTCAGTCAATATACAATCAGAAAGAATCTCAACACAGGTCATCAACCAGACACCCATAAAGACAACCTCTACACCCCCATAAAGGATGCCCTAAATCTGACAGAGTGACAGGACACGTCAGCCAAAGCTCTGATAGAGTGGGAGATGGCACAACCACTCTGGAGTAACTGCTCTCAGATTAAACCCTGGGCGAGGGGCTCGGTTGGTTAAAAGCTCTTGCTCAGCAAGAATGAACATCAGCCTTCTCAATACCCACACTGAGGACCAGGCGTACTGGCATGGCACATGGTGCACATTTAATCCCAGAGCTGGGGAGGTGGAGGCAGGTGGATCTCTGGCACTCACTGGTTAGCCCTCATGGCCCTCTAGGTGAGTTTCAGGGCTAGTGAGACCCTATCTTTAAATAACAAAGAGAGTGCCTAGGAAACACTTGAGGTTCTCCGGTGAACTCTTTCTCCATCCCCACCCCTTACAATCACATCATTCCCAGGCATTTACCGGAGACAGGAAAACAAGTCCCCACAAAGATTTCTACATGAATATTCACAGAGGCTTTAGCCGTAACCACCCCAAACTGGAAATGCTAATGTTTAGCAACTGGGTGAGTGGATAAACAAAATAGGGTGTGTCAAGTGATGGAGTACTACTCACTGGGAAAGAGGAAGGAGCTATACAATTGTAGATGCAGACAATATGGTTGGATCTCAAACTCGTGACAAGGAGTCAAAACAGCCAGAAGCTGAGCACGACATCTGATTCTATTTCATACAAGTTGACAGAAAGTGGCTCAGGCAGTTCCTGGGGCTGTGGGGAGTGAAAACACAGGCTGTAGAGGGCACAAAGAATTTGGGAGCAGTGATGGATATTCAAACCCATTGAACTTAAAATAGATACAGCTTATTGTCTCTTCATGAAGTCTTAATGAGGTCGACAGAGGGATTTTTTTTTTTTTAAAGAACATCTGTTGTGTATCAAGTATTGTGCCAGGTATTTAGGACACAAAGATCACAGACTGTAAAGGCAGGTAGAAAGTCACAGACCCGGACTAGTAACTAGCATTCTCTACACGACTGACTTTGCCCCAGGCAACTGCAGTGTTTTTTATGTTCCTAGCATTGAGTCTGCAAGGCAACCCTATGAGGTTGGTGCTGTTAGCTCCTTAGGTACCTGGAGGAAAATGATGCTTAAAGAGGCAGATGGCCTTTGTCCCGGATGCGGCGCGGCCCTGGATGAGGCTGTGACAGAGGACATGTCTTATGCCAGAGCCAAGCTTTGCCCACTCGAGTGCTGGTAGCTGGCTGGCTGGGCATCCTGAAGTGGCCCATCAGACCTCAATATTCGGTAGGAAGGACGTGCCAGGCCTCGACAGAAAATGCACAGGAGCTGAGGAAGCAGAAGCGGTCAGTGCTGCCCGTGGGGCAGCTTGAAGTCATTGCTATGTGCCTTTCAAAAATTCCAGGGAGAGGAAATCAGTTCCCCCAATACAAATATGTGTGGATTTATCATGCGTTCCAGGCCCTCATATGACAACGGGGGAGGCCCATTGGTCTCCCCGGCCTGGGCCATGCCGGCCTAGGTCACATACTGCTCACCACTCTAGAACTGCTGGAGGAGCAGATTCATTCTGCCCCAGAGTGTGTGTGTATGTGTGTGAGTGTGTGTATGTGTGTGTGTGTGTGAGAGAGAGAGAGAGAGAGAGAGAGAGAGAGAGAGAGAGAGAGAGAGAGTGCAGGAGCAGTGAGGGAAGCCGGACACACTCACCTAGAAACCCTCAGTCCTCTTCACACCTCACCCCACCTCTGGAAACCCGGCCTTCCCAGGATTCCCCCACCCCCTACATCTGTCCGCTTCCTCCTTTCCAGCAGAGCTCTTCTGGTTACTCGCTCCAAGGTCTGTTGATTTCAATACAGACAGTGGGCAGGTCCACAGCGCAGTCATTGCACGCAAAGCCGTCCTTTGTTTCTTAACTGGCAGTGTCCCTGGGGATGCTCTCAGACTTCAGCCTGCTGGGTGAGGAGGCTGCCTGTGTGGGAAGGCAGGCTGGGTGGATGGCTGGCCGGCTGGCCATCATCATCACGGGATCTACGGGTGACTCTAAGGTCAGATACTGAGATTCTCTCTCATTCTGTGTGTGTGTGTGTGTGTGTGTGTGTGTGAGTGTAACTGCCCTAAAGTGGGAGATTAGGTGGATGAGAAGTCAGAGTGACAGGAACATAGCAGTTCCTTGTCCTTGAACAATGTCAGGACCCCCCACACCCGACAAACAGCAGGTGCTCAATAAACAAGAAGAAAATGAAACTGCAAAGAGGATATTGAAAAATAATCCTCACGGAGGATTACTGTGCAGTTAGGCTGAGATTCACTGAGCATACTAAGCAGGCTGGACTCACCCCTAAACACAGCAGTGTGCCCCAGAGAAAGCCAAATGAAGTCAGGACGATGGTGGCTCCCTCAGTCTCAGACCTCAAGGCAGAGGGGTGGGACACTGCACATCTGTGACTTAGGGTGCTCTAACATAGAACAGTACTTATGCAGCTGGTGTGATGGCTTGGTTGGGGAAATACTAGCTGTGCGAACCAAGCATCCTAAGCTCATCCCTGCAACCCAGTTAAAGGTGGAAAGAGAGAACAGGCCACACAAAATGGTCCTTTGACTTCCACAAGTGTGCGTGTACACACAAGCACATGCATACACAGACACACAGACACTAGACACATAATAACAAATTTTAAATCTTAGCTGGGCAATAGTGGCCCATACCTTTAACCCTCACACTAAGGAGGCAGAGGCGGGTAGGTCTCTGAGTTCCAGGCCAGCCTGGTCTACACAGAGAATTTCAGGACAGCCAGGGCTACACAGAGAAACCCTATCTCAAAAATAACAAAAACAAAAAAAACAAACTAGCAAATATTGTGTTTTAAGTGGACCTTGCAGCTGGACCAGAATGAAACATGCTTGGGAAATAGAAAGTCAAGGAATTCAAGACCAGACTTGGATATATGGAGAATTTCAGGCCAGCCTGGGCTACATGAGACCTTGGTTCAAAATGGGAGGGGGAGTGGGGGGGAGGGGGAGACAGGGAGGCCAAGAAACAGCTCAGTTGGTGAAGTGCTTGTCACAAAAGGATAAAAACCTGAGTTTGATCTACAGTACCCCACAAAAAAGTAGGGTGTGGTAGCCTCTGTGCTAAGGAAGTGGAGACCAGGAGGCTCCCTAGCCTTGCTGGCTAGGTCTGGTTGAATCCAGTGAACCAGTGTCAACCACAGCCCAGAAAGAAACAGACACACGGGCCTTCTCTGGGGCCACGTGTGGGGGTCTCCCCACCAGGACTGTTCCCTGCTGCTGCCTAGGCTTTTGATCTCCCTCTTGTAGTGAGGCGGGCATCACTGACCCTGGATTCTAAGGACCCCATAAGCAGACTGGCAGATAGAAAGAAGTTTGTTTGCTAAAGGGAAAATTTGGCTTAAATATTAACACAATGGCACCTGTGTAAAGTTCAGTGAGGGCAACTTAAGGCTGGGAACGTATCTGGCCGCCCTAGAATGATGAGAGGAGGGTGACAAGGACGGCAGCAGGGAGGAGCCGATTTCAGGGATACCACTCTCTTGTGATTCGTGCGGCACCAACTAAAAACCTTGCAGTTATTGTGGTGGGCTTGTAAGAAAAGACACGGGCGTTCATATTCAGAGTGAAGAGTGAGCCCAAGATAGTCTTCGCAATGCCTCTGACATCTCTGAAGAACTGCCTCTCAGAGCTCTGCCAGGGCAGGCTGGCACTAAATAAAGAACAAGCAATAGACAGCCTTAAAGTGAAACAACTCAAAATAAGAAGTACCACAGACTATCCCAGGCATCTCAGGAGATGCTCTGTCAGTTGGGGTCAGGCAAAAGCAAGCATCGACTGATTGACTGGATCAAAGTCAATTCCGTGTTTTAGAGAGAGAGAGAGAGAGAGAGAGAGAGAGAGAGGCAGACAGACAGACAGTGACAGAGAGAGCTATGTTGCTCAGCCTGACCTCAATTTTTTTTTGTTTCGTTTTGTTTTTTTGGATTTGGTTTTTTGAGACAGGGTTTCTCTGTATAGCTCTGGCTGTCCTGGAATTCACTCTGTAGACCAGGCTGGCCTTGAACTAAGAAATCCGCCTGCCTCTGCCTCCCAGAGTGCAGGGATTAAAGGCGTGTGCCACCACCGCCCAGGCCTCAAATTTAAGACCTTCTTTTCTCTGCATTCCTAGTGCCAAGATTACAGACAACACTTCCTCCTATGCCCCACCCCTGTACACAATTAAAATTTAGCTTTCCACAAGTTCTGTACCATAGAATGTCATAGATACCAAAATGACTTCAGAACTGAAAACACAGAGTTCCACCAGGGTGTATCTGTACATGTGCTACATGCCCATATGAATGTGCACAGTGCATACAAATTATTTTTCCTCCTTGAAACCCTCTTTTCTATTCCAAAGTCATGACCAAAATCAGATTTTTGTGGTACAGTTACTGAGCCCGATGGAACCATGCTAGATGTAGACACATCAGGAAGACTAAGTTTGAACCCTATTTTCTTAACTAGTTAACACTGAGGGGGCACCACCTCTAAAAGCTGCCATCAATTTGATCGCCCTATATATCTGTTGTGTTGCCAGCTCCTCCTATTTCAGAAGAAAGAAAAGACCTTTAAGAAAATCCAACCTGGTTCAAGTGAGTAAAATCCTAACTAACATGGGGCGACTTGATTTGGAAGATATATACATGTATCTTTTTCTTTTTTCTTTTCTTTTTTTTTTTTTTTAGTAACTGATCAAAAGAATACTTCTGCCCTGGTCTATAAAAGCTTGCTCAGTTTTACCTTACTGATTATTTTCATTAAAATCAACAGTCTATCTTTGGAGATGCAATTAGCAAAAATTTTGTTTCATTAAGTAAAAGTTGTGTGTGACATTTATTTACTCGTTGCATATGTGGATTGGGTATTTCCTCTTGAGAAGAATTCTCTCCAAATAGTAATATGTAGCATGGGCCAGTTGGACGTATGCAGTGTTGTAAGAGGTCAGAGCATCCCATACCCACTGAGCGCATTAGAGTTTCATAGTCACACAGCTGAAGGACAGCCCAAAAGCAATTTCTTCTCTTTCTGTGTTGAGATAGGGGCTCACATAGCCTAGGCCAGTCTTGAACTCCTGATCCTCCTGTCTTGGGTATTGGGATTACAGGCCCACGCAGCCAGATCCAGCTTCTGAAAAGTCTAATATACTCCATTGTGGGAATTGTTATTTTTCATAAAAGGGTTGCAAATCTATTTGTCCTTGAAAGTGAAATCAACAAGATGTAAGCCGTGATCAGATGACACAGGGTAAACTTTCAGGCCACTTTTATGACCTCCATCAAGATGGTGTGCTGGGGCTGCCTGAGACCCTTCCCAGGCCACACCTCTCCCTCCTTCTACATCTCTCACACTGATGACAGACCAGGGACCCTGTTCTAAGTTTTTGACAATTGAAGGAGACAGAAGGGCTCAGGTACATTAGCTCTGTCATCAGTCTGCCAGCCAGGAAGAGACCGCGGCTCCTGTCCCTTTACAAGGCTTGCTGCTTTCCCTCCCTCCTCCACAGGAGAGATGCCCCGAGCCAGGCAAAGGCCTTCCCTTGTCCTGCTCGCTGCTGACTGTGTCTTGAGTTTTCTCACTGTAAACTGAAGATATCTTTTCTTACTTTGAGTCACTGTGGGCTCAGGAAATGCAAACCACTTCTGCTAGCCGACTAAGCAAAATATTGACAGCAAGTCCATCTGATACAGAGGGAGCTGTTTCTATCCCTGGCTTAATGAGCACTCAAGATTCTTCAAGGGGCATCTAGCTCAGAAGCTGACCAGAGAGGACAATAGAGTATGGACTGAATTTTCCCACCCAAATGGGATATTTGGATCTTTCCCAGTAGTTGAATCTGAGGGATGATTTGTTTCAGTATCACATGGTCCCTAAGGACAGAAAAGATGCTGCCTTTGGAAGATAGGCCTGAATCCAGAGGGGGAGTTCATGCTCCCACTCTGCTGAGATCCTGGACCACAAACACCACCACAGAGCAGGCCAGCTTCTCCCAGAAGGCACAACGTCCACATGCCTTTCATAGAGGCTCTGAGGAAGGCCCCCAAACCAAGTCTTAAGAAGAGGGCATCAGATCTTATTACAAATGGTTGTGAGCCACCATGTGGTTGCTGGGATTTGAACTCAGGATCTTGGGCTGAGCCATCTCTCCAGCCCCTAAGTCAAATATTAAAGACAAAAACCAGTATTTGTAAAAGTCTCCTTTGACACTAATCAACAGGCAGATAATGGAGACCCATGGGGAGACCTTCGCTGTTTGTAAGTGCTGTTCTAGAAGTATCATCTGAAATGTACAACCTGAGGTGGTAATGTGAGGCATATTACCATAGCTCCTGCTGACTGGGACACACTTCAGTTGGATATTTTCTAGATGTGCACAGGGGATCCTTCTCTATGTTCCTAAATAACAGCTTGCTTTAGAAAAACAAAACAAAGTGGCCAAAGCCGGATGTTCTTCTAAGTGAATATTTTGGGCCCATACTTCTGCTTTTCTCCACAGTTCACTTCCTGGGGCCGAGCTAAATGTTTTAAAGCGTTCAGAACACATGTGCTCCCGTAGCTGCACGCCGGAACACCCGTTCTCAGAAAGTCCCCTCTATACACTCCTTCTCAAAAGCCTGGACCGTGCAAACAAGGATGCGTCGGGCAGAAGGCCAGTTAATAAATCTCATTTCCGACCGGCCGGCCGGCATCTGTGTAGAGCAGAGCTGTAGGGAGTACCCTCTCCAGGGAGACCCAGACCACGACTCATTCGCTCTCTGAATTAAAGAGCGTCACCCCCCAATGGCCCTCGCCACATTTATTTTTTAAGCAGCTCTTAAAATATATGGATCCGTAACTGCAGGGCGGGGGCGGGAGGGGGGGAGGCTGGGGCTGGAGATGCTCTCCTGTATAATAAGTTGTAGAAATGTGTGCAGCTGGCTTTACTGGGCCACTTTGGTACTTCATTGCTTTAAATGTAATTAATGTAATTTCCAACACAAGGCTGGGTTTTTTTGGGGAAGGGAAGCTTGCTGTTGTAACTGAAGTGCACGGGGGGGGGGGGGGGGGGGGTTTTGATAACAATTTGTTACCTATTCGACTCCAGGCACCAATATCTGACTTATGATGGCTACAGCAGAACATCATGCCATTTTATGGTGAACACATGGTATTTTGGCCCCGAGGGATGGGATGGCTCAGTTGGTAAAGGTGCTAACCTCCAAGCTTGGAGACCGAGTTCGATCCCTAGAATACTGTATAGACAGTGGATGGAGAGAACACACTCAGGCAAGGGTGTCATCTATGGCGTGTGCACTCACCCACCCTAAATGAATACAAGCCTCACGTCGTGTGGGAAGCCATGGTCCTTCCTAGGTGCTCACACATCTCTTGTCTGAAAGGCCAGAAAGGTCAGGTGTGTTCCAGTCTAGACTCCTGAGAGCGGACCCTCTTTGGTAACAAAGCATTGGTTTACAAACCCACGTGCCTGCATGTGTTCTCTGCTGAGGATGAAAGCCACTGCTTTAGCAGCCAACCTCACTTCTCTTTAAAAATAAGGTGACATAATCCAGAGTGGTGGCTTAACAGTTAAGGGCACTGGCTGCTCTTACAGAGGACCTAGGTGCAATTCCCTGCAATCACAACTGTCTATAACTGCCTATAATCTGACAAGCTCCTCTGGCCTTGGAGGGTGTTCATGAATGTGGTACATAGACATACATGCACGCAAAATAGACACAAAATCGGGGGGGGGGGGGGGGGACAAAAGAAGAAAAAAAGGACTACAAATCCTTCATTGTAAGAAGCAATGTCAGGACAGAAAGCTTGCAGTAAGAGCCACTGGAGTCTCCCTAGGTACCAGGGATGTGGCTGGGAACAGAACTGCTTCTGGTCTTGCTAGGACCTTCAGTCCATAAGGATCCCCAGGGGCTGCACAGAAAACGAGCAGGCATATCTTGCTGTCTACAGCCAAGGTCAAACTTTTACTTTGGTCAAATCTCTTTTGTGGCTTTCAAACTGCCTTCCAAGTTTCCTCGGCCTTTGGATGGCTACATCACTCCAGTCTTAGGATGCCAAAAGAATGATGGAATGCGTCCTGGGCAGAAAAATGTGTCACATTCTTCCCTTCCCTCAGGTCTCTCTAAAAAACATGCAGTAGTTGTACTCTACTGCTCATTCATTTTAAAGATCGTGGCCTGTCCACCATTCGGCACAAATGGAACCGTGAAGACGGCTCTCTTGGTTGGGTCCACGGCATCTGTCTCTCCCTACAGTGCCCAGCAATCTTGCTCTACAAAATCCAAACACAAGGATGCTGCCAAGAAAGCGCTTGCTTAGTCAGACCTGCACTGAAGCTCAGACTTTTCTCTTTTTAATTTTATTTAATTTCAGGCACCTCTATAAGAAATCAAAACGCAAAGCAAAAATCACTTAACTGGGAGGAATAACTTGAATTAAAAACACAAATTCAGTTTCATTTTAAAGCAATGCCTTTTTTTGCTTTTTCTTTCACAAGGCAGGCCCATTCGACCTTTCTGTCAAATAGTTTTCCATCACCACGCTGAGTTGTTCACATGAGTAATAAAACCCAACTAGGCAACTTCCTGTGGCCCACGTGGTACAGTGTGTACTCCATCCTAGGAGCAGCAGCGACTGACAGGGCAGGGACTGAGTCACTTAGGAAACGACGGCCTCCGATACATCGCCTCTCAGAACAGTTCTAAGTGAGTTAGCCCGGCGACCTGTTTTGTTCATTTCCAAATTCTCTTTTTAGGTTTTGAGGTGGATGCTCCCAGTGGAGGAAGGTTAAGGAGGAGACAGACTTTCAAACTGCAAGATCCCCAAAAGGGCGAGTCTCAGAAGTTGAGGAGGAACCGTGGCTTACATTAGGAGAAAAACAATCGCATGAAATCTGTAAGGATGCTGTGTGACTCTATTCATTGGCACCATGAGACATGAGATTTGGTGACCTAATGGGTGCAGCCAAAATGAACACTAAGTATTTACATAACTGCCAGAGTGACAGGGCAAAGGGTCGCTTTTAACTCCCCCCTCCCTTTTTGAGTCAACAAATGGCATCTCTGCTCAAAGAAAAGGAAGTGGGGTTCTTTGGACTCTATGATATGCTATGTATAGAATTTGAACATAGAATATTCTGCCCATAATACAATTTGGGAATTCAGATGGAAGACTTAATTTTTTTTTTTTTTATAAAAAGAGTTATTTCCTGTTGCTCACTGGCTGAGAGGATGCATCTTACAGGTATGTGTGCTTCACTTCAAAGCAAAAGCATTGTTGATGGCTATGAAGGTTACATTTAAAAATAGCCACCTTAGTACAAAAGAACTTGAGAGGAAATACAACCTAAGCTATCTGTCTCCCTGTAAGTCTGGCCTTGAGCTGCCTAAGACCCACGCTAGGTTCTGCTTCACATTGTTATCCTTATCAAACAATGCAAACAATTTTAAAGAGCTTATCTATGGGGACATATTGCCAGATATGTTAATGCAAAATAGACGCCAACAGCACAGGCAACTCATTAATCAAAAAGCTCACAATACAATGACCGATAGATAGTATTCTCATCCTCAAATTAGACCTCAGCAAAACATCAGGCATCACCTTTCTACAGTAAATAAGAAAGAAGGGCTCCCCCACCCATGCAGAGCCATAAAACTCTTCAGAAAATGCGTAGCGGCACCAGGTTTTTGTTTTTTGTTTCTTCTAGATCTGAAACAGTCCAGTCTCTTTCTAATCAGTCTAGGCTTCTATGGAGAGAATTTTGGTGAATGTCTGACACTGTGACCTCTGCTGTCAATCCTTGCACCAATCAGCGCGCAGAATTCTTACAAAGCTCCATCAATCTGGCGGTTTAACATCACACACTGCAGCTTCATCTAGAGGATTCCATCTTTTCCTGCATGCTCCCCAGGTTAAGCGCAAGCGCGCTCCTCACCATCCTCCCTTTCTCGCCATTCTCCCGTTTGTTTGCTCCTTTAGTGCCCGCCACCTAATGGTTCCTTTAAATGCTAAAAGGGAAAGAGGGGAGGAAGTGCAGAGCTTGTGTCCCTTCGAGGATGCGGGAAGACGGCATGCAGGAAAGAGACGGAGGGAGACCCCTTGCAGGCAGCAAGCCTATCCACCCGCTAAAGCCTCCATGCTCACGCTACCGACACGAGACCCTGCAACCAAGCAATCCCGGCCTCAGCGTTACGTAACGGGACAGACCGTCCGCAGCCTCCCGTGCCAGTACCTGTAGGACCGCTCCCCGCGCACTGTGTGCTTCCGGAAAGGAATGATAGTCCCGTTATCCTGGATGATGTCGTTGTTGTTCTCGCCATTTGGGGACAAGGTTTGGGTCGGCCCGGGCATTGGCGCTCTCCCGACAGAGGGAACACACGCGGAGGCTGACTGGGGCGGAGGGCTGTGTCTCCCCGCTGCTTGCTGCTCACCCTGCAGCCGCGCTCTGCTCCAGCTCCGCGCCCGGCCCCGCCCTCCAAAGGCCCCGCCCTCGAAGGCCACGCCCTCCCACGTCAGGGCGCCTGCAGCAGCGGCTGTGACTGATCACGTGGCCATCTGTCGCCATAGCAACCCGCTAACTCGTCAGCTTGCCTAGGTTCATGCAGAGCTGCGCAGCACGAGCGCCCCGGGCTGCAGGCTGCAGAGCCAGGGGCTGGCCGGCATCTGGCATGGACCCGCCCTGCGCCCGAATGCGAATGGCTCTTCCTCTAGCTGCTTCCTCTTGGACCTCTCTGTCCCTGCAGCTGAACACACAAAAGGACCCATACCCAGGCCTGGGGAAGCTCCAAGGCCCCGGACAGGAAACGTGGTCAGGTTGCAGGACAAACCCACAAAGACCTGGTGGCTAGCTTCTAGAAAAAGGTGGGGGACTAAAGGGGTTAAGTTTTCCCGCGTCCTCTACGCTCCAAAGCAGCTGCCTTCTGCTTAAAAGGAGCAGAAAAATGAAACCTGTGAGGAAGCTGCATCTTCTGAGACCATACTGTGAGGACGACCGTTGCAAATTAAATGACTGTGCAAAAGAATTCCCCAAGAGGGCCTAAAAAATTATTTATGTAACCACCGGTTTACAGTATTACCATTACAGGAGACCTTTTTATCTTTTTTTTTTTTTTTAAAGCAGGCTCTTAGTGGTTCTAGGCTGGTCTTGAACATAGAGTGCTCGCATTATACATGCCTCAAAGCTCAGCTGCCGTTTAATTCTTTGCCCCCTGATTCGTATCGCTGATTCTGTCCTTTATTACCATGTGAACTAAACAAGTGACCACCACATTTAACACTGGGAAGCTCAACACTCAGGCTGTTTCAGCAGTGCAATTGTTGTTATCAAGTAATTTGACAGTAAGTCAGGAACCATTGTCCCCAATTTAAAAACCAGTAAACTAGAGAAGATCACACAGGAAATGGTAAAGCCAGGCTTGCAAAAGACGTGTTATTTCTAACCAGTGTGACCACACACTATGATCTTTGGTATTATAAACCTAAGTAATAAGTGGGTATTTTAGGTACATGTCCAAAATAGTGTGAAGAGATGGCTGTGTACGGAATTGCAAAACCTATGAGGATCCAGTAACAGACTCCAAACAGTCCCTGTATGAAATCAGTATTTTCTCTTTCGGAGAGAAAAGGATCTAAAGGATTCTCTACTCTTTAGAACATTGGCCTCTCCCATAGGAGAGAGAAAGAAACATCGGAGGTGTAAAGGTACCACATGAATGACAATAAATAGCAAAGAGTGGTCAGCTATGACTATTCCGCCATTGGCCACTACATAGCCTGTCAGCTTCCCCATTTTGTGATACAGATATTAATAACAAAAATTCTGTCATTCCTGAAAATTCAACAGCATGTGTCCCCGCTTATAAGTTATTTCTGTGTCAAGCTTCTGGGATTGGAATCAAACGTTTCACAGGCCAGATGGTAATGATAATCTCAAACAAGCCCCTCTCCGTTTCCTTTTTATTTCATACTCCATTTTGGCTGGTTATTTTAATAATTTTATTTTTCTGCTAATTCAGTTACTTCCACAGGACAAAAACTGGTCCCTTCATCTGAATCCCTCTTATGACAATTGCATTTCTCAGCCGGTCGGTCGGGATCCAGGTCTGACCTGAGGCTCACGAAGGCCCACGAGGAGATGCTTAAGTCTGAGAAACACACCAGGTTTCATTCACATCCAGCAACTAGCTCAAGGGGCCTGGCGATTCCGTTCACACTTCCTCCTGCTATTTCTGTTGCTTGACCCACTTGTCTATTTCTCTGAGTTGCTTCCTTTCACGACCGCTTTCCCTGCCGGAAAGGCAGCCAGTCTAAACTTGAGAGACGCTACCCACAGCTCAAATGTTCTGTTCTCAACTGTGCTCTCTCAGTGGGAGCTCTTGATGGAGCTCACCTCTGCTTATTTAAATGTGCTAGACATATTGGTGCTACGGTGAGGACTAACTTGGTCAAAACTTGAATGCATAGTTCATTAATTTAAACTCCTTTCCATCAGTAGTTTGCAGAGTAAACACTTCTACCCACTCAGCCCTGTCCAGTTGCTCAAGGCGGGGACAATGGCCAAACATTTAGTTGGTAGGCTAAAAAGGGAGGGATAGTGAGTCCAGCAGGAGAGGGGCTCTCAAGCTCTTATAAATCTTCTTCTATGGCTTCTCTGAGCCATGTTACTATAAAGGGACTCAGAGAGCCCCTGAGACCAGCCATTACCCTGTAAGATGCAGGAGTAACAGGGGTAATAATTTGAAAACATTAAACAGATGTGTTTTCATTCTTCTCCCCATAAATCAGGTTACCTGGCACCTATTCTCCCATTTGGCCTTGGAGGAAAGAGGAAGGCAAATTCCACTTTGGGGAGGGACTAATACAGGCTGGGGAAATTGGTCCTGGGATTTCCACCCAGAAAGGTGGAAAGGGCCATCTTTTCAAGGCCCAGTAGAATGTAATGAAGATTAAAACAAACAAAAACAATAAAAAACCAGCCAACTGGTGTCTAGGTCTGTGTCCTAGAAGACAGACATCCAATAGGCTGAAGGCACAGCCAAAACTAGGAGACCTTCTTTGTCGCATTTCACACCGAAAAATCTAAAAGGGCTCCTCTTGAAAGAATGTCTCAGCAATCCTTTCCATCCCAAAAGGAGGTGCATCCCAGTGAGGACCTCCTTGCTCGATGATCCAGCCCATCACTCCAGTGAAGATCTCTTTTGTTTCACAAGCTATGGCTTCATCACAGTAGGATCCACTTCCCCAACAAGGTATGTCCTACCACAGCCCCATCAAGGCAAAGTCTGATCAGATGCCAGAAGAGAAGAAAGTTCTAGAAGTTTCCATTTGCCCTCAAGGAAATAAGCCGGAGGGTGAATGGTGGATGCTTCAGGGAGCTGAGTTTATGGTAGTGGTGATGGCAAGGGTGTTACCACATCAGGTGGAAAGGAACATTACAGTTCACAGGAACTCAAATAGGAGACATAACTAGCTGAGAGAAGAGGGGCGCGATATCAGAGCCAAGTCTGTAGGGAGAAAGTGCTGCTAAGAGTTCAGCGTGGAGCACCAACTGGAGGCCTGGATGCATCTGACCAGAATGCCCCAGTGTCAGACCAGAATGCACTGCAAACTCGAGGACTGGCATGGGACCCAGAGCCCCACCGCCCTCACATTCTGGCTTTCTACAAGCCCTTCTCATCCATCCAGTCCTCCAGACAGCAGGGAAAGGGTAGAGGCTCTTAACATTTGATCATTTGTCCGAGAGATGGGGCTCAAAGGTGCCTCAACTGGAAGGTGCTGTAGTACTCTGAGCTGGCAACTCACCTGGCAACTTTCTGGTTCTGTAGTGCCTAGCTGGCTAAGGGAAATCACATAGATGAAAGAAAGAAGAGAGGAGAGAGGAGAGACCTATGTACATCTGATTACAGATGACATTTTTGCTCTGCACCCAGAGGGTTACCTAAAATTGCAGACCTAAAAATGAAGACCACAGTCCTGTAGCTCTAGGTACCCTATGTGTGTGTGTGTGTGTGTGTGTGTGTGTGTGTGTGTGCCTGCCTGCGCGCACACATGCACACATTTGGGGTATACACCATTCCTCTTACCAAGCAGTATATTAAAGTTGGGGCTCCTGGACTCAGGCAGCTGTGGGTGCTAGGCTTGGCTTGGCCACTCACTGTTATGCAATTTTAATAACTTGCTTCGTATCTTTAAGATCTTGATCTCTGATCTATAAAGCAGTCACAATAATACTGGGGTTAAATTACATAATGCCCTGGAAACACCTGCCACTGAGACAGGCATATATCAAGTGCTAGAGGAAGTATTAGTATTTTTATTTTTACCTAACACAATTTCCTTTCTTGTGTCCTAGCAGTCGATAAAGCAAGAGAGAAGAAAGAAAAGAAAAGAAAAGAAAGGAAGAGAGAAGAAAATCCCCTCACCTCTGACCTCAAGACATTTCTAAGGCTGAGGGTAAGGGAGAGGTATAACGTAGTTGCAGTACACATGCTAAGATCTGTACCAAACTCATGCAGTTGAACTGGGAAGGAGGGTCTGAGTTCTCTGGGCAGCTGATATCTGTCTAGGATGAGAAACGGCAACCTCTTTTGATCACTTCCTGTGTGGCACTTCTCTTAGGGAAGGGCCTTCCACTGTGGCGTTCACTGTGTCTGTAGGCAGTAGGCACTAAATAAATGTAGTCATTCATTCATTCATTCATTCATTCAATGAATGATTTAGGAGTGGAGCAATTTGTTAGTAGTTGGATATCGTTTCTTGCCCATCAGGTGAGATGCTTATCCAGTAGGAGGCGCTGTCATTATAAAGAGGGATGGGACGGACAGCAAGGATGGAGTAGGAAGGCCTTCGCAGAGACAGGAAAGGCTGTGCTCTCTGCAGAGCACTGCAGACTGTTTTTGCATGGAAGGGAAGCAGAGTGCACAGTAGCAGAGCCAGCGTGAGGAGCGGCCTATGGCCATGCTGGAGAGCCTGGCCTGGATCTGAGGTGATCCGCAAACAGGGGGTACAGAAAGGGCTGCCAAGGATGACATCTGCATACCGCGTTGTGGTGGGCAGAGCATATGACTCTATATTGAAGAAGATTGGAACCAGCCAGGTGATCAAGTAGATAATGATGTAAGTTAGCAAGCTTAGAAATACAGATTAAACTGTTCTTTTGGAAGAAAGTTTTTTTTAAAATGTGTTTTAGTCATAGAGAAAACCTACAGTGGGCTTCATATACAACACATAGTCCTTTAATATTTGTTGTGGGTCTCAATCCTATCAGATGTGTTTGATGTGGATAGACACTAATTAGTGGATAACTGTCTCCCAAGCAATTGCTGAAGCTGTGGCCCCCTGCTCTTTCTCACCCAGGCAGCAAGATAAGACCCTTAGGAATTCTGTAAAGGCTGAGGCTGAAAAACAACATGTGCACAAGGAGTTTGCCTAGGGCTCCAAGTCTCAGGAGAGAGACTTCCCAGGGAGGGGCAGGGCTCTCAGCCAAATGTCATCAAAGTCTGAATCAGATAAGAACCAAAAGGAGTATTTACTCTAAAACTGAGGGAGAAGCATTTATTCAAGAACCAAGAAAGAAACAGAAGCGTTTACTCAGTTTGATAAGTTCTCAAGTTATTTTTAAGGGGTAGATTTCAGATCAGACCTGCCAATGATTGCTGACAGAAAGAAAGGCACCTTCCAAGGAGGAGGAAAAGCTGCAATTCTTGCCGAGGACATGAGTTTTCCAACTAAACCACAATTGTAAAGGAAAGGGAAGATATTATTATGATAACTAATGGGGCTCTGTGAGCATCTGCCCTAAAATACTCCTTGCCATCTTAGAACAATGCACTAATTGATGAATATGCCTTCTATACCGCACACAGCTGGATTGACACCCCTTCTCAACTCTAATGGAGTCTGTGTGCTACACACAAAAGAGCAAAAACAACAACAAGTAAAACGGAGGTATTCGAATTTTATGTTTGGCAAGCAGGGTTTCTAGGGCATGCCCAGAGGACAGAGAATCAGAGGCAGGATAATAACAGCCAAAGGGGAGGGGACACCATCAGATGTCTTTTCACCAACCAGGCCCTGGCAAAGAAGACTGGATGAAGCACAGATAAGCGTTCTCTCAGGATGTAGGACAGAGAGCATCAATGGTTGCATATTGTCAGAAACTCCCCGCTCTCCCTCTCCTCTCTCTGCCCTGCCTTAGATATGGTAAATAACAAAAATATCATGGCAGAGCCAAAATGTAAGAGCAGAGCTGCCTCTAGCAACTCATGGGCCAGGACTGGGTATGAATCTGACTCCATCCCAGAAGCTCCTTGTCATCGGCAGGCCTTCGCAGGTTAAAATGTGTTTATGGACGCTGATCTCCATCGCTGTCAAAGGCATTCACAGCTGTTGCACCACCTCTGATGGGGGCTTCTCGGCATCATTATCACCTCCAGATACAGATGGGATTCCACTTGGCAGTCACATCTGCTGCCCCAGGACAGACTATTTCTCACGCGCTTGTGCTCTATTGTATTTTTGAATGGGAAATGGGAGGTTCTGTTTACTAATGACTTAAAATATTCTATAAACCCCACGTTACATCAGGGAATAGAAAGTACAGTCTGTTGGCTAGTGGCGATGTCCCTGAAATCACATCAGGGATATAGAAACGACTTTGGATTTGATTAGTGTTTCCTCTGGTCTGATAAGAATTTTGTGATATAGGCTTGGCTCTGGGCTTTAGATAATACCAGTTATCTGAATCTGATAACTGTTCTCTCCCAGATTCAGAAAGGTATCTGTAGAATCAACTTACAGAGTTTTGTTTTGCTTGAGACAGGGTCTCACTCTGTAGCTCTAGCTATCCTAGAACTCACTATATAGACCAGTCTGGCCTCAAACTCACAGAGATCCACTGCCTCTGTCCCACAAGTACTGGAGTACTGGATTTTATTTATTTATTTATTTATTTATTTATTTATTTATTTATTTAGACCAATACAAAATACTTCTCTCTCAGCCCAAACTCTGGGTCTTCTGGAAGAGCAGCAAGCACTCTTAACACCTGAGTAATCTTTCCAGCCCCTAATGCTGGCTTTTGAGATCATTTGTCATTGCATATTGTTTATGAGACAAGCTGATAGCATAGTGGATTTGTTCAGAAGGCAGGGTTTGGCAGGTCTCCTAGTATGCCAGCAAAATAAGATTTGCATGATGCTAAAACTTAGACTAGTCAGTCTACCATATACAGTAAGAGTTCAGTGTTGAGCTTTATCTAATTTACTTTTCCTTAAATTTTTAAAAGCTTAGGTTTTACTTTTTGGAATAACTTATGGAATATGGTGTGGATGCAGTTTTAAAACACTTACAGAACATTATGATTTTTGCAGTCATTCAATCAAATCCACAATGTCAGGTTCCAGTCCATTAAATAAAATGTGTTTTTTGAACTATAGCATCTGGTTAAATCTCAGAGTGTTAAACACATTCTCCAGAGAAATACAGAGTAATAAACATAATGAAAATTTTAGCATCACATGAATACAGGAAACTAAGCAACCGTGCTTGCAGAAACCAAGGGAGCCCACTGTGGTAGCAATGTTCGCCTTAGGGTTTAGCCTCTCTTTGATGGGTATTTGTTGAGCATTTACTTTGTGCCAGGGCTAGTTTAGGCACTGATGAAACACATTTACAGACAAAATCCCTTTCCCTCACAAGCCTACACCTAAGTGTGAAGATGCACATTTGGTGGGGATAAAGAGAGACAATGGACAGCCTGTCAGATGGTGGTAAATTGCACGGGAAAAAATAAAGCTGGGGAAAGGGGTTCAGAAAAGGGATGGCTTAATTTTCAACAGACTGGCCAGTGTGAGCATTGCTGTCAGGACGGCATTTACCCTGCATCTTGGAAGGAAGGGTCACGGGCATGGACAAGGGCAAAGGCTCTGAGGTGGGCTAATGACCAGGAGAAGCAGGTATCTGCAGCAGAGTGTGCGCCTGCATGTGCACTGCAGAGAGAGAGAGAGAGAGAGAGAGAGAGAGAGAGAGAGAGAGAGAGCGCTGTTGGAAATGAGGGCAGAAGGATCACAGAGAGGCAAGAATGTGCAGGGCTTTGAAAATTCATTGTAAAAGCCTTTGGTTTGAAGCCAATGTCAGAAACCATTCATAGGCAGTAGTGTTAGCAGCGTGGGCACACATGTGGAATGCGCCCTAATTGTAGTAAGAACAGCACCTAATATTTCATTGCCTTTTATGGGCCAAATGTTACGCTTTACAAGGTGTCAGCATTTTAATCCTCAAAGAAATGTCAAGGAAGGGGGCTATTTTAAGTCCCATTTGTCAAGGAGGTGACTAGCTAGATGACTTTGTGAGATCTACAGCCAGGACGTGGCAGAGCTGGGCACGAAGGTGCCTGTCATGTGTAACAGGCATGTCATTTCTGCTCACCTTTCACTGGGATCTGGTTAACCTGAGAAGAGGAATGCAGAATCCAGGACTGAAAGGAGCTGGGGAGGAGGCAGGTCAGAGGCAAAAGAAGTCAGCTTAGTGTCAAAGGAATGTCGGAAGCAGGAATGAGCCCCAGGCTGAGAGGTGGGAGTGAGATCAGAGGCTATGCAGGAGACCCATGCTCATGGGAATGAAACTTCAGAATACACTAAGGGGTTGGGTGGGGGAAGACATACTAAGATTTTGGGTTACCAGAAAAAGAGAGAATTTTCTATCCTGATTTATGGCAATTGGTGATTTTATTTCTGTATGAGCCTCAACTAGCAGTGTCCATTTTTTGGATGCCTTCTGGAAGGAGAGGAGACCACAGGCACTTTTTGGTATTTGTATTCAAAGCTAGAATCTGTTTTCATTCAACGTTTTGTAATTCACCCATCCAGCTCCAGACATGGTTGTTTGAATGCTTTCACTGAAATGTGCCTGTGCCTGAATTTATGAAATTCCTTTATTTCCTTCCCCTGCTTTATTTCCATGCTAAAATAGGAACATACCCTCGTGGTGTGACTGGATGGGACATCTTAAAAGGGGTGGGAGGCTTGCGGGCTCAGTTCGATAGGGAGAGAAGAGACTCTAAGTACTTCCAACAAATCAATAACCTTCCAGAAGATTCCAGGGCTTTCAAGAGAAGATCTCCTCGGGGGTTCTCAAATGTCAGCCAACCTATTGAGCTTTAGTAGCAGAATCTGACACTGCAAAGCTGAAACCAAGCAAAGAGACTCCTTACCACAGCCTCAAAGACAAAAGTGGGGGGACAATTGCTCTATCAAGTACTAGTACTGAGTATCTTTCAGTCACTCAGAGCCTAGGCCACAGAATGCAAACAGGAGGGAGGGTCTTTATGAGTCTGGGGCTCCTCTGCCAAGCATGGTGTGCACCACTGCGGAGATGGGACTCTGGAATGTCTCCCCTACAGTGCGTCAAGGGAAGAAGAGGCCAGCAGCTGGAAAACGAGTAATGGGAGAGGAATCCCCAATTTCTGACCTCATCCAAATAAAATTTGCAAAAAGAAAATTAAAGCAGCTTATTTCATTATGGAAAAAAAAAAAGAGAGAGAATGCAACTGGAAATTATGAACTAAGACTAAATTTCCAGAGAACTGTTTTAATTAGGATTCATAGTTTATTTCATCAGAAATGGCTTTAATTAGAATGTAGAGAACCCAGTATCTTCACGTTCTTACTCTGTATTGGTTCAACATCTGCAGAACACGAATGGGAATTGTGAGCTTGGATGTGAGGGGTCCCTCACAGAGGGTAGCACACAGATGCACGGTGGGTCACCGAAAGAATCTTCCATTTAATATCGATCTAAAGGAATCAGACCTAGAAATCTGAAAGGATCTCAGTTTTTTTTTTTAACTTAAAATTTTGTTTTCTTTTATTCTGTGTACCTGAGTATTTGGCCTGTATGCTTTCCTATGCATTGTCTGTCTGCATGCCTGGTGCCAGAGAGGTCAAACCAGGTGCCAGACTCACCGGAACTGGAGTTACAGTTGGTTGTGAGCCACCCTCTGTGTGGTAGAAACAGAGCCCATGCCCTTTGGAAGAGCAGCCAGTGCTCTTAACCCCAGAGCAATCTCTCCAGCCCAGGATCTCAGTCTTCTTCAGTCTTAGCCACTCACAGGGAGATACCGTGACTCATCAGTTAGCTGAGCATCCACAATCACTTCTCAGGATTAACTCTGGTACTCAGCCGGCTTCTCAGTGCCCTCCAGACTAAGTTCCAGCCTGTCCAGAGTCCTCCCATCAGCGTTCAAGGACACAACAGAATCAGCACAAATGAGAAACGGAGCTGTGTGCAGAGGCAGTGAATATTATCTCTGCACTCTTCTGGGAAATAAAGTTCTTCTAATCTGGTGGTTTAGCAGAGTTGATAGACCTATGGGCCAAGATGTATAGAGCTGTAGTGTGTGTGTGTGTGTTAATTAATGACAGCACTACAGAATTTAAAAACCAGTGTAAATCCTATGTCTGTCACATTGCTGATGGAAAGAATAGCAAAGTAGAAAGAATTCATGGTTGAATTTCAGGTTTGCATTTGAATTTAGGTGCTGGTGCTTGCAAGTGAGGCAACCCTGGACAAATTATTTAACTTCTCTTAGCTTTAGCATCCTCAGTCATAAAATCGATTTCTAATGAGATGTGTCGACATATAAGCTCAGTTTCTACTTTATCCTCTGTGTTCATAATTGGTTTTATTCTTGTCGCTTGTCCCTTCAAAAGATTGGATTTATTTCTCTCTCCTTGGGTTATGGAAGGGCCTTACACAGTTTTGATCAATAGAATTTGGTAGATATAATTCCAACCTATACTTGCCTACACCAAGACCTGGTGGTAGCTTTTGCTTCAGTATCTTGGCAGTCATTGGTTCCACAAGAAGCCAGATTATGCTCTTGTCTTCTTGCTCTAGCTCTCTCCTCTCTTCCCCCTCTCTCCATTCTCCACCCCTCTCCAAGTGCTTATGGCTGGCCTGCCTCCCTCCCCCCTCTCTTTCCCATGCTCGCTCTCTCTCTCTCTCTCTCTCTCCTACCCTCTCAGCTCCCCTCCCCCATGCCCTGAATAAACTCTATTCTATACTTAAAAAAAAAAAAAGAAACCAGATTAACTAGTGTAGCCGCTTGTATTCTAATGTTAATTGGGTCCCCCAAAACTGTTTGCAAAAGAGAGTCTGCACATAGCTTCTGGGAACCTGTCACCAGTTAATTCTGGTTGGTTAATAAAGATGCCAACAGCCTGTAGCTGGGGAGGAGAGACAGAGGTGGGATTTAGGGTTGCCAGGCTTGGGACTGTGAAGGAAGGGAGGAGAGAGATGCCCGTGCCTTAGGTGTGCAGGACAGAGTGGGGCCCACTTGTGAAAGGGCCAAGGGAGTACAGCGCAGAGGGCTGCTCAGTTGGAGTTAAGAGCAGCCAAGATGGACTATAGAAATTAGAAAGTAGTAACTCAGCGTTATCAGTGGGAGGTAGACGCTAACCGCACAGAGGTTAGGCAGTTATTTAGTTACTGTGCTGTTTAAGGCATATTAAAATGTAAAGGCTTGTGCCAGAACATTCACCTAATGAATAAAGATTTCAAGGGACCAATCACTTGGCGAGGAGTAGGCAGGATTTCCGGGTTGGAGAGAGGAAAAGGGAGGCAGGAGAAGGGAGACTTCTTTTTCAACTGGAGATCGTGGAGGATACAATGTAGGTGGGGGAAGCCCCCCAGTTCAGGTGGTGGATCCCACTGGGATCTGCTACAGAAGGATTTATAACTTAGAATAGCTTACAAATTAGGATGCCAGTTGATGCACCCAGAGATTGTTTTACCTGTTGATTGTAAACTAAGATTGTGTGGTGTTATCCTTCACGCTGCATCTCAACTGGGTTCCAGGGTGGCAGGGCACTCCAGCCATGGGAATTTGGAAGCGTGGGGTGTGCGTGGCAGCAGCCTGCCATGGGTGAGTTGGGTGGAGAGATTTGGGTGCCCTGAGTCAGAGAGTCCGCTAGCCTCAGAGCAGGTCGGCCTGTCTGCTGGTGCCATGCTGGCAGTAGCATGGATTGCTTTTCAATATTTCCCACAACAAAGGTTGTGTGTGTGTGTCTCATTCAGAAACATACACCACTGAGACGGGAAGCAACCCCGTGCCAGGATTTATTAAAATATAATACTATAGCCTAGGATAGATTACGTACATAGATTACCGTGGTGTGAGACTATAAGCTATGTGCAGGGCCCTGAGGGTGAGACTCCATGAAGAGATGGAGATAAGAAGAGGGGAGAGGCTACCCAGAGTGGCACGGATCCAAAGCTGTGACTGAAGAAGAACGCTGTCACAAAGTCTAAGCTATGTGGACATGAAATAGGACAATTGCCTAGCAGTGGCCTACCTTAATACATGATTTACAAACCAGGAGAATAACAAAATGGTTATTTCAAGTTAGCAAATTTTGAGGTGTTCTCTCATGCAGAACTACCCTGTTGGTTCTCTACAGTAGAACAAGCCAGTTCCACGTTTACTGGGTTAAAAGAAAGCCAGGCTTTCGTTGTTGCCTGTAAATTTTGAGGTTGACTGGGCTCAGTGAGGAGGTTGTCGTGGTTCCTCACCCAGCTCTAGTAAAAAAGATAGCTGACTGCTGAGCTCAGCTGACCGTTCCTCAGTTGTGTGACCAGTTAGGAATTTAGCAGTAGCTACAGCGAGAACACCTAGGTTAGGCCTTTCTACGTTGCATGAACTCCCTCATAGCACAGTAATTGAGGTCCAAGGGATAGAGAACAGGTGCAGGGGCATTCTAGAAATCACAGTACATACATCATTTCCACAACACCTGGTCCAGGCAGTCAGCAAGGTCTACTTGGACCTAAGAGGAAAGGCCTAGATACCCTCAGGAGGAGGAATACCATTCCCATACTGTAAGAGAAGCGTGGGTTGAAGGAAACTCTGGTGGCCATCTTTGGAAGAGCATTCTGACAGACCACACACACTCTGACTTGCCTTTTCTATTTCTATGTCCACAGCACATGGGACTATTAAAGTAGAACTATCAAGGAGGAAAGAAATCAAACACTTGAGGATTGAGTTCTGGGACTGATGTATAAGCTCAAACTAGGCTGAATAACCTGTGGAAGGGTCAGCTTCAAGTATCCAAAGCTTAAAATCATTAACATAACTTAGACCTGAAAGTTCCCAGCATGAGTCACAAGACTCCATGACTGGTCAAAGATTGCTATTTGAGGTGGTGTGTGCCCCCGAGGAGGTAGAACGTGGCTCTGCCTCTCCTTCTCTCCAGCCGCACCTCACAGGTCTGGAATCTAAGATCAGAGAGACACTGTTTTCTGCTTACTGTCTGGATGCCAAAGCCCTGGGAGGTTGCTGAGCCACCTCAGGAGGTGAGAGGGCCCAGGTTCAGGGGAAGGGCTGCGGGCACTGCCGGGTTTTCTGCAGTGCTGCCGAATGCTCTGGTGGTGAGGACAGAAAAGTCAGCAGAAAACAGGCCTCTGCTGGTTCTGTGCATTGTCCAAGGAAGAAACTCACCCCAACAGCGAGGGGGAAATCATGGCTCCACGGGCCTTTCCAGAGGCACCTTGTACAAACATGGGCCGGTGCTACAGCTTTTGTATTCCTAACCACTGTCTCACCTCCTACTAAGACAGAGGGAAGAGGCCAAGTTAGCTCAGAAATGCTGGTTTCTACCACAGTTAACAAGAATGCTATTTCCAGACGTTCTGAGCTGGACTCACAACCAGTGCTCAGTTTTGATCCCTTGGGCCCTTTGTGCCACCCCCCCCCCCCAACTGCCTGTGTCTCTCTGAGTCACCACTGTAGCTGTTTCTTCATGTCACCTTCTGTCTCCCACACCGGTGGCACAGGCTACTTTGCAACCTCCCGCAGCTCCTGAGTCTCTGGAGAGTTTCTTCCTTTCTTTTCTCAATGAAACTCCACATCACCACCACATGCCTCTTCTTCTTTTTACGAAATCTTCTGCGGTCTCCCGTCACTTCAAGATCATCTTTCCAAGTCTTAACTTAGTACTTCTGGCCTTAAGCAGCATGCCTTAGAATGTATTCCTGTCCAACTATATAGGAGCAGAGTGACATTCCTCTTGGTAACCTCTGAGTGTGAAGCATCCATTAGATCTACTTCTGGGTATCATCAGTGTCAGCAAAGCTCTTCTGTTTGAATCTTTCACCAGTGTTTGGGTAGAAATTGTTCTTCACTTCTCTGCTGGGCCCCGTCTGCTAAGTACCATTTGTAAAGAGCGTTAGTTGCTTCATTAAGAAGCAAAGGAGATGACAGTAAATTAATCACATGAATTACAGTGATGTACAGTAACAGTACAGCAGCAGTTTCCTCCAGAGAGAGGTAGAGAGAACCTGGACTCTTCAGCCCCCATAGCTGCATCTTTACAAATGCTTTGACTATAATCAGATTGCATCATTAAAGGCAGAATCACCATGTTTTCAGCAGCCTAACACAGCTCTAAAATTCACAGGGAACTAATGATTGGGAGACATAAGGACTCAAAATGTTGCTATTTCCTGCTGATGGCTGGAACGCTTAGAGTTCCACAGAGAGTAAGCGCTGAGGCTAGATGAAAAGTTAAACAGAAAACGAGACAAGTTGCTTTGGCTGGTCGCTTTAGACAAACAGAACGGCAGCCTCACATTCTGTACAGAACACGCTCAACTCTGGGAAGCAGCGGCTGCAAAGCAGGCTCAGCTCCACCCCATTTGCTTCCCTTGAAAACTGTTCCTGATGTTTGGACATGGTGCTGTGAGGCGCAGCCAAGCGACTTCACAGCGGTTACGAAACAGCTGCAGATCCGTGCTTATGCCATGCCCTGTACAAATACTCCACAGAGAATACATTCCGGTTGTGAGAAGAAATAACAGCTTTGCTAATAATACCAAGGTGAGAAGCTGAGTGTACCTAAAAAAGATATAAGACCAATGTCCGAGTGTCGCCCCCTCCCCTTTCTCCTCCTCCTCTTCCTCCTCCTCCTCCTCTTTTGAGGCAGGGTTTCTCTAAATAGTCCTGGCTGTCCTGGAACTCTTTCTGCAGACCAGGCTGGCCCCACATCTGCCTGTCTCTGCCTCCTGAGTGCTGGGATTAGAGGCATGCTCTACCACCACCCTGCTTCCCTTCCCTTCTTACAAGTGAAGGAGTCATTCACTTCTGCATTCCAATTCTATCTCACTCATTATAACATGGAAAGAAGACCTAACAATGAACCAAGTTCAAAAATCAGCCAGAGCCAGGGATGGAAACACATCTCTGCAATCTTAGGAAGGATCAGGAGGAGGAGGAGGAGGAGGGGGAAGGCTATCTCTAGCCTGTGCTCCAGGGAGGAGGAGGAGGAAGAGGAGGAGGGCTATCACTAGCCTGTGCTCCAGGGAGGAGGAGGAGGAGGGCTATCACTAGCCTCTGCTCCAGGGAGGAGGAGGAGGGGGGCTATCACTAGCCTGTGCTCCAGGGAGGAGGAAGAGGAGGGCTATCACTAGCCTGTGCTCCAGGGAGGAGGAGGAGGAGGGCTATCACTAGCCTGTGTGCCAGGGATACAGGTTACTATTCCAAATCACAAGTTAAGTCTATGAAGGCCACTTGATTGAGTAATGAATGTTGCCCACCTGAAAAACCAATGCTCTGTTACTGGAAGATTTTCACTAAAAATGATGTTACCCCTTGCATGGCTGTACTCCTCTGTAATCCTAGCATTCCAAAGAGTTAGGAGAGAAGTG